>NW_023270865.1:5365862-5579760 GCF_011800145.1 Mirounga leonina | reverse complement strand
GAGGGGAGGGAAGGGGAGGGGAGAGGAGAGGGGGGAGGGGAGGGGAGAGAAGAGGGGGGAGGGGAGGGGAGGGGAGGCTAGGAGACGAGAGGGAGACTAGAAGATTCTATGCTGCTGAATTTGAAAATGGACGGAGGGACTAGGAGTCATGGCAGGCTCCAGAAACTTGAAAAGGCAAGGAAACAGATTCTCCCTCAAAGCCTCTCAAAGGAGCCAGCTCTGCCAATATTTTGACTTTAGCTCATGAGCCTGATTTTGGACTTCTAACTTCTAATGATGAGAATAAATCTGTTCTATTTTAAGCCACTACATGTGTGGTAATTTGTTACAGCAGCAACAGGAAATGGATACAATATATGTAAAGTACTAAAGAGACTACCTGGTACATTACAAAGACTCAAAACAACAACAACAAAAATAGTTCCTTCTTTTCTCCTTTCCCTCATGAAAACAGACCAAATGTAGCAGCCCAAATCTAAAACCACTCCAACAACACTTTTCCTGGCATCTTCAATGACTTACGTAACACGATCTGCAATGCCCTAATATGACCTGCTATCATACTAGGATAAACATGGGTGCGTTCATTATCTACCCAGCCATGAACACAAAAGGACCAGTTACTTATTCCACTGAAGTTTGCACAGAGGAAAAACAACTGGTCCCCAAGGAGAGCCAGGAAGCCTACTGGCTCCCTAACCCATCCCGTCCCCCCTCCGGGGTACAGATCCCAGTTTACCAGGGCCTGTCTGTGCCTGGCTTGACCCGTGCTTTCTACTGGAATGCAAATTTTGTCTTATCCAATCTACAGCATGGTTCCAGATGAAGGGACGCCATGTAAAAACTCTCTGAATCACATTACTTTAAAACAAAGACAACATATACATGGAAGAGGGTTTATTTTCTTTCCATTAAAAAAGCAAATCCAGTTTTTATGACTACAGAGGCAAAATTTATTTCCACTGCCCATGCGGTTAGGAGAGAAAGTTCTTGTTTTGCTCTGAATCCAGCTCTCATCAATTCCGGAGAGTCCATTACAGACTCTGGGGAAAAACACTTGCTGTTTTCTCAGCTTTGATAAAGAACCCTCTATTTCACGGACACAGTGCTCAAGAAATGGCTGTGGCGTTTCTTGCAGGATTGAGACTTAAGACAAAAGTCAAAACTCCCCGAGAAAATACCTTCTAGCCCCAACGGTGGCCCTGATGCTAATGCATTACCTCTCCCACCTGGTAAAAAAAATCATAGCTTTTAGTGTTTCCACGTGAGAGCACTTTCAGGGCAAGAATATAACTCTGAGCAAATCTCTGCAAACATTTTTCATTCTCTCATCTCCCCAAATCTTACAGCACAAATAGTCACTTTATTCAAACATGGTTTTTAGTCTCTAAAAATTCATCTCATTTGCATCTAGGGAAACTACCACAATATCTGAAGAAAAGAAAGCGAAGAGCGGAGCGAGGTTGAAAAGGTTTCAGAATTCCTAGACACCTCCCAACAGCATCAGCTGCTACAGACCCCAGCGGGGTTGTCGGCGTGAGGCTTGCTGGGCTCACCTGACATTGGCTTTCCTCTCCAAGGAGTAAGGTCAACGCTGGGCGACGCTGTGAAACAGGCTCAGGAACGACTAAGATGGCGACTGCTCAGCCAAGATGGCGGCTGCGCAGCCTCTGGGAGCATCAGCTCCCTCTGAGGCAGCTGCCGGTGTAGAATACTAAAATAGATGGCACTTATTTTATCCTTATAGATGCTGAAGCAAATTCTTTTGCTCAGCACGCACCCCGGTCCTTGAATGAAGCAGTTTGAAGGACACTGCCCTTTGCCATAGTGACTATGGATGAAGCAAAGACGGTTTGTGACAGAGGCTGGGCAGGAAGTGACATGTGGATCCCGTGGACTCCATTTGGTCTGCAGCTGTACCAGGACCAGCTGTCTCAGGGGCTGACCCTCTGTGTGAAGGACACACAGATTGCCACTGGCTAATTTGTATGTATTTCCTTACATCTATCAGATCGTGTCTGACTGATGTTATTAACTAAGAGAAGTTTTTGTTCCCACTTAATTACAAGCCAGTCTGAAGAGAGAACGAGCATTCATTCTAACTCTAGAAACACATTTTCCGAAGCCCTAACAAGAAAAGTACCACGTTCTGGGCACCAGACCCTGGAAGCGGGTTCCCAACTTCAACAGCAAAACACATTTTTGGTGTCAGATTATAATTTTATTAAACATCTTTACTACAAGGTCTTCTTCTTCTTTCAAAGTGTCCCTCTTCTCTTTACTTATTTTTTAAAAGGTTCCTTTGTAAAAAGCTAGTAAATGCCCTTATAATGCCTTATAACACTCTCACAATGGCCCCACAAATTCTCTAGCACACAGGACGCCACCGCTCTAACTCCCGGGCCACTAAGGTCACTGTGTGGCATCGGACAACTTGGAAGCCACTGTGAAAGGCTGACCCCGGGTTCTGGTTGCTCAAGGACTCTTCAGAGAAGTATGTACTGCAGACGAGGTCGGTAGCCTGACTTACTGCTTTTGTCAGAGCTGGTACTATAAATATTAGGTTATATAATCTGTCTACTTGGAATGTCAGTTCCCTCAGCCTTGGTGCGATTTTGAAGTGGATTTTGGAGGTGATGGAACAGAAAGTTAAATGTGTCTGTCAGGACATCCTGATAGAGTCCCTGCTGTTTTTTGAAAAAGGAAACCATCTATCCTAAAACATCGGGACTCTACAGAGAAAACAGTCATGAACCCTAAGGACTGTTGTCGAAACTGTGGAATTTTGTAGAACCCAGATTTAAAATACTACTGAACATAGGTAAATGAAAACATACTAGATAATGGTCCCAAGTTAACAACTGTCTATACTTCTTTAGGTTGAATCCAGAGTTTGAGATGCATAGAAATCAAAGAACTAAACATTTGTCCCTAAATGCCTTTGCTATACATGCTGTAACAGAAAATGCTTCCTTTTTAAAGATTTATTTATTTGAGAGAGAGAGAGAGAGTGCAGGGGAGGGAGGGGCAGAGGGAGAGAGAGAGTCTTTTTTTTTTAAGATTTTATTTATTTATTTGACAGAGAGACACAGTGAGAGAGGAGCACGGGCAGGGGGAGTGGAGGGGAGAGAGGCAGGCTTCCCGCCGAGCGGGGAGCCCGATGCGGGGCTTGATCCCAGAACGCTGGGATCATAACCTGAGCCGAAGGCAGGCGCTTAACGACTGAGCCACCCAGGCGCCCCGGGAGAGAGAGAGTCTTAAGCAGACTCTGTGTTGAGCACAGAGCCCGATGCGGGGCTCGATCTCACGACACTGAGATCATGACCTGAGCCGAAACCAAGAGTCGGACGCTCAACCAACTGAGCCCCCCAGGTGTCCCCACAAGATGCTTTCTAAACATTAACTATGAGACCTGGTAATAATACCGGTGAGAATGCAAAGCTCACAGCCACACTCCCAGTGCCTGGAATCACGCCTGACAGGCGCTCAATCTTTGTTGAGTGAATGAACTGAAATCCCTGTTTTCTTTCTTTCTTTTTTTTTTTTAAGATTTTATTTATTTATTTGAGAGAGAGAGAATGAGAGACAGAGAGCATGAGAGGGAGGAGGGTCAGAGGGAGAAGCAGACTCCCCGCCGAGCAGGGAGCCCGATGCGGGACTCGATCCCGGGACTCCAGGATCATGACCTGAGCCGAAGGCAGTCGCTTAACCAACTGAGCCACCCAGGCGCCCGAAATCCCTGTTTTCAAAAAGGAATTCGATCACTCTTCTTCAGTCTATACACGAATAAAAGTCTAGCATCAAAGTTGAAAGGACGCTTTTTCACTGCCACCACCCTGATACGCTTTGGTGAAATTTCGTAGAATGGACGAACGCAGCACAACTTAACAAATAATCACGAAGCATCTTCTATGTGCCAAATGCTGAGTGTACAGCATGGGCCCCGTGACTAATGCTCTCGGGGGGGGGGGGGGTATTCACAGAGGGGCCTCTAGAGAGGGTCACCTTTCTAGACGGGAGCTGGGTTCCCTGGTGACGATACACAAACCCAGGAATAACAAAGCCAGTCATGAGCTGTCCCGCCATCGCCTGAAGTCCAGCACGTTAAAGACAGGGCCCCTTGTGCATTTATGGTTTCCCCTCCAAAGCATAGCTGCTTCCCCTGCTCTCCACCATCCTTGATGACACCGTGGCTTTGCTTGCCACACGTCCTACTCCTCTTCCTCTCACTTTTCCAATGCTTTGTCATAACCCATGTGCGTTTCCATGCACACTGGTCACCACAGAACAGTCCCCGTCACGACAATGAGCTCCCTGCTGGACCCTCCACCCCAGCTCCTATCACCTCCCTCAGGGACGATTCTGGTTACTTGCTGCCATGTGGACAACAGGCGTTGTGGGAAGCACTGGGAGGCACAGAGGGAGGAGGCTCAGATGTTAGCTAGGGTAAACGCTGTAACAGAGCACTGTGTTGTCACCAAAAGCGAGAGTCTCAGCAAAGTGTTATTATTATTATTAATTATTACTCTTACTGGAATGTCCCCAGCCACGTGTTGATGGCAGGTGGTGTGGTGCCAGCATGTGGGGGATCCTGGGGTCACTGGGTCTAGGTCTGCTGATGCCACCCCCGAGCATGGGCAAGCAGAGGCTCCAGATCCTTCCTGATGCCCATGATGAACGAACTGCATACTCAGTATTAACAGAAAAATGCATTTTACCTGCTGACGCTTTTCAAATTCCAGTTTGATCCGAGACTTGATACAGTTGCACGTGTCCTGATAGGTCTGCTGCAGGGCAAGCTCCATGAGATGCTTGTGGTAGGCTCCCGCCAGGTTCCCACAGATGAAAATGATCACATTAGCCAGGATCTAAAAAGACAGAAAGAGCCACTCAGGAGGGCGAGTGTTGCTAACTCGGGAACACAACAATCACGGAATGCACATTAGCACCAGCAAGAGATGACTCTGCGGGAAGTCAATTTCATTTGTTTCCAAACTCACATTTTTATTTGCTTAAAGGAAACAGCTATTGCCTTCAGGGATTCAAGCCCCTTCTTGGATCCATGCCCTTTGATGGATGACTCTGCAGTCCCTCCCTTCTCTTGGGGCTCAGCCATGTGATTTGCTGTGGTTAATGCAATGGGCAGGGGGCAAATGAGTGCCAGATCCAGCCCAGACTTAGAAGGCCTGGCATGTTTTTGGGTGGCTCTCCTGTGCTTCATGAGAAAGAACATGCTCTGGCTAGCCCACTGGTCCCAAAAAGATGAAAGATCCATGGAACAGAGCCAACCAGACAGCCCACAGTTAACTACTGTGTGTCACTGGGATTTTGTGGTTGTTACACAGCATTGTTTCAGTAACAGGTGACTGATCCAGGCTGTTCTCACACCAAAACTGTACTCACTGAGCCTGGGTGAGTGATAGTCCCTACTAACTTCTGTCTATATAGGAATATGGTAGACTCTCAAACCATATAAATCACTACTCTTTTGACGATAAAAAGTCAGGTCCACAAAAATTTGGGGGGAAAACCGAAAAATCCAAAGAAAAACTAAAAAGAACCTATAATAGTCCTGCCCCAGAAGAACGCCTTGTTGTCCATATGGCCTCACCCCCACTCCATGTCCCTCTGCATTCTCCAAACTATTGCCAAACTTTGTTTGGCCAAGACCTCCATCTTGTTCCAATAGGACCGAATTCATTCTGAATGCAGTGTTTTACTTTTTTTTTTTTTTTAATTTTATATTAGATCAGATTTTTTTCAGGTCATAAACATTCTGTGCCAACAGGATTCTGAATGCTTGGATAACATTCACTTCTATGACTGCGCAATAATTTAGTTTTATTCATACTATTCATACGATGTGACACTTACTCTATTAATATTCCTTGCATTGGCATACTGCAATAGCGATCACCGTGACATATAAAGCTTTGACTCCACGCTTCATCTTTTCCTTAGGTCGATTAGTGAAACACACGGAGTCAAAAGCCATGACTATTTTTAAGTTCTCGATACATTTTGTGAAACGGCTCTAAGGAAACATCCCATTTCTATTCTCACCCCCAGCGTAGGGCACTGTCTTTTCAATGTGTACTTTTACATAGCACACTATTCACACAGAGCAGGTGGTAGTGATGTATAAACCGGAGTCGTATGGGTTTCACTCTTACGTGTTCAGGGCAAGACTTGCAGGTCAGAGGGTGGGTGGCCACACCTGGATAAAGCGCCCCATCGCCCCCTCCTCCACATGACCTCATGTCTCACCAAATAGGGCACTAATGGCTTTTACAACAAAGGCAGGGCATCAGCTTCCAGAAGCCCTGCATTCTTCCCTGAGAACCTCCCACTAACATCAGCTTGTTGCTCCTACCGATTACCTGATTGGAGAGGCTGGGAGAAGGATCTGGACCCCATGAGCCAAGCTTCTGCTCCTCTCAGTGGGGCCCTCCCTCAGCCCCTCTGTTCTCAGCTAGCGGAGCCTATGGACCCTCACACCCCAGTGCTGGGAGCAGGAGGAGGTGGGGTGATTCAGGGCAACGGTGTCACGTCCCTGTGGCCCAGATCCAAGCCATATCTCCCAACAGCTGTTAACGGTAGCAAAGGGGATATCCTGGTCTCCATCCACCTGATGTCTTTGCCTCACTCTCCGTAGGTTCTGAATACAGGTGGAAAACAGGGCTCCTCAAGCCCCGGGAAACCCATTTTGGGGATGGAGGGCAAAGCAGGACAGGGTGAGACATGGGAAGGGTGATATGATGAGCTCCTCCCTGTGAACAGACACTCCGCAGAAGCGGGGGAAGGGCTGTTCAGACCAGAAGGGCCTTCCAGTTGTCCATCAAGCCCACAGATCCAGGAGGCGGAGAGCTCCCACAGCTCGCCCTCGCGCTCACAGCAGCCCCCAAAAATGTCCTTTTAGGCAACCTCATCCTCCTGCTGTAGAACGGGTGATTCAAGCATGAACTCTGGGTATCGCCGTCTGTCTGATGTGCACACAGCTGATGTGTGTATGTGAGTTATTTGTCATGTGTGCACGCGTACAAAGTGTGTGTCATGCGTGATCTGTCCGTGTGATACATGCATGTGACACATACATACCTCGGACACGTCCCTGGGTGCCGTGTGGGATGGACCTGTGTTACGGTATGTGGTTTGTGTGATGTCTGCGGGCACGCTATGCATGTCACTCCACACGTCACGTGTGGCTCTGCATGACATGGGCATGTGCTGTGCACATCTCTGGTGTGACAAATGACGTGCATATATGACACGCCGTGGTCTGAGTGGGAGGCGTGTGTGCTGGTGCTGGGCGTGTAAGTGTGAGCCCCGGCCCAGAGAGTGGGGGCAGCAAACGTTTCTAACCGTGCCCGTAGCCACACTTGCACCCGTCACCTCTGTGAACGTCAGTCACGTGAGCAGAGCGCTCGCTCGGGAAGTCCTGGCTCCCCCCGCAGGAGGAGGCCTCCTCTAGCTGACGGGGTCAATGTCAGCGTCCTGCCCTCGGCGCACTGTTAGTTCGGCCCTGCCTTCCTCTGCTTCTGCGAAATGACCGTCTATTTGCTAGATTCTCCCAACTTCGTCACTGCTGGACTTGCTTTGAAGGACGGTGCACCACAGAATGCAGACAATGAGGAAAGCCAACACAAACCAGACTGCTCAGAATTCGAAGATGCTCTCTTTCCTTATTAGGTACAGCTGGAACAATAAGTTAAGTGATTATCTAGGGGAGATTTTTCTTGTTCTCCTTAAAAAAATGCCTTCAAAGCAGAAATGTCAACATTTCAGGAAGTGGGTTCCTCCAAAATGAGAACCAAATATAAGCAACAGAGCCCGATGACACCATCAGCTGTCCCCGGGAGCCCCCTCAGCAGGGTGCGGGAACGGGGGGCCCTTCTCTCGCAAACCCAGAGCCACCCACTGGGACGGTGAGTCCTGCCTTCTCCTGTCTTCTGCTGAGGACCCCCGTTAACTCCTCTGAATCCCCCCGGGCCCCAGAGTGGGGCAGCTGTGCTGTGTGGCCCCATGGGTGGGCGGCCCCACCCCACAGTCCTGCTGTGGGGACACCTGTGGTCCCTGCCAACCCCCCCACCTGATGGCGGAGGCTGTGCGGCCCCCAGAGGGATGCGACCCTTTGACCCCAAGTTCTCAGCTTCCACTTGAGCCACCAATACCGTGCGTCCATTGTGAGGCAGGTGCGTGGGGCCCCTCTCGCGGCAGAACCACTGGCCCCAAGTGCCACAGCTCTTTACGACTGTAGTCACTTCCTCCCACTCACCGGCATGGCGAGGGCAACAGGCCGCCTCGCCCATCCGGGACACCTGCTGCACTCCAGCACCGTCTCCCTGAGCAACCGTCACTGGGCCGCATGACCTCATCCTCCAGCCCAGGCCCGCGTTGGAGCGGTCGCGTCTGGACCGCACCCGCAGGCGAAAGCCGGGGTCTCCCGCAGGCCCACTGGGCCCTTGCCCATCGCCAGTGTCGTCACCAGGCAAACGCTTCCTGTCTCCTAGGAAGCGCCCCCCACATTCTACAAGGGGAGCCTGTCTGTCCGAGGACAGGGGGGCTCCTGAAAGACAAGTGCGGCTTCCTCGGTTCCAGCCTGACACCGCGTGTTGGCAAATCTGCATGTCCCGGAACCGAAGGAAAAGCCAGCTTGCGGGTCATTCTGGATGTTGCACTGCTTCGAGCGACACGGAATTGCAACGCCTCCTGGCTACAGACAGGTGGAGAGAATGTATTCACCAACTTTTATTTGGATATGCAAAGGGAAACGCTTAAGAAATAATAATAACTAATAAATAAAAAACTAAGAGTTTTAATGTCAAGTCAAATATGGTATATTTTTTTCTGATGGAAAAAATGAATTAAATTTTCTGATACCTGGTTTCACCCCAAAATACAGTACTCTTTAAGATTAACAGAACTGGCCCCAGCATTTTAATAACTACAGAAATTGGGGTGCCTGGGTGGCTCAGATGTTTAAGCGTCTGCCTTCGGCTCAGGTCATGATCCCAGGGTCCTGGGATCGAACCCCACATTGGGCTCCTGGCTCAGCGAGGAGCCTGCTTCTCCCTCTCCCTCTCTTCCTGCTCATGCTTTCTCTCTCTCTCTCTCTGTATCTCTGTGTCTCAAATGAATAAAATCTTTAAAAAAAAAAAATAACTACAGAAATTTACAAACGTGATTGATGTCCTAAAGTACCTTTCTTTCAAAAGGGTGCATTCACATAATGATTTTGTATAAAACCGAGGGCACCAAGGAAGTGATTCAGTTAAAATGGTCTTTGCAAAAATAATATCACAGCATTTTATTTTCTAGAAAACTGTTAGGCAGAACACGATGAGAAACCCCATTTTCAGCAACGCTGGATTTGTTTTATAACATCAAACCATCGTGATGCCTTCTTTTATCTTGTTGCTCCATTTAGCTACTTTTGCATCTGTCAGAAAACAGGAGAGGGAACATGGCCTCCCACGAGATGTCTTGGAAGAAAAAAATTTGTTGAGGGTGAAAGCATCAGTGAAAAGTTTACCCCGAAAGGTCAAACCGGGCCTTGAAGGATCCGGGATGGAGCTGCGTGCTGCCAAGATGGTCAGCCCAGCCGCTCCCCACCGCACCTTCTTGTAAGTGGGGTCATCCAGCAATGCTGCTCAGAGATTCTCAGAACTGAAAAATCCAAACATACCTTGCATCTTTTCATCCTCAAGAGAGCCCAGAAGATAAAACCACCAGGAGGATGGACAAGTTTTATTATTTCATTTTAGAGGCAAAGAAATGGTCTAAAGAGTTAAGAGATTGGAGGGTAGGTCCCCATGCAGGCGAGGCTCTCAGGATTATTCCTGCCCCATCCCACACTGCCCCAGGTCATATGGGTCAGGCAGGTTTGTCCAGCGTGATCCGACCCTCTGCTAGGGCGTGGGGAAGGTATTTCCAGGGAATTTCTGAAGAGATGTGTTATATTGTAAGAAGCTCATAGTTTTTTGTTTTTTTTTTTTCCTTTATAAAGCATCTGTATCTTATGCTATAAAGCACTTTGATCATTTAAGTTATTTTAAGTGGCTGGGTGTTGGAGGCCACCTGTCCACGGAGCTTTTAAGTGGGGATGATGATGCATCTGTGTATGTTCAAAGGAAAGTAACACTGGGGCAGAGGAGGGGTCTAGCTGCTTCTAATGGATCATGTGACCAAGAGCAAAGGACCTGAGCGTTACCTCACTTGAGAGGAGAACATTCAAGTACGTGAGTTCATTGACCTTAAACATCTGAGAAATTACCATGTGGCTTAGGTGACCACTCAGAAACTTTGTAACTCTGAGATTTTATGCATTTTAAAGAGTTCAATATTCCTGCTCTTAATCTTAGGGGTAGGGGCTGCAAACTACAATGCCCCCACAGGATGGCAGATGTACACGTGTGCTAAGGGCAGTCTTCTGGGAATGAGAGGATCAGCATCACTTAAGGACATGATTTCACCATGAATTAATAGCACAGGGTTGAAGGAGAAAGGACACTATAGCATTTGAAATAGGTCATCAGTTTAAGACAGAGCAGATCATCAATATGCAAAAACACTAATTATAAGTCAAAAGAAAATAAAAGGAATACAAGAACGTGATGAAAAGAGCTGCAAATGAATATTCAGCAAGCTCGCTGCATCTCATAAGCATCAAATTTGTCTTAAATAAAACGCTCTTGCTCGGGAGAGAAAATGATCGGGTAGAATTTCCCGTAACAGAGCTCTCAAACAGGCTGAGAGAGGAAGAGACCAGGGCCCTCTCTCTCCACCATGAGAAGACACAGGGAGAAGGGGCCATCCGTAAGCCAGGAGAACTCTCACCAGGAGCTGAGTCATCAGGCACCTTGATCTGGGATGCCCCAGCCTCCAAAACTAAGAAATCAGTGTCTAGTCTGAGCCACCCAGGTGGCGGTGTTATATTACGACAGCCCAAGCACGCTAAGACAGAAAGGTGTAATGGAAACCAAGAGACCCACCACCTCAACCATGGGTGTTATAGGGCTCTGAGTTCAAGACTGGAATTGAAAATCAGGAGGTGATTTGATGCAATTTGATTTCCTATGGAAATGGCCACTGAAAACAGACAGTACTGTTGGTTGTGACTTTTACTGTCATTATTCTCTTTTATATTACATGTTATTATTAAATTTTTTTGAATAGCACACATCGTGTTATTTTTCCAGCCACATTTGGGTTGAAGGATACAGTATCTCATACGTAGATGGGGCTTAAGTCCAGTATCACAGGTAGATGAAACTGGGGGGACGCTTGAGACTCTTGCTCATCTCAGAAGTGTACCATCAGCTCATCATAAGCCAAAAGGAAGAGATGAGCCTAGAAAATACTCAAGACAGGGCACCTGGGTGGCTCAGTTGGTTAAGCGACTGCCTTCACCTCAGGTCATGATCCTGGAGTCCGGGAATCGAGTCCCGCATCGGGCTCCCTGCTCAGCAGGGAGTCTGCTTCTCCCTCTGACCCTCCCCCCTCTCATGCTCTATCTCATTGTCTCTCCCAAATAAATAAATAAAATCTTTTTTTTTTTTTTTTAAAGATTTTATTTATTGATTCATGAGAGACAGACAGAGAGACAGAGGCAGAGGGAGAAGCAGGCTCCCCGCGGAGCAGGGAGCCCGATGCGGGACTCGATCCCAGGACTCTGGGATCATGACCTGAGCCGAAGGCAGACGCTTAACCGACTGAGCCACCCAGGCGTCCCAATAAATAAAATCTTTAAAAAAATAAAAATAAAAAAAAAATACTCAAGACCTTGACAGAAAGTTCCTCCCACAATGAAAGTCATTGAGAACATGGCTTCCCAAGAAGGGAAAGCTGACTTAACCAAGCAGAAAACCAAACTTGTGCTTCTGAGCTCAGCGTCTACAGAGCTGAAATAGATGGGGATGAGGTTGGCTTGATGAACAGTTGAGAATAACAAAAAAGAGACAAAACACAGAGTTTCCAATTTTCTGAACTCTGTGGGAAAAGACTACACCAGCCTCCTCCATGGAGATTTATAACTCACTCTCCTTTCTGCAGAGGAGGGCACTGTCACACTGTTTATTCTCTTGTCTATCTTTGACATGGAACAATCGTAGCATTCAGGGCTTAGCTCCTCTCCACGAAGGCAAGAGAGGAGACCAAACAAGTAAGTTGTATGGGAAGGAGGGAGCCACATTACTACTATAACTCACAATGCACATTTCTCTGGCTTCCAAAGTGGGGCCCCTCGTTTCCTTTGTATTGTGACCAATTTTGCAGGCCATTTCTCCAGAGCAATGCTATCAGACATTTCTCTCCCCACTCCCTTCAGTGTCAACAGAGCTCCAAGTCCAATTCCGAGAGCACCTGATGACAAAGCTCATCTCTGTCTGGTCCTGACCCTGTCTCCTGCCACCCAGCCTGCTGGTACAGTGACACTTGGCTGATTACACCTGACATTTTGTTAATCACCCAATCAATGATTAACTGAACTTTATATCTCGGCTAATACCCCATAGAAATCATTACCACCATGGTCTTTAGGAGTCCAAAGTGTCAGAAGGTTAATTATCCCAAAGAGATTCCACTCTGCTTTCAGAAACTCAAGGGACCAGATGGTCCTGGATGGTCCAAACGGCTATTAATTACAGGTCTCTGAATCTTCCCAAACTCTCTCTCCCATATGTAATGACACACACACACACATAACAGAACACATTTTAAGCGATATGTCTCAGTGCTTTTCACAACTTCAGAAATATGTAATTATCTACTAATTAAACTCAAATTTTACTAATCTTAAATCAGTTTTCCTAAGGATCTGCACCAAGCAATATACAACAATTTGCTTAATTCTGGTGATTTCTGAGAACTTAAACATGAAAAAAAAAAAAAAGAAAATTTAACACTTTAGAGTGTCATTAATTTAGATCCTCTAATTAATCTGAAACAATGAAATCCAGCTTCATTTAAACACCATACAAAATTCTCTCCATTCACCACCACTTTATGGGCAACATGTTTGATCTGTACCCACTCATTAAAAAATTTAAAAGCCAACAGGCATTCAAATTCAAACAACAAAAATGACCGAGGCTATCAGGCCCTTCAGTCTGTGCGTCTTCGTTCAAGATGAAATGATA
Source organism: Mirounga leonina (assembly GCF_011800145.1). NCBI lineage: Eukaryota > Metazoa > Chordata > Mammalia > Carnivora > Phocidae > Mirounga > Mirounga leonina. Next base: position 5,566,624 of record NW_023270865.1, on the reverse strand, counting down.
ATTCTATTTCATGGCACACGTGTGAGATACAGATTTCCTTCCAAGGAACACAGTGCACCAGAAGGGAGGCATGCCTTTTGTGGATTCGTGGGGCAGTTTTGCCCTGATGGTCTCTGACATGCTCCAGTCCTGTTATAACCCACACAATGGTAGGTAAATTTAGAATTAAACAAACCAAGCGCACTGCACCCTCTGACTATGATTGAATAAGAGGACACTTTATGAAGATAAACAGACCTGAATGGAGATATCAAATATAACGTGACAACAGTGGGACAACTCCCTAGGGAAGAGGCATAGCAACACAGGGATGGCGTGAACTTAAACGTGACATTAAGCGAGTGCATTCACAGAGAGGCAACGGATTGCAAACTCCTGCGAAAACAAGACTCCAAATACAGGAGAAACACAACGAGCACTGTGATTCAGAAGGTCTACTTTTGAATTGGAATGCCCTTTTTAGTAAGGGCAAAAAATGTTCCACAAAGTCACACTGTGATTAAAAAAAGATAAGTCACTGCCTGGATGCATAAACTGAAATCTTTTGTGAATAGGAAAACAAAAAATGCCCTATTACCAACTAAACTTTAGATGTTTTCTTAATGATACCAATTATGGGAGGTGAGAACTGTTAGCAGCTTCCCTTTTAATAGAAGAAAAGGCCGATATGAACTTAAAGACAGTCTCTCCCCAGAGTGTTTTCCCCTCTCCTACTCTATAGGAAGTGATGTAATGAACGTCTCGCCTCAGCTCATGTTAAACCATCACCAGCTGTGTGTGGCATTTCTACAAAGGAACGACCAGCCCCAAATGTCGAAGGAATGAATGTTTTAACGCTTCGGTGGACTCTCTGATAATTTCTAAATGATCTGTCTTTAAAACTCAGTATCGTGTTGGCATGAATGGAATTGTAACCCCACCAAATTCAGATCCAGCCTGAGCACTGTGTTCTGTAAGAATGCAAAGACACGCTTTTAGTGCCATCGACACCAGATCTTGATTTCTGGTCAATTTCAACCAGAGACTATCCATTCGTTTGGCCCAAATCACCAGGAAGCATCTTTTGTTTTCCCAAACGACCACGAGTCCAGCAGTCTTCCCAGGTGGCAGCACGCAAGGACCATAATAAAAAAGAGTGCACTTCGCTAAACATGTAGTAGTCAGTTGGGATGCCGTGACAAAACATCCCAGATGGGTGGCTGAAACAACAGACATCAATGTTCCCATGAGAGGCTGGAAGTGAGATCAAGGTGTCGCAGGTTTGGCTTCCCCTGAGGCCTTTCCCTGGCTTAGAAAGGGTCTTCGTGTTTCATTCTAGCTGTGTCCCTGCACAATCTTTTCTCTGTGTGAGCTTCTCCACACGTGGCCCTGGGTCTCCTTGTGGGTCCTAACCTCTTCTTCCTACAGGGTTCCAGGCAGCTTGCACTAGAGCCCACCCAAATAACCTCCTATTAACTTTATCACCTTCACATGCCCTGTCTTCACATGCAGTCACATTCGGAGGTCCTGGAGGTGGGGACTTCAACATACTAATTATTTTGTGGGCAGGGGAGGCACCGCTCAGTCCATAATAACAGGATGTTGAGTTTTAAAAATACATTATTTATAAATTGCCAGAGGAGCCACTGAGACATTAAAACGTGCATTCCTTCGACATTTGGGGCTGGTCGTTCTTTTGCAGAAATGCCACACACAGTGGATGATGGTTTAACAGGAACGGAGATGAGACATTCATTACATCCCTTCGTTCAACCAACGTTATTGAGCATTCATTTATGATCAACTGAATGTTGTACCTCCTTCCCATGAAATCAACGTCACTGGAAGAAATGCAATAAAACAAACCAACCCTAAAAGTCAACAAAGCAAGCAAACAAACACAGGTGACACAAAGCAAGCCTGTCATGACGGGACAGTGAGTCTGCAGCGACAGCTGCGAGGCTCGGGGGGGATCCCGGATGATGCCATCACGGGTGCTCACAGCTAGCTGTCTTTATGCGAGAAGGGTGCAGTGGTTGAAGGGAGACTTACGATGAGTGGAGCATACTTCTTCCAACATTATTACAAAATTTTCCTTGCAAAAATTTAAGCCACTAAAACCACAAATGCAGACGTTCCCAAATGTCCCTGTTTCACAATACTCGTAGCATCTCATGAATTTTTCATAGCATTCCTAGGGCAAAGGAAATACCCCAAAGTATTGTTTATTAAGTAGTAATGTCCAGAGAAGTTAAGTATTATGACCTGACAACCTAGTAATTGTTGGGGGGAAAAAAACAACATATATTTTCAAACAAAATATACTATTTTTGTTTCATTCTTATAAGACCCAGGGACTTATGATGGGCCCTCGGGAGCACTGTGTTAACTTCACAACCGTTGGATTCCGATTCAGCACTGCCACTCATAATTCCTGCTCTGTCTTCACTAATGAACTACAGTTTCAACAAAATAAATAATTCATTAACTCAACAGAATTGGAAGTGTTACTAAAATCATGATGGGGCATGCGACGTATTTTCTCCTTCGTAAACTCTGAAAAGGTGTACTTGATTAGACCAAAAATCTATGAGACTTGTTGGCAGCTTACACAAAGGTGGTTGCTTCTCCTAAATAAACCCAACCTGAAGGTATTATTGTGCAGGTTTTTAGAAGATCCAGCTCAGAGTAGCTAACCATGATGAGCCCGATGAGCCAGGGTCTCATCCAGAAAAGAGGGGGAAAGTCTCCTGAAATGACAATTTACAATGGTTTCCAGACGGCGAACTTCACATGCACTTTTTCAGCTTGTAAGAAAAGTAAGCAAGAAAGCCCCGACCTTCATCTGGGACTGTCGTGATCATATTTTAAAACGCTAGTGTTTCCAAGTCTAAGTGCATTTCTGGGATGAATTAACTTGCTTCCTGATGGTGTGAAGAAGTACTGCAAGCCAGGGAGGAAAGAGAAATCCATCCAAGGCTACCAGAACTCCAAAGAACAAGTATAAAAAGTTAAGAATCTTCACTTCCATTTTCCAGTGGGCACATTACATAAATAAACTTGCCTCGTCCACTGAAAAATCAAGAGTAAAATTATTTGATGACTAGTCCCCAGGTATTCAGAATAAAGGGTGGAAACCCTAGCTGATAAGTCATGATGTCCCCTTTATTTTGTATCACATATAAATCAGGTCTTAACCAATTAGAGCAATATTTACCATCTCACAATTTATTTTAACTATTTGAGAAACACAGCCATGCCTTTCTTTATGATTGAATAAGACTACTTAGGGAATGAAATTACATAGAGCAGCACAAAAGTTGACTGAATGTTTAAGAGACAGAGAGAATAGCCTGAGAAATGGTCTTTACACAAGAAAGGAGAAGAGGCCGCCGTGCAGGGCGCCCCACGGTCAGGTGGTCCCGAGGGCTGCCTTCCTCCTCTCCCGCACTTCAACCTGCTGTGCTTGCTGGGGGCACACTTCTCACAGCTCAAGGACTTCCACAGGCATGGCTCGGAAAGACGCCGATGAGAAAACAAAACAAAACAAAACAAAACACGTGCCCAGCCTCAGAACCACATGGCTCCGAAATGGGTGAAACAATTTGGTTTTAAGAATCTGCATTTAGGGGCGCCTGGGTGGCTCAGATGGTTAAGCGTCTGCCTTCGGCTCAGGTCATGATCCCGGGGTCCTGGGATCGAGCCCCACGCCTGGCTCCTGGCTGGGTGGGGACCCTGCTTCTCCCTCTCCCTCTGCCTCTCCCCTGCTCATGCTCTCGTTCTCTCTCTGTATCTCTCTGTCTCAAATGAATAAATAAAATCTTAAAAAAAAAAAAAAAGAATCTGCATTTAGAAATTGCTCTGTTTAGATGAAATCTGACAACCAAATTCCACAAGATGGAAGAAAAACAGTTCTTAACCTCCATGCTCAAGAGAACTGCACAGACCTGGACCATCACCCCTGGTTATCAAGTGTCCCCAGGCAACGGGGATTCTGGGCTCTGGTTCATTCCCGACTTTCTCCCAACAGCAAGCCAGGCTGCTCCTAACCACGCAGTACCCTCCCCTGACCGCACAAAACCCTTCCTTCCCCATTTCTCATTTTTCCTTTGTGACCAACTCTTAAAGGCTTGTCTACTTGAGCTCTTTCTACTACTTTGATCCCCGACTCCCCATATTCCATTCCAAACTAGGTAGCAACCCCAAGACACCACGGGAACTACCCCCGTCAAAGCCACTGGCCACCTTCCATTCCCCTCCTCACTCCCTCACATGATTCCTGAGGAGCACCTCGGCGGCCAGCCCCTGGTCACCTCCTGCTGCCCAGAATCCCCACCTCCCTCAGCTTCCGGGGCTCCATGTTCCCTGGGGTCCACCTGTCCCACTGACTTCCCCGTTCTGACTCCACTGTTCCACTCTCCAGGGCTCCATGTGGGTCCCCGATTTCTCCCTCCAAGGGTCATCCGTGCACCTGACTTCTTCAACACCAATACCCAAAGGCAGACCTCTAGCCCAGATCCGGCTTCTGACATCTGCACTGTAATGTCTGCCTGAAAGTCCATCTACACCCTGCCCTAAGGCACCTTCAACTTCCCCTGCTAACCCCCAACTCCCCTCTAGGCACCACGCCCTCCTTTGGGGTCCTCCAACTTCCTCATCGCTCCAGGCCAGAGGCCTTTGCACACAGTTCTCTGGGCCCAGGAGAGCCCCTTCCTGCCCCTCTTCCCAAGTGAGGCTGTCCTTCTCCTCCCTGGCTTGTAGGTCAGCCCCTCCCCGGTATGCTCCCCAAATGCCTCTCTGTTACTCACCAGCATTACACCCAGTTATCTCCTCCAAGATTACTGGCCCCCAAAACACAATCATTTGTATTTATTCATCTGCTTATTGCCTGTCTCTCTGGCTGGACTCTCTGTTCCAGGATAGCAAGGATCCCATATATTTTATGTCCTTTTGTATATATTGGTTAGTTCCTAAAGGGTCTATTATCAAGTGCATTTGGTAAATATTCTTTGAATGAATTAATATAATCCCTTATATCCATATGATTCACGACATCAGAATTGGAGAGATCCTAATTCATATATGGAATAAAAATATATTCTTTCATTTAACAGGTATTATTGAGGGCCTACTATGTGCCAGGAACCGTTCAAGGTGCAGGGATTATAATTTTGAGATTAAAGACAAAAATCCTTGCTTGTCTTCATGGAGCTTACATTTAAACATGATTTTTTGACCTTAGATCAATCCACTCCTTTTTTTCTGCCTTTTATATTTGGAAATAAAGCTTCACAGTTGTTTTGTAAGATGTTATCTTTAATATCAGGGTTATGGTTTGTCCTCGCAGTAAATCCACGCAAATGATAACTAGAACAGACATGAAGAATTTGGACCCCGAATGGTCCCATCAAAGTTATACTGAAAAAAAAAATGCAGATATGTGTTTTGTCACCTGAAAGAGAATGACACTCTCCTAGGCTGGGCAGATTTGACTCTGATCTGTTGGGTAAACTAAAACATCTAAAGAAAAGATGTCTGTTAAAAAGGGGGGGGGGTGAGTAGGTGGTGAAGATTTCAATTCTGGAAGCACAGAAAAAGGCCAGTCTCTGATGAAAACAGTGCCATCCAGAGCAGATGGCATTTTGTCAGCTGATTCTAGTACCTTCCACCTGGCTGATGCATCCCCCCCTGCGGAGGTGCGAACTTAAGGCTTTCAGAAGCTGATGTCTTAAACCACACATTCTCAATGGGGGCTGTATCACCCCCCAGAGGGCAAGCATCACTTCTTGGGGAAAGCAAGAAAAATTACTTTTTTCTTTTCTTTTTTTTTTTGAGAGAGAGAGAGAGAGAGTGCGAGCAAGCATGGGGGCAGAGGGAGGGAGGGCAGAAGGAGAGCGAGAGAGAATCTTAACAGGCTCCATGCCCATTGCAGGGCCTGATGTGGGGCTCAGTCTCACAACCCTGAGATCACGACCCTCATGGAAATTGAGTGGGATGCTTAACCGACTGAGCCATCCAGGTGCCCAAGAAAATTACTTTTTGAATGTATAATGCACAGGCATGCATACATCACTTAAATAAATATGCAATATTCCTGTGGTACTAAAATTTCATGGGGGGGGTTAGTTAGGGAAAAAAGTATCTAAAATGGCTCTTTAGGAGAGTAATAATGTAGAATAGTCAAGAGACATTGCCTTAAACATCATCTGTGCTATCTCCATGCTCATGGGGACCTCTGGAAAAGGAGGTTTCTTGGTAAAGAAATGGTAAGGGATAATTTCATAAACTATGTGATCTACTGACTGTCATAATCCTCATGATAAATTAGTACATTAAATATCATTGTTTTTCACTTTTGTTAGAGCAAGTCAGCCTCCCAAGGTCGGCAAAGTTCGGTTTACTAACAAGATTACATTTCGGAACTCTCCAGACTGAAGGCCACTCCCCGTAGGAGTGAAAGCTCCCAGGTGGACAGACTACCTGTGTAGACCGGCTTCCCTGGGAGACACATCTTCTGATGGATGACATCATTCTTCAAATTAATACCAATTTATCTCTAGCTCCATCAGGCACAGATTTAAATATACCCTTCTTAATCTATGTATATTTCCCACTTGATAGTGCACATAAATCCCACCCAATTCTGCAAGCGACTTTTGCCATCTTTCATAGTTACAATGAATCTAATGAAAACATCATGATCCCATACAAATGCAAATTTCACTCACAAACTGGGCTCCATTTAGGGAACTGAAGACTCCCATCTTAAAGCGCACTGCAATTGTAATTGCCATACAAATACCTCCTCTGATGTGTGTTTAGGAATAGAAAAGGCAAGATAAGGCTTCACCAAGGTGCTTTCCTCACAAGAGCTCCTTGCAGCAAGGTACTAAAATGGGCTGTGCCTTAGAGCCACCTGGCAGTTTAAAAAGATATATACGTGCCCAGGACCCACACCTGGAGAGTGAGCAGGCTATTCCTCTTTTAACATAAATCTCCCCGGACTTATGCACTGGGAAGGGAGAAACCAACATCAGACATGAAGTAGAGGAGGAGCCTTGAATACTGCCAGAACAAAGAAACAATTCAGGTGGAGAGGAGCTGAGGATTTCATCATGGATGGAATGAATAATGGTTCATGTTAATGAGGATGTGCTTCCTCCAAGGAGGTGGGCTTTGCCATTCAAAGGAAAAATGTGAGGTGTAGTGTGATTATTTAGACCAAAGGAGAGACAGCCTTCAGCTCATTTAGGAGGACCCTGCATTGATCGGAGGAGGGAAATGAAGGCTGGGGTCCAGACAGCAGAAGAATCTAAGCCTAGGTATAGCTGAGGCTGAGCACTGGGGTAAGGGCGGGGGAGGGGTGGAAGACAATATGTGGGGACTGTGACATCAGAGAAATATTCTCAGGATTGGCTTCCCTGTAACTTCCAAAGGAATACTTTCAAATGCACTCTTTCAGGATTACAGAGCCCCTAGCCATAACGCACCCCTAAGTATTGTTTTGAAAGCAAAGAACAAACATTCAGTAGTTTCTAAGACAAATGGAAAACAGAAATCATCACATTAAAACCAGTTAATAAACCAGCATTCTGAATTTATATGTCATTCTCTTGTTCTTTTGTTAGAGCAAGTCAGCATCCCGGGTCTGAGAGTGTTTGGATAGCAGAGCTGATAAATTTGGGATTCATGAGGGGATTACACCTCACAGCCTGCAAAAATGCAATCTTGCCCTTTGCATCAAGATGGATGGACCAAGAGGGCATTATGCTAAATGAAATAAGTCAGACAGAGAAAAACAAATACCACATGATTTCACTTGTCTGTAGAATCTAAAAACAAGATAAGCAAACAAAGAAAAAATCAGACATTTAAATACAGAGAACAAACTGACATTTGCCAGACAGGAGACAGAGAGGGAGGATGGGTAATGTATAGAATATACGAGTCACGTACAGAAGTGTCGGATCAGTATGTTGTACACCTGAAACTGATATAACATTGTATGTCAACTATACTTTAATAATAAATTTTAAAAAATGTTCCCAGGTGGAACCTTTGCTAATAAAGAAAATGTATTTAAATGATCATTGGGTGCCTGGGTGGCTCAGTTGGTTAGGCGACTGACTCTTGATTTTGGCTCAGGTCATAATCTCGGGGTCATGGGATTGGCCGAGTCAGACTCCGTGCTCAGCAGGGAGTCTGCTGGTGATCCTCTCTCCTCCCTCTGCCCCTCCCCCCATTCCCACAGGCATGCTCTCTCTCGCTCTAAATAAAATCTTAAAAAATAATTTAAAAAATAAAAACTAAATGATCATTGACTGAATTTAGACTTAAATGTAAAACTGTCTTTTATAAATAACAATATTTTAAATTGCATTAAATCATATAAATAAATAATATATTCAATTGTATTAAATTTTGCATTGATGACTGATGAATGAACAAATGCACATGATTATTCTCTGCAGAATTCATTTTTTCCAGGGCTCTCCTTCATCCCCCTGCCTGCTATCTGCATCACCATTAGGTTCAGGCCCGCTGGGGAACAGCTCAAGAGGAGAATTGTGAGTGAATTGCCCGTCATGTCATGTCATGTCATGACAGCAGGGGCTATCCCAGAACCACCTACGATGTTCTCCACAGGCTGTAGTAATGCCCATAAGAACCCATCTGTGGGCACGCCCATAAACACGGCGCATGCTCAGCCTGAGTAACAGCCTTCCTCAGGTTTACCAAGAGCTGCAAAATAACTGCACTGGGGCTTTCTGTCAAAGGAGGTGGCCATAGCCCCACATTTGAAATAGCATTCACCTGCATATTTAAAGAAAAAAATGCTGCAGTCTGGTAGTTTATGTACTTTGGAGTAATTACTGCCCACTAAATTAATAGCTATTCCTCTCAATCCTGGCATCAGGCAAGATGGCAACATCAGGTGGTATGGTGAGGACCTCTAAGAACCAGGTCAGGCCGGGTTACACAAGCACTCGGAGGGAGTAGCTAGGCAACACCTTTCCTGGCCCCTTTTTCTGGGTACCTACAGAGGCTGGAAACCCACACACTTGCTTCCCCAGTTTCCTACATAGCTGGGAATGGGACTAGATGTGAATCAAGTCAGCTTTGGAAAAGGAAGACTCTCCATGTTGGCTTTTAATTTCTCACTAAAAAGGAACATACACAATTCATGGGAAATGTTCACTTTCCTACTCCTACTTGCTTTGAATGCAGATGAAATGGCTGGATCTGCAGCAACCTCCATATGACCGTGAGGGAAAAGCCAATGGACTCTGGAAACATCAGTCCTGATTTCATTGATCTGCTGGACCAAGGTCAATGGCCCCTCCACCTTTGGATTTCTTTTTCCTGGAGGCAAGTAAATTTCCATTTGTTCAAGCCTCTGTAGTTTGATTTTCTGTTTCCTGCAGCCAAATGTGAGGCTGACTCATCTGGTTGGGACAGCCCGATTGAGTTAGCAAACACAGCTTTCCCTGTGTTGTGCCATAAGCTTCTGTTAAGAGTAGTTTTCTGAGTATGTTTGGTGTAAAGCAAATGAATGAGTTGAGACCACACATGAAAGCTATGTATGGAATGTACCCTAAATAGTCTGGCAAACCAATAAGAGAAGGAATTGAGACTGATCTGAGAAAAATTAACCTCTTTCTGGAGACCATGATGTCAAGAAAGATTTGAGTTGAAGAGGCGGACTGGATAAGGCAAGTAAAGGAGATTTCCTGAAGGTGAATCTTGAGCTAAGGATCAAGAGGTCAGAGCACAGCTGCTCCAGGCATGGAGGTCCGCACTTTTAGAGGGTCAAATTGGGCCGAGCGGGAAGTCATCCCGAGTGTACCAGCTGGAGGGATGAAGGGACCGCAGCAGAAACAGAAGACACAGTCTTTCTCTCCAGGAACTGACTCCATTGTTAGGAGGGTAGAATAAACTCACAAAGGGAAAACATCCAAGCAGATTTTGCTCAGGTACCATTTTTGCCTGTAGTGGGTTGGATGGTATGTCCCTTTTCAGTGACACCTGTGCAGTGTAATTAGGTCACACGTCAGAGATGAGATCTTCCTGGAGTAGGGTGAGCCCTAAATCCGTGACAAAGGACCTTGAGGGAAGAGAAGACGCCGGGAAAGCCACGTAAAAAGACGATGTAGAGATAGGAGGGATGCAGACACAGCCAAGAAGCACATGGGGCCACCACGGGCTGGGGAGAGAAGAGAGGAGGGTTCTCCCCTAGAGCTTCGGGAGGGACCTTGGTTCTACTAACATCCTGATGTTGGACTTCTAGCTTCCTGATCTGCATGAGAGTAAATCGAGTCCTCGTCTTAGCAGCCTTACAGAACTCATACACCGATGCACATTCTCTGTCTCTTGCAGAGGGGACGGAGGGGAGAGAAGTGAGGCAAGAGGCCCCAGGAAGAAAGGGAGGAGGGAGGGGAGGCTTGGAGCAGCTACAGAGAGCACAGAGCACATGCCTGGAAGAGACAAAGACAATGGATGTGAGGTTTCTCCATTGGGGAATCTCCCGGATGGGCCTGCTTGTTAAACGAACATTTTTCTCTCGGCAGAAGGCTGTGTTGGTGAGAATATCAAGCTCAAAGCTGAGCCTGTCTTATGGGGCTTTGTTTTAAACATAAACGCTACTGAAGGTAAGAGGCTTGGACAGAGTCTGTGCAAAAGCCCCCTTCCTACATGAGGCTTAGCGCCCAGTCTGACTACGCCTCTGACCGAGACTTCTCGGCGCCGAGGCCCGAAGCCCAGGCAGGGGGACGCAGAGGAGGCCTTTTCTGAATCTCCTCCACAACTATGTTCCCATTCTTTCTTTTTCATTTTTAAGTAGGTTCCATGCCCAGCATGGAGCCCAACATGGGGCCTGAACTCATGACCCTGAGATCAAGACCTGAGCTGAGATCAAGAGTCAACCGATTAAACCACCCAGCCACCTCTATTTTCCCGTTTCTTAATTCATCATGGTATTTGTTTAAAATTGAACTCTTAATGACTTAATATTAAGTTGGCCTAGACAACCACTGTCAGAAGGAAAATGAACTGGATCAGTTGCTGGTGGGACAGTGAAGGGGCTTTTGGCCTTGGGCTCTGTGCAAAGGCTTCGACCAGGTGGCTCCATCCTTCATGTTGGGAAAGGCGGGCTGGGCCTGCTGTCTCCATTTCAATTCCTTCATCATTCACTGAAGCCTTCAGAATCTGGCTCAGAGGCTTCCACAGTATCCACTTTCTTTGGTACTCTAAGATATTTTATTATTCATGGCCATGACCTATCAACAATTCTTAGACATATGAACTTGGACCAGTGACCTTCACCCCCATCACTGTGGCCGTGACCTTGAGCTTTCTGATCACATGAACCAATCCACCTCAAAAAGCTCAAACTCATGGCCTTCCCTTCTAGCTTCCTACAGCCTCACCTTGACACATCGCAAGTGCCTGACTCCAGGCGCCTGCATTTTCTGCTAATCTATCAGCCTAGCTGCTGGTATTTTTCCTTCTCTAGATAGCCAGAACCCACCACGGATGATCCAAAGTTCCTCCTCCCCTGTCTCCTCATAATCACATCGGTAGTGCCCTGCAATCATGAGCCAAGGACTGATGTCCTCGTATCTTATCTACCCTACGCCAGGCACACAGTTCAAGAGGATTCCCCATGGATTTGAGATTCAACCACTACAAACTCATGGTCTCCACTCTTGGCACCAATAGAAAGTTGTCTAAATACAGCTTAGCTCCTGATTCTGTCCCCTCCAAGCCTACCTCAAACCTCTGCCATTCTCTTGGTCTCCTACCCACTCAGCCCTTACATTCATGTTGTCAAAGACTGTCCTGTTTCCTACTCCAAGAAAACTGAAGCCTCCTTCTCTCCCCCAATGCATAACCCCTTAGCTCTACACCCACACCATGTCTACAAGGCTTTTCCAGTCGGAGACATCCCTCCGGTTCAAGGACAACCTCTCCTCCTTGACTCAAACCCTCCTCTAGGACTCCTTCCGGGGCCTTGCTGTGGCCATGGGCCCTTCAGTGCCCTCCTGGTGATTTTGTCATTAAAGAGATGCTTGCACGTCCCTAGCGTCCACCCACCCCTTCCCTCTTTTTTTTTTTTTTAAAGATTTTATTTATTTATTTGACAGAGAGAGACACAATGAGAGAGGGAACGCAAGCAGGGGGAGTGGGAGAGGGAGAAGTAGGCTTCCCGCGGAGCAGGGAGCCCGATGGGGGGCTCGATCCCAGGACCCTGGGATCGTTACCTGAGTCGAAGGCAGACGCTTAACAGCTGAGCCACCCAGGCGCCCCCCAACACTTCCCTCTTGATCTCTACCAAATTCCTTTTTTTTAAAAAAAGATTTTATTTATTTGATGCAGAGAGAGAGAGAGAGAGGGAACACAAGCAGGGGGAGCAACAGGGGAAGAGGGAGAAGCAGGCTTCCCGCTGAGCAGGGAGCCCAATGCAGGGCTCTATCCCAGGACCCTGGGATCATGACCTGAGCTGAAGGCAGACACTTAAGCAACTGAACCACCCAGGTGCCCTTCCACCAAATTTCTTGAAAGATAAGTGAGTCCCAAACTTGGATGTGCATCAAAGTTTCATGGAGAAGATTTTGGGGATCACTTGAATCCATCCCACACAGACTAGTGAACCCACACTTCTGGGACCTCGGCATAGAAATCACTTTTTCACCAACCATCCTAGGCTCCTTGTGATGCTCGCTCATCGACAATATGCTCTTCATTCATTTACCTCCATTTACTCCTACTTCACTGCAAACCAAGGTTCCTTTATACACACTTCGAAGTAGGTGATGACCCTCCAATTGCCAAATCCCAGGTGCAGCTGAAATTTTATATAACATGATTTTTTTGAGGCTTTTGACACTTTTAATTACTCCCTCCTGTTTGGAATTGCCTTTCCATATTCTCCTCTTATGCTTATCCTCTCTATCCTTGACATTTCCTCAACACTCCTTGGCCTCCCTGAGTTCCTTACATCTTGGTGCCCTCCAGGGTCTTGTGCTCACTCTCACAAGATTCAAACTAAGTGGCTACATTGGCTCTCATGGTGGGCACGATCACCTAAGGGCAACATCTCCCCGATGAGTCTGTTTCTAGCCAGAATTCAGGCAATTACAGCCTGCCGCCTGGCACACATCTCCAACTGGTGGATCCTCAGGGCACATTCTAGAATATAGCCAAAAGGAATTTCCTCTCTTCCTGCCCTAATTATCCTACCCCCATCTCTCCGTGCACTTGGTGTCAATTTGGTGTCACCTCCCACTGCTCGATCATCTGAAGCAGGAACAGGACACAATTCCTTGATGTGTACTTTGCCCCACACATCTGCTATTCACTACATTCTGACAATTTTATTCCTCAAATGTCTCTTGAATCTGCCCCGCCCCCACTTCTGCTTTCTTCTGCTCTGTTTCTCAGTCAATTCTGGACTCTTCCACAAACTCCAACTGTCCCCGACCCCAGGCTCCCGGGCAGTCCCAATTCTTATGCATCTGGCAGAAGCCACTACAGAGACACAAGGTGGACAATGTTGTGGCCGTGGACACTCCCAGATCACAGGAGCTCCTACAACAACCGTGCATTTCTCCCACAAGCTCTAAGTCCCCCGTGGACCAGCAGATGGTGGGGAACCAGGGTGACATGGGCTTGTCATGTGGGCGTCCCCAATCGCGGTGGCAGGAGGAGGAGGATGGAACGGGGGCTTTTCCAGGAGATGGCACACAGCTCTGCTATTCACTTGACAAGTCACCTGAAGTCTAGGGCGAGGCAAGTGCCAGCATAGCGAGTGCCAATGAGCACACAACTCAAATCTCTAGCCCCTGCAATGGGCAGCCCTCTGCTGAAACCCTCTGTAGCCAGATTGTCCCGCCTACAGCTCTGCCTGCAAACGGCACCAGGCATCAGGAAGCCCAAGGATGCATGTTTGAAATACAAAATTATAGGACTTGCTTTGAGAAAACTCTGATCAGCTTGGGACATGACCCAGGAATCTGTATTTTAACAGACTTGTAAGGTGGTTATGTCACAGTAGTCCATGCACCACACAGAAAGAAACACTGGCTTACCAGATCAAGTACGTGTTTCCTAAAATAGCACAGGATGTCCTTGATGCCGTCCTCTGGAAGCCCATTTACACTCATGCCCCACTTTGGAGCGATCCTGCTTCCTGATGTGGGGCATCCTGATCGAGCCAATAGCCTTAGCTCTCTGTCTCTGTTCCACGCTCTCCTTCCTCTCACTCTGTTCCCCACCTTCTTTCTAAGGTCAGGCCTGATCAATGCCTAAGTGACTCCAGGACTCAGCCCATGCAGCACGGAAAGAGGAAGGCTCCCAACTTCCATCCCAGCCCTAGATGTCCTAGGTGGCCTGGCTCTCTACTTCTCTCTACTACAAGCAGACCTTGGGACTTGTCCTGGGTCATGACTGTCTACTTCTGAGGATACCTCCTTCATTAGACCCTACAGTTTAGCACACTGACTTTCTACCACCAAACACAAGAAATATGCCATACATGATCACTGAGTAAGTCAATGGGAGTGAATGAATAGTCTATTCCAGCTCTATGCTTCTATTGCATATTTCATTGCTGTTCCACTGCTCCTGAAGGAAAGCAAGTCGGGGCCTGGAAGAGTTGAACGCAGGAGGCCGTGGGGATGAGGATTCAGAATGCTGATGGCCTGTGAGCTCCGCACCTCAGCTCTGAAACCTCCTATTTGCCAAGGGGCCCCAGGAGGGCACCGGCTTCTCAAAGAGGGCTCTGTGCACCTTCCCCAGAAGTTGCCTGCACATCTGCTTTGAATCCTGCCCAAACCGCAGCCCAGCCTCACCCTGGCCAAGCCTCTTTCTCCCTGGCCTTTGGGCATACAGCGGAAAGAGCAGTGGATCGAGGACAGGAGGAACCAGCAAAAGCCTCCTACTCTTTTCTTACCCATGAGACAGTTAAAAAAAAAAAATCAAGATAAATTGAGATTTCTGGATTTTTGCTTCTGTGGAGCTCCCACCTGAGAAAAAGTCTTTGGGGCTCACCCTTACAGGGGCTAAAACACTGGCTCAAAGAGCTGCTTTCTCCTTTAACTGGCTTTTTGTTTACCTTGCTTTCCCCGCTCAGGTGACACTTGTTTACTGTTTGTATGCAGCCCACCTTAACTCTACGGTTTGGAACAAAGTGAGACTGATTTTAGAAAAATAATGAAGACTCCAATTCATGGGCTTGATGGAGACACAACATCAGGGATACATGGTCTGGGATGCTTAATTCAGTGAATACCACTTAATAAAAACAACCACCACCACCATAATAATAATAGGGGCTGCCAGACCCGCTGGGTGTACAGACCACTTACCCCGGGCTAGGCCTTGTTTCCAGTAACAGCCTGTTCTATAGAACTCCCCATCGTATAGCTGAGCATGTGGAAAGGAGGGGAGGCACTCGGCCCATCCCCTGGGGGCCCAGGAGGCCGCACTGTGCAGGTCCTACAGCCCAGCCACGGCCCTCAGCCGCCGTGGACACGCAAACCATACAATTAATTATATTTTAGGACATTTTCGATTTCCCATTGTTCATGTGTTCTCACATAACTAGAACACAGTCAGTTTCAGTAAGCTACTCACTCAGGTAAATGGATCCCTATTATAAATACCCACTGGGCTGTCAGTGAGGAACCAGGAAGCGATTTACTAGGGCGGGCTTCTGTGCAGACTTGGGTTCAGATGCCCCCCACAGGGGCTAAGTCACGTGACAGAGCATTCGGTCGTTATGGAAATGTATCCACTGGTAAGGCTGTTATTTTGTGCCTTTAGTTATCCTTCTGAGAAATGGACATTTAAAGAATTACTTTCTACTTCTTCCAAAGGAACTATGAGATGTCCCTTCCCAATCATGAAAGGATGACAAGGAGAGAACATACACACATTCTTCAATAGATAAAGGATTATTTGACTGAAGAATACACCCACTGAGAATTTTCTGGTGACTACACACACACACACACACACACACACACGTTTCGCCATATGAGGAATAAAACTCTGCTATGTCTCCATCATTGGCTAGTATTGAAAATTCGGTTGTTTGTCACTTAGAGACATTCAGAGCTCAGGAGATGCCAAACACGGCTCCTTTTGTTTCTGAACAGCAGAAAGGAATTTTTATCTACCACAAGAAGATCCGTGGGAGAAAAGAGAATAACAGATTGCTCTTTGCTTGAGGGTTCACACCATTTCTTACAAAGCCAGGGATTGAAAACACTTTGTGTCTGTTTGGAAAAAGTGGACTTGAATGCTCCCAAATATTTCTGAGGCTTAGAAAATTAGCATAAAGAACATAAATACAAATGTATGGGGGGAAATGGCTCCTTAAAATATTAACACGTACATCCTAAAATAATAAATGCTTGAGAATCAGCAATGAAAATGGCTTATCTATAAGGAGTGTGCTGTTGAGTAAACAAGGTCAAGTGAGTACTGACCCCTCTTTTCAGTCACCCCTGCTGTCTTTCCAAGAGCCTGCCCTGGGTGTTCACAGGTGTCCGGGTGTCTGCTGCAATGGGCTCCTTATCAAGGGACAATTATAATTAGATAACAAACAAAACCACGAGCTCTTCAAATCACTTTGCCTTGAAGGACAAAGAAAATAGATTAAAAGAGAGAAGGAAAAAAAGCAAACCAATTTAGAATTTTATACCAATGTCTCACATAATTGATTGGCTTACAGAAGCAGACTCTGGATTCTGTCCATAGAAACGTGGGCTGGAGGCTCCATTTTTCTTTAGACATAGTCCTTCTTCCTGCTACTAAACAGGGTTCATGGGGTTGATGTAAGAGGGTGTAGGGACCACCTCTTTTTATCAAAGCTGGGGATTATTTTCTTTAATAATTTTAAGTAGTTTTCCTGGGGTGAAACTTTCCCAAATATGGAAAATTCCATCCTCCTGGTGAAGTTCTGTTCATTGGGTCATTTATTCATCACACATTTTATTGAGGACAAGACAGACAAATGTCGCCATGCAGATGCATAAATGTATTAATTAAGTCAAAAATTAATTACAGACTGCAGAATACAAAGAAGGGAAGTGCGGTGACAGAGGGACACACACAGAGCTCCTTGCTCCTCCCAGAGAAAGGCCAGGGCACTGAAACAAAATATTAATTACCATTATAAAAACTAGAAAGGCTCCAGGACTCCTCCTGGAGGAAGATTCTCCCCCACAACAATTCTCCCCCATGAGACTCCTCCCCCAGGAGGTTGCTCCCTCATTAGGCTCCTCCCCTACAAAGCTCCTCCCCATGAGGCTCCTCCCCCAGGAGGCTGTTCCCTCATGAGGCTCCTCCCCCAGGAGGTTGCTCCCTCATGAGGCTCCTCCCCATGAGGCTCCTCCCCCAGGAGGTTGCTCCGTCATAAGGCTCCTTCCCTACAAAGCTCCTCTCCCAGGAGGCTGTTCCCTCATGAGGCTCCCCCCCCACAGAACTCCTCCCCATGAAGCTCCTCCCACAGGGAGCTCCTCCCCACGAGGCTCCTCCCCCACGAGCCTGCTCCCTCATGAGGCTCCTCCCCCCACAAAGCTCCTCTCCCAGGAGGTTTCTCCCTTATGCCTTTTGAGTTTCTCCTTTGGCTTTAATTCCATCTGTCTGCCCAACGTCCCCAAACCTTGGAGCCCTACGTACTGCCTCCAGTCGTCTCATGCTTCCCATCTGATGAAATATCTAGACTGGTCAACCTCCAGCATGAATCCCACCTCGGCCGGCTCTACAACTTCAACTGCTGGTGCCCAGACCAAGGTACTGCCCCTCGCACCTCAGCTGTGGCCTCTAAACCAGTCTACAGCTCTGCTCCCGCCACCAGCCACCCCATCTCAGCACAGTAGCGACCATCTTTGACTGAATGAACCTTGGACCATGTCATTCATTTCCTCACGGTGCTCTGGTGGCTTCTCAAATCAGCTAAGCAAAAGCCAACGCCCTTAACATTGCTGCCCCAGCCATGCGTGGCCAACCCTCCACCCCTTCAATGGCATGGCTTGTGCGCTCAGCTCCTGCACACTGGCTTCCTCATACTTAGACCTCGCTTGACCCAGATGTCCATATACTTAGATCTCACTTCCATGACGTTATCAGTGATAAATGACCAGCATATTCCAAACAAATAACAGTGATTCCCTCCCCCTCCCCCAGTGCTGTCGAACTGTAGTGACTTTTTCTGTATTTTTTTTACACAATTATCACACTCTGCCATATATATAAATATGTTTGCTTCCTGTCTCATTGTCCCCCTACTAGAAATGTCATTTGTGTTCACTGCTTTCCGCAGTTTCTATAAAAAGTGCCTGAGGGTAATTAATGAATCCATGTTGAATGGATATCTTGGAACAGATGTATATTTGTTTGAGTCTGTATTCCATAAGAAGAACAATTCTACTCTCTTCTTTTTGAGTGAGTTTTAACAGCCTCTCTTTTATTTACTCAGCCCATCATTTGTTTCTCCTCCACTCCATCCTCATTAGTAACAGAGTCCCACGGAGGAAGAGAGAGATGTGAATATGTTCACAGTGGTGAACAGAGATGTACTCCATACTCCCTAACTCATGTCTTCCCCATACACATGAGGTCAGGCCAACAACTGTTTTTATTAAAGCCCCTGGCAAGGGCTCCTGGGTGGCTCAGTTGGTTAAGCGACTGCCTTCGGCTCAGGTCATGATCCTGAAATCCTGGGATCGAGTCCCGCATCGGGCTACCTGCTCAGCAGGGAGTCTGCTTCTCCCTCTCCCGCTCCCCCCTCTTGTGCTCTTTCTCTCTCTCACTCTCTCTCTCAAATAAATAAATAAAATCTTTAACAAAAAAAAAAAGCCCCTGGCAAGATAAATTCACTTTCTTGAGTTGCAGTCCCCATTCATGAGCTAGTTTATATTAAAATAATATTCACTGAGCTCACGAGATAAGAAATTTCTTTGGTCTGAATACTAAAGTGCTCAGTATTGGAAACTTTCACACATGAAAAGTAACGTTTGGTAATATTCCAAAACAGTCTTGGGAGAAACTGCTCACAGGAAGAGCATTACCCGTGGAATACTGGTCACAGTATTTTATGGCTAAAACCAAGTCTCATATTGGCACTTTTATATCAAAAAATGTCAACCTAATACCTCTCAATGAGTGTTTTGGACACTCAAGTACATATTTCACTGATGTACCTCAGAGTTTTTAATGCAAATTTTGCATCGTCTCCAGAATAATACAACTCAGGAATTTCTGCACTGACGGTAGGCAGTGTAGGGTTCTGGAAGCCAGGATGCTCTGTACCCTTCTGTCCCACAGCATCTCTCTGCCTTGAGGTTTGCAGGCCACGGCTGCCTCTTGGACTTGGTGCCCCTTCTGCAAATGTCAGATCCATGGTCCACACAATTGGATCCCAACCTTCCCCCCCACCCAGAACCTAGTACTATCTGGACCTGGTTAACACTGCCCCACGTGTTATGAAAAGAACAGTAAGTAGATATTGCTGATAAAATCGACTCTTTTGTATGAACGACAAGCCTTTGATTTTATGAGTAACAGGCAGGACTAAAACGAATGCTGGGATGTAACAGATGAGTGCAGAGATGCATCCAGAAGGGACACCGGGCATCTACTCCCTCCCACAGCTCTCACTGATGTTCTGGGTGCTGCTCCTGGCTCCCAGATCTACCCCAAATGAACCAAATCAACCTTTAGATCATCTCCCAGAGAGAAAAGGCTTGGTGCCAAAAATATCTAACTAGGAAATGTGAGTATATAATATAAACCATCCAGCTATACGTTCTATCTTACATAACATGGCAAATCATAAATTACCAGGAGGAACTCTCTTTTTCATTAAGTTCACCTTTCCAAAGGAAATAAGCTACGTTTTGCTACTATTTATAGAGGTGCCTTTGTGGGGCAGTGTGTTTACTGTTCTACATAATTAAAGCAGGATTTTCTTGAAGTTGCCTGGTCCCCGATGAAGCCCAGAATTTTTGTTCAAATTTACTTCCTTCCAAGGCTCCCTGCTACAGAATGTTCCTCTGTTTTGCATTTATCGTGGGGACCCCTATTCAGTTTACTGCTCTGCTGGTCTGTGCACAATCCCCATGTGGACCCCACAGATGTTTTACAGGTGAATGGGTTCTTCTTTATTATTTTACAGTTTTGTTCTTTTTTTGGAAGTTCCCAAGATTTTAAATTCTTAAAAAATGTTAGCATTATATATTTTTTTCCAGTTCCAGGAAGAAACAGACACTGGGTTGAAAGTGTATGCTATCTGCCTGGTGAGTAGGGGTCGGTGGCCACCGCGGGAACTCCACTCCCGCCCACTGAGAGCACAATCTCCTTCCCCATTCTTCTGATTTTATCTTCTGTCTTCCAGGCAGAAATTATGCTTTATTTTCACATAGGTTGTGAGACAGCTCTTTGACCCTATTCTAGTAGTTTAGCAGTTACTAATAACAAATCTGTTTTTTTTTAATATAGGATCTTATTTTTAATTTATCCAAAAGATATCAACTTCCATTTGGCAGACATTTCCAGAGTCTTTTCTCATAATATTTAAAAATGATTTTCAGATGAATTATATTTGGATTAAAAAAAACATATTAATAAATATTTAGGAGAACTTTTATAAAATACTGGGAATAGAGAAAATCCTTCTAGGGGCACCTGGGTGGCTCAGTCGTTAAGCGTCTGCCTTCGGCTCAGGTCATGATCCCAGGGTCCTGGGATCGAGCCCCACATCGGGCTCCCTGCTCCGCGGGAAGCCTGCTTCTCCCTCTCCCACTCCCTCTGCTTGTGTTCCCTCTCTCGCTGTGCCTCTCTCTGCCAAATAAATAAATAAAATCTTTAAAAAAAAGAAAGAAAAGAAAATCCTTCTAAATAAGACTGAGACCCAGAGGCAATAAAGGAAAAGTGTACATCTAAGTACCTACAATTTTAAATGGATAGTAAGAGCCACTATAAACAAAGACATGGGATAGGCTTGGGTAAATGTACTTGCAGCACATATAAAAAAATAAAAGCTTAATATTCCTGTTATAGATATAACCTGTACAAACTGAAAAGGAAAAAGACAACCCTATAGGGAAAAAAGATTTTAAAAGCTACCTCAAAGATGAAGCGATCTAAATGGCCAATCACCGTGAGCATCTTCTAAAGCTACAATGATTTACCTCCTACTAGAATTTTCAAGATGGCAATGAAACCACAATAAAATTGAATTCCCTTGAAAATTAAAAAAAGGACCACAGATTTAAATAGGAACCACTTGTTTTCAGTTTGAATGCTGTTTGTGATACCAGTATAAAAATAAGAAAAAAATCAAAATAGAAATTATAGAAATAAGCTTAATGAGTACAAAATAGATAAATAATTGAGATGGATTAACTAAAAAAATTAATTAAAGCTAACTTTTTAAATGCCCAGAAGCAAAAACACACCAAACTTCTTTTCCATATATATTAACATAACCACATGTATTTATTTTTTTTAAGATTTTATTTATTTGAGAGCAAGTGAGCACAGAGCGAGAGGGAGAGGGAGAAGCAGACTCCCGGCTGAGGAGGGAGCCCAACGTGGGGCTCGATCCCAGGACCCGGAGATCATGACCTGAGCCAAAGGCAGACATTTAATCAACTGAGCCACCCGGGCGCCCCATCACAACCACATTTATATTGCAAGTTCCTGTGGGCTGACTTTGTCCACAACATAACATTCATCACTTTTGGTAGTATTATTGAACTGTATAATGGCCCTGTCAAATAATTTTGTATATTATTTCATCTTTTCTGATGATGGAAAACAGGCAGTACTTTCGTAAGCTACTGAACTATTATCAGAGAGAAAAATCTTGCTTCCTATATATAGCCTCAAATGAACAACTTATTTTTTCCCAAGTGCAAACAAACACAAAATTCCCAATCTTTTCAATATGCCTTTGAATAAAGAGAACACAGAATTCTAGAATGACTTATAGAACTATACAACTATTTATTTTGAAGATTTATTTATTTGAGGGGGGAGGGGCACAGGGAGAGGGAGAGAGAACCCAGCGCGGAGCCTGACGTGGGACTCAATACCAGCAGCCTGAGATCATGACCTGAGCTGATACCAAGAGTCAGACACTTAACTGGCTGCGCCACCAAGGCGCCCCGCCCCCGCCAACCCACATACAACTCTTAAAAACAAAACTTTTTTAAAAAAGTTAGCCAAAGCTTCAATGCAGCCTTATTTTGCAGCAGTTTGTCTTGAATTTATACTCTCAGGAAGAGCCACTATCATCATCTGAGAAAAGGAAATTAAATGGCAGAATGAAAAGACTTCCAGTATCAATTAATAATCTCTACTATTCTATCATTTTTTGCAAGTGTCCCAAATTTAGCTTTCTTACACATTCTTTTTACATCATTATCTTTTTTTAACAAGTATGCAGATGCCATTTAGTATAATCCTTTTTGAGTTCTACAAAACATCAAATATAAATAACCTGAAACTGTAACCATACACAAAAATTGGCTTCTTACCCAGACATACCAGGCAGTAGAAGCTGAAAACTCGAGTAAATTAACATTGTTTTACATTAATATACATAGTGCCAGTTAACATTTAAGAAACATGTTTCAATGCATAGCACTTGATACTTCTTTGAATCTGTTTCAGTCAGTTAAGAGTATGAAAATGGTTCGATCTAGGCTAAAAATAATTCTTCTTCTAACCAAAAATAAAGGCATAATATTTATAACCAGGTATCAACTTTACTAAACCACAATATTTTAAAACTGTTAAATGATACCAAAGGGTATTTACATTAAAAAGGCAACATGCATCGTGTTGTCTCATCTCATGACTGGTTATGTACACACTTTGTTCAAAGGGCTTTAAAACTATATTCCTAGGGCGCCTGGGTGGCTCAGTTGGTTAAGCAACTGCCTTCGGCTCAGGTCATGATCCTGGAGTCCCGGGATCGAGTCCCGCATCGGGCTCCCTGCTCGGCGGGGAGCCTGCTTCTCCCTCTGACCCTCCCCCCTCTCGTGTGCTCTCTGTCTCTCTCATTCTCTCTGTCTCAAATAAATAAATAAAATCTTTAAAAAAACAAAAACAAAACAAAACAAAAACTATATTCCTACTTTCAATACAGCATACCGCAGTGTTTCTAATTGTTCTAGCAAAATGAATGCTTTCAAAGGGAGCAGAATCATCTTCAAGTCACTGGTGTCAATTTTTTCCCTTTGGAACAAAGAACATAACAAATAACCTGGTTCTGCCCAGTAAGAGGATTCTGTTTAGAGGCATTTCTGTTCAATCTAATGCTATAACATCATCAAGCTCTTCAGTCTGTTCTGTGCGGGACCTCTTGGCACTGATATTCTCTTTTCATCTAATTTCCTCTTGCGACCTCTCTCTTCCTCACTGATGTCATCATTATTTGAAGGACCTTCTTCATCTGAATCTACTGTGAGCATATCATCTTGCTCTTGTGCAGGGGATGTGGAAGGCTGAGCTCCATGTGGAAGGCTGAGCTCCATCGTCACTGCCATTGGTTATGCTTTTGGCAGCATCTCCGGCTTGTCTGGGCCCCACTTTTTCTGGGGCATTACCAACAACTACAGATTCAACATCCTTCCCTAGGTCCTCACTATGAAGGATGTTGACCAATAAAGTGTAGTCCTGAAGGAAGTCGTCTGCTTGAAGCTGGCTCCCATTTCTAATTCCAAATTCTGACAGCTTTTTGTGATTATTAGCTTCTGTCTCTCCCTCTTCTGAAGATACTAGGATTGTTCCTTTCCCATCTTCAATTTGGACATCTGGGAGCACCAGATGTCCATAGCAAATTTTTCTTTCACTATCTTATCCTGTAATGTGAGAACAGTCACTTTGTGGACATTCAGCCCAACAGTCACCTCTGGCTCACTGGCACATACATAACAATTAGGGTTAGGACGATCCAGTGCACAAGGCCCAAGAAGCTTCTTTCTTGGGTTTGGCTGTTTATTCAAAAAAATTGTTCTACACTGGTCTGTTTTTCCTGATAAGATCTTTAATCCTTCCAATACTATTAACCCAGCAATCACTGCCTTAGTAGTAGCAGGAATAATGTTCCCTGCCATTGATTTTATATCAACTCTGCTCTTAATATTCATACTGAAAATATGCATCCTGAGGTTCACAGCAGAGGTGACAAAATCCACTGCAGACGGGTCATCCTTGTCCCATATGAGCTCAGCTCTATCCCCTTTTTCTGCTAAATGAACTCTCAAAGTCTCAGTGCTCTTTGAAAAAAGACATGCATAGCTCTTTACATCTAGAACGTGCTGTGCTGGTCTTTCAGACCTAACTGTGGTTCATTTTGTTGATCTGATGCATTGGTTTCTTCTCCTTGACTTTGTACTTCAGCCCAGTCCAATGGAACTGGAGGTTTCCTTTTCTGCCACAGTGTGTCCATTGTCAACAGATACTGGATATCATCTTTAAAAAGCTTGGTAAAAAGTTTAACCGGAACATATCCAGTTGATTTAGCCCATTTCTTAGTGGAAATACGTTTAATGTCACCATCTTCGTTAGATGCTCTGGCCCTGGCTTCAGCTTCCATTGGTTCCCAGGAAGCTTCAGGGTCAGCTCTGTCAGAGGGTACTTCTTGATCAGCATCTTCCTCGCCAAACAACTGGTTGAACAAATACTTGTATGCCCAAACGATGCAATGAATAGGTTCAGAAGGGGTTGTTACCAATTGTGCAGCCAGGAAAAGTTCTCTGGGTTGGTCTGGGGTGACATTCATAACACTCAGTTACACGCTTTTTGATGGCAGTTACTTGCCCAAGGTAACCAGCAGTTCCACTCTCAATAAGAGGAACATCAGCCGCCAGACATACCCTATTAACACGGTTGCAGGAAGCTCTGTTATTTAAAGCATTCAAAACCAATATAAATTGTTGAAAAAATTCCACATTATAGTCAGCGTTCATGATGCTGTCATGGTAGGCTAAGATATTAGCTTTCGGGTAAAACTGCAGGACACTTTCTTTGGCAACCTGGGCCTTTGATCTTCCAACATGTTTCTTTTGAAACAAAAACTGCCTGTTGAGGTTGCTGACATTGACAGTATGCAGATCGGTCAGGTCGGTGTGGGAGAAGCCGGCCAGCACGAGGTTCTTGAGGAGCTCGCAGTGGATGCCACCCACACCCACCACCAGCACCCGGCCCCCGGCCACAGCCCTGGTCGGCTCCCCGGGCAGTGCCCGCGACAATGCTGGGGCAGGACGACCACGAGCCCGCAGCGTAGGTGGAGGCGTGAGAACTGAGCCTACATCAGTATCTTTTTGTCTTTCTTGCTTAAGTACATGACCCCCCAGAATGACTCATTCCCTTCTATCTCATTCCCAACAGGTCCTGCCAGCTTTGATTTTGATTTCCGTTGATGGAGTCTAAGTACTCCAGCCAGGCCTCTCTGTGCCAGGCACGCAATCTGCGAGCCAACCGTGTCTGATGCCCACAGGTGCAGGGAAGGAGGGAACAGTTCCATGACCAAGGGGACTTCTGGAACCAGTTGTGAAAGAGCCCATTTAACCTTGCTCAGTCAGTGCAAAGTTTATTTGATGGTTTTCACATATCTGGGGGGAGAAAGGCTTCGAGGGTGCTTCTTCCAGGTGAGAATGATCCCAAGTGCTGGGAGCACCTGGCAGTGCCGTGATGTATGTCACGGCATGGAAGCTTCTGGAAGCCCCGTGGAGGAGTAAGATGGAAACCTTTCTCAGATGCTCGAGCTTCGGGGGGACAACTGAAAGGGATCACAGGGGAGGACGGGCAGAATTTAGGGCCCAGGGAAGGTCCCTGTAGGCTTAGAAAGGACTTTGCGCTACAAAATTAGATACTTACTTCTATTTTCCTTGATTTTAATGACTTTGTTTTTGTTCCTGTTGTTTTCCCTTAATTCTTCATTTGGAATTTATTTTGGTTGTTATTGGATGAAGGTCTACCATGATTTCTTTCTCTCTGTTGCCTAGCCAATGTCTCACACTATTTACTGAAAAACCTTTATTTTATTCACTGGTTGGTAACCCTGCCTTTGTAACATCTTAATTCTTTATATGTTTTAGAATCTCTTTCTTTGTTCCTTTTTCTCTTCCAGGGCTTGGCAAACTGGGCCACAGGCCAAATCAGGTCTACAGTTTGTTTTTGTAAAGCTCTTGAGCTAAGAATGATTTTTTTTCCCATTTTTATATGATTGGAAAAAAACAATAGTAAGCAGTAAGATCTTTGGTGATACATAAAAATTATATGAATTTCAAATTTCAGCGTACATAAAGTTTTACTGAAACAAAGCATGTTCATTTGTTTATATACAATTTATGATCACTTTTGTACTATAACAGAAATGAAGAATTTGGCTCACAGGGCCAAAAGTAAGTATTGTCTGGCCCGGGATACGCCAGTCATGGTAATATTCCATTTATCTATTGATTCTAAACACATAACTGCCAAAGCAGATTTTATTAGGTACTATTTCTTATTTATTTTTTCCATGTAAAATACATATTTATTCAAATTACTGTTATGGACTGAGAGCTTGTGAGCCCTCCCCTTAATTCGTATGGTGATTCCCTAACCCCCAATGTGATGGTATTTGGAGATGGAGCCTTTGGGGGTAATGGGCTGACATCAAGAAGGCTGAGTCCCTGTCTGATGGAACCAGTGCCCCTCTAAGGAGAGATGCCCGGGACCTCATCTCTCCCAGCATGCATGAGAAGGCCACGTGATGATGTGGGGAAAAGCACCAGACCCTGGCCGCATTGGTACCTGATCTCACACCTGTAGCCTCCAGAATGGTGAGAAGATAAATTTCTGTCATCTAAGTCACCCAGTTTGAAGTATTATGGTAGCCTAGCAGACTACACGATTACCAAAAAAGGCTCGTGGGGATGTTAACCATGTGTTAACATTATAAATGAATTTGGCAGGGATTGACACCGGTATAATATTTAGTATTTGCACCCAAATATGTCCCCACTTCCTATTTATTTGTACACGTATCCAAGACTTCAACACTGGCTGCTTTTTAAAATTACAATTCTAGTTTGAATTTCCACATCACTAATTTAGTGGAATTCTTTTTTTCTTGACCTCCAATTTTTCTTAGTAATTTATTCAGAAAAATCATACATTTAGAAGTATCTCCAGTAGAATCACTTCTTCTATTACAGTTTTCTGTATATTACTGAATATTATTGAAATAAGGAAAGTCTTATCAGCTTCTTGCATTGCTTCTAATCCCTTTTCTTGATTCTCTTGGGTTTTTCTGGTAACAACACATTATTTGCAATCATAATAATAGAGATAATAAAGAATAATTTTAAAATTTCACTTTTTCTCTCATATTTATGGGCTTTCTTCTTCACTGTGACTAACTGCACTGACTAGTATCATCATAATAATGTAATAACACTGCCTTGCAGTGGGGGGCAGGGTGGGGAGATGCCATGGACACTTGGTAGGTGAACTCCTAACCTATCCTTCCTCTAAGTGTTTTTATATCCTCCCTTCTGTCCCTTTTATGTGCTCTTCTTCTCATTTCTCTCCCTTACTTGTCCAGAACTTATAATGGAATCTTTAAATTGATTGCTGCCATTCTGAATATTGACTCCATTTCTGTTTTTAATTTAAGGGACAGACCACATCCATGCAGTCATCTGGGGAGGCTTCTGTCAGCTAGGCATCTGGCCCAACATGAGACTCCAGGGATGCTGAGGTGAACCCAGCCATTCCCTGGAAGGTGCAGGGAATGTGTTCACAGTAAACACTGGAGAAGAAGAAGGGGTGGGAGTGGGGAAACTTCTCATTTTCCTTTGCTTCAGCTTTTTTTTTTTTTAACTATGCCCATGTATCACATTTATAAGAAACATGAATGCTTTTGATATGAATGAAAGTACAAAATTGAGACTAGAATGATTAAATTAAAAAGAAAACAGTACATGTCACTGAACTACCTCACAACATCGTAGGGAAGGAGCCACACGAAGGCATCAAACTCAAGATACTGCCTGGGCTGCCAAAGTCAAGTGACTTGCAATTTACTGGGTCATCACTGAGAGCAGGGACACTGACCTGGGCAGGAAGCAGAGCAAGCGGAGACTTCCTGGACCAGGTGAGTTGAGTCCCAAGAGATGATGAAGTTAGTCATGTGAATAATATCATGTTGGGCTGAAAGAGAGGTCTCTGTGCCTTTGCAGACTAGGCTGTGGATCCTAACTCCACCTGTCATGGATTATCTACTTCTGGGTAGCTCCTTCACATGGGAGCCTCAGACTCTTCACCTATAAACGTGGGGGTTAATATCTGTATATTTCTATGTCTATGTATGTATGTATGTATGTAGCTATCCATTCCCTTCTTCCATCCTTCCCTTCCTTCCTCCCTCCCTCCATCTGATTATCTATGCATCTATCTATCTATCTATCTATCTATCTATCTATCTATCTATCTATCCTCTCTCCCTCTGCAAATAGATAGATAGATGGATGCAGATATGGACATGAATTTGGATGCACATAGGCACAGACACAGAGTCTCCGTACCCATCCAGGTACAAGCTCACATCATGTGTACCTTCACTGGCCCCCCTGTCAGCATTTCAAGATGACTCTTCATTCACACACACGTTGTGATAAAAGACTGCTGATCACAGTCAGCAGATCCACAAGGCTACCTCTCTGCAGGCCTTTCTCTGACAGTCTTACACAAAGGTTATCACCAACATGTCTGGGCAAATTAGAGACTGCCGCTGAGCCACCTTAACGCACCCCCTGGGAAGCACAGCACCCCAGGTCCCTGTCGAGGGCTTATTTGATCAGTTTCCTCCTATGCCGAAAGGCGGCCTGGTAGCCAACGTGATGAAATTTAATTAACTGCATATTTTCTTTCTGTCACATTTGTCAGAATTCATGAACAGACTTAGAACTGTCGGGTGCAGACGAATCACCTGCACTGAGGAGACCCCAGGGCGGGAAGGCAGGGCGGGTAAGTACAGGGAGTGAAAGAGGCGGCTAAAGGACAGGTCTGCACACGTATCCAAGACTTTAACACTGGCTGCTTTTTAAAATTACAATTCTAGTTTGAATTTCCATGTCACTAATTTAGTGGAATTCTTTTTTTCTTGACCTCTAAACTGCCTCTATCACCTTGTCATGGATTAGCCCAAATCTATAATGCTTTTTTCCACAAAAATGAAATGAAATAATAAAATAAAATAAAATCGGTGAATTGTTTTCCTTCCAAATATAGTCATAATCATATCTATCGGTCTCAAGACAGAAAAATATAAACTAAGGTGGCTGAATCTGGGGACAAGCTTAGTATGGTATTTTCCTTTCAATTTTTTCTTATTTAAATTCAATTAGCCAACATAGAGTACATCACTAGTTTTTGATGTAGTGTTCAGTTTTTCATTAGTTACATACAACACCCACTGCTCATCACATCACGTTTCCTCCTTAATGCCCATCCCCCAGTTACTCGATCCCCCCACCCACCTCCCTTCCAGAAACCCTTAGTCTGTTTCCCAGAGTCAAGAGTCTCTCATGGATGAGTTCGCATTTCCTCACTTAATCTGGTAAACCTGCCTTTACGTTTATTGCTCTGTTTTACAGCTACTAGAATAGAAGGTAGTGTTTAAGGAAGCAGTAAAATGAATAATGTATTTTCACCCCAGAACAACAAGAGTGAGAAGACATGTGACAGTAAGCAGAGAGTAGGTGCAGGACAATCTCGCCAACAATTGGTGTTGTCATTCTTTTAAATTAAGCTATTTTGGTTTGTGGGTATTATCTCATTATGGTTTTAACTTGTTCATTAATGAATTGGAGGCCCTCTCATGGGCTTCTGGGGCATTTATATGCCATCCTTTGTGAAATGTCTGTTCAGATCCTTTGTCTCATTTTTGACAGGGCTGTTTTTCTTCATCTTATTGAATTGTAGGAGTTCTTTGTATATTCTGGATAAAAGTTTTTTGACCTACGTTTGGCAATACATTTCCCTATCTGTGGCTTACCGATTCATGTTCTAAACGGTGTTTTTGATGAGAAAACTTTATTTCCTTAAGGTTCTTCCTTTCTGTGTCCTGCATAAGAAGCCCATCCTCTACATCGGCCCCAACAAACACGTTCTTTTATGATTTCATTTAGGGGTTTTATACTTTCGGTTTTTTACATTTAGCTATGAATAGATGATTCATTTGGATTTAATTTCTTTATGATGAGAGGTAGAGATACAGGTTTTTTGTTTTTAGTTTTGTTTTTCTTTTCATGTATATTCGGTTGTTTCAACAGCATTTTGAAGACTTTCATTTACCCGTGAGATTACTTTGGCATCTCCATCCAAAATCCATGGCTGCATTAGCAGGTCTATTGTGAACTCTCTGTGCTGATCCACTGCCCCACTGCTTGATCCTCATGCCAACACTAGCTGTCTTGACTACGAAAGCCAACCAAAGGGAATAGCTTAACTTTCCTCTACTTTTACATGATAATTTTGACTATCCTAAGTGCTTGGTAGTTCAGTATAAATTTTATAATCAGCTTATAAATTTCTACAAAAAGCCTGTTGGTTTTATAACTGGGACTGGTTGGTTGTATACGGCAATCTTGAGAAAATTTTGAGGCTTCCAATCCATGAGCACAATACATTGCTCCATTTATCCTGATTTATTTTTTATTTTATTTTATTTTTTTAAAGATTTTATTTATTTATTTGACAGAGAGAGATATAGCGAGAGCAGGAACACAAGCAGGGGGAGTGCGAGAGGGAGAAGCAGGCTTCCCACGGAGCAGGGAGCCCGATGTGGGACTCGATCCCAGGACCCTGGGATCATGACCTGAGCCGAAGGCAGACGCTTAACGACTGACCCACCCAGGCGCCCTATCCTGATTTATTTTTATTTATTTATTTATCGGAGAGAGAGAGAGTGAGCGAGAGAGAGAGTGAGAGCACGAGCGGGTGAGGGGCAGGAGGAGAAGCAGGCTCCCCGCCCGCTGAGCTCGATCCAGGGACTCCGGGGTCATGGCCTGAGCCAAAGGCAGACGCTTAACCAACTGAACCACCCAGGTACCCCTAATTTGTTTTTTTTTAAAACATCTTTCAGCAGCTGTGTAATTTTAAATGCAGAGATCTCGCTTGTCTTTTTTTAAATGTATTACTCAATATTTTGTTTGTTTACATAGCTATAAACAGAATTCTATTTTTACTTTTATTTTTCAATTCTTTTCCTGCCAGTATATAAAAATACAACCGATTTTTGTTTATTGGCTTTGTACCCCTCAACCTTGTTATGTTTGCGTATTAGTTCTACAGGTTGTTTACTTGATTCCTGAGGATTTCTGTGTAAATATTTGGTCCCCTGTGAAAAGAGACAGTTTTACTTGTTACTTTTTATGTTTTATGCCTTTTATTTCTTTTTCTTGCCTCATTTCACTTGTATGACCTGCAGTAAAATACTGAATAGGAGTGCCTTGTCCCAAATCTGAGAGGAAGAGTGTTTAATATTTGGCCACTGTGTAGGGTGTTAGTGGTGCGTGTTTCATATATGTTCTTTATTGGCTTAAAAGTGTTTCCTTCTCTTCTAAGTTGTTGAGTGTCTTTATCATAGAAGGGTGTTGCTTTGTACCGAACGCTCTTCCATTTGTTGCAATACTGCATGGTTGCTCTCCTTTGTTCTGTAAACATGGTGGACTAACTTGATTAATTTTCATATGTTAAACTGGCCCTACATTCTTGGGGAAAACCCACGTGGTCCAGATAGTCGTTTGTATGTATTGGTGGATTTGATGTGCTAAGATTTTAGTAAGGGTTTTGCATATAAATTCATTAGGAAGATGAGTCAGTCCCTTTCTTTCTTTGGACTATCTTTGTTAAGTTTTAGTAACCAGGTTATACTGGCCTCAAAGAATCAGTTGAGAGGCGTTCTTTCCATTTCTTTTTCTTTAAATAGTTTGTGTGAGATCGGTGTTATTTTTTCCCCCTAATTATCAGCAATTCAGTCAAAGGGGATTTGTCTCTCATTCTTTCTCATTCTATCAGTTCTATTTTCAGTTATTGGAAGCACAGACATGTATCCGAGACTGTTCCGTCTTCCTAACGGAGGCACCATCAGATTGTGATGTGTCTGGTAACTCTGGGTCTTGAATGGGATCTTCACACGGCCACTGTGGCCTTATGGTGCTGGTCTGTATGGCGTGGCCCTCACAAGCCTTGTATCTTTAGCCTGTCTCTCCACTTCAAGTGCATCTCTTGCAACCAGCATGGTACTGCGTCTTGCTTTCTACCTAGTCCAGTAATTTCAACCTCTTAGTGTATCCGGTCCACAGATTTTTGTTTCCATGAACCTGAGGAGGTAACCAATTCTAATCTGAGCCAGCCTTGTTAGAAAGGTCCCCCCCCCCCGCTTCTAATTTTATTATTTTTTAAATTTAAGGTTCCTCCATGTCCTCTCATGGTTAGAAAGTTCATCTCTTTGTATCACTGAATACACTGTGTGGATGGACCACAGCTTATTTTTCTATTCAGTTGTTGAAAGACATCTGGTTGCTTCCAATTTCTGGCAATTATACATAAAGCTGCTATGAATGTGCGTGTGAAGGTTTTTGGTGTGGATATAAGGTTTTTTTTTTTAAATCTCATTTGGATATATACCTAGGAGCACAATTATTGGATCTCATAATAAGACTATTATTTTGCTTTATAAGATACCGCCAAACTATCTTCCAAAGAGGCTACCCCATCATGTCTATTAATCATTAATTATCCCTTCATTAATCTGTTTTGCCAGTGACAAAGCTCCTCTGCCGGTTTTCCTCGGGTTCTAGGGTTGGGGATTGTCTTGAACCAGTCAGAGTTCATCTGGAGCTGGAGAGGGAGCCCCCTGTCCAGACCACACCGCTGAGCGCGGGGGGCACAGGAAGCAAGGTGCCTCCCAGAATCACACCTGTGACAGGAAGGACAGCGGAAGGAAGAGCGGCGACAGAGAGAACCAACAGCCTCAGCCGCCTCCTGACCAGTACGCCTTCTCCTTTCTTTTCTTTCAATTGGTTCATGACCGACATTTAGCACTGTATTGGGGTTAGGGGGACAACACAGCGATGGGATATTTGCATATTGCAAAAGGATCACCACAGTAAGTTGTTACCATCCATCACGTCACAGAATTACCACAAAACTTCCCTTGTGATGAGAACTTTTAAGATCTACTCTCTTGGCTACTTTCAATTACATACTACGGTTCTGCATACAGCCCATTCATTTGAAAATAGTTATTAACAAGGCGGGATTAGATCTACTATGCTACAGGTTGTTTTATGTCTGTCCCACCTGCTTTATGTTCCTCTTTTCCTCCTCTCTTTCCTTTAGGTCAATCGCTTTGGGTTTTTTTTTTTTTTTGTAAACTCCATTTCATTTAACCCGGTGACTCCTTGGCGACATCTCCAGTACCTGCTGTAGATGACAAGACACATTCCCAAGTTGCCCTCCCAGTGTGCCCGAGGACAGCAGCTGCCACCTCTGCTCCATCCTGGGGTTCTGTCCCGTCACTGCTTCTCCCAGGAGTCCGCCTGAGGGCTGCATGGGGTTCACGTGCAGCACCGGGGGCCTCGCTCTAAGGTTCCCTCCCCCCATGCCGGTGGCTGGCACGTCACCGCACTGTCTTACTGGTCGCCCAGTCCGGGAAAACTGCAGACTTCTTTCCGAGTTCGTCGCTCCCCGCCGGGCCTGACTGAGGCTTCCCCAAGGCCCCAAATCCAGAAGAACAGCTTCCATCCAAGCACTGACTCCCAGGTGCTTCTCCTTCTTCTCAGCCATTCTCCAGTGTTTTCGGGTAGTTTTCTTTCGTAGTTTATGCAGAGTTTGTAGTGTTATCTCGGGGATGATGAGTCTGAGAGGAGCTACTCTGCCATCAATGGAAGTGAAACTGCATGACCCATTGTACAGATGAGGAAAACTGAAGCCCAGAGGTTAACTCACTTTCCTAAGGCTTACCATTCATTCCAAGGGGGTAATGTTTGAGCAAAAGATGACGACTTTCCCTGCTTGAAAGGAACAGTGTCTGAGCGACCAACGGGGGGTCCTTACTTGCCGGGGTCTCTGTTCTCGCATCCCAGCTAAGCCACCAGGGAAGACTACACACAGACCCAGGAGGGCTGGTCCTGTACCGCATTCTACTGGGTGTTTTCAAGAAACTCCGCCCTGCTCAGGGCATGGAGGTGGTAAGAAACAGGGAGAAGGGGAGGGCAGGCCCAGAGGTGACTCCCTGTTCAAAGGTGAACCCAGATGGGAAGGGGAGTCGCATTAAGACAGCTCGCTGGGCGCTTGGGTAGCTCAGTCGGTTAAGCATCTGCCTTCAGCTCAGGTCATGATCTAAGGGTCCTGGGATGGAGCCCCTGCTCAGCGGGGAGCCTGCTCCTCCCCCCCCCCGCCCCTCCCTCTGCTCATACTCTGTCTCTCTCAAAAAAATTAAAAAATCTTAAAAAAAAAAAAAAAAAGGCTGGCTCACACCATAGACTCAGGGAAAAGCAAGCTCTGAAAATAACAGACCTACCCACGATCCCCAAATACTCAGTTACTTCAGAGAAATCACATAAACAAAGGATACATTCATTGCAAAAATACCCAAACAACAAGGCAAAAAGAAAAAACAAATACAAACTTGCTGAAAAATACCCAGGCAGCAGGTCAGAGCACATGAATGATAGTCTGGCATATGGAAAGGGTGAGAAGAGCTAAGTGTTTATGCTGGGTGGACCCTCAACGCTGTATTTATAGAACTTTCTAAATACAAGGGTGCGGGGGCTCATCCCAGACTTCTCTTGCGCTGTGACCATGGGTACCAGACCAGTGCACAGGTGAGCACTACAGAAGGCTTCCTTCTGCAGAAAATCCTCCATGTGCTCTCAGATACATCCAGTGCCAAGAAACCCAATGCCAAGTGATGCACATCAGAAACATTCTTGTTCTCTGCATCCTCGATCATTGCATATTATGCTGGTACCAATTGTCCAGGGTCACAGACATACAGAGCAGGGTTTCTCCCAGTAGCTGGAGGGAGCACACGGAGTACCATGGCTTTTCGAGAACACGGGAAGCTTCTACCAAGAGACTCACACCTGTGGTGCACTCCTCCCGGCACCCCCCCTCCTGCCCAGTGGGAACAGCTACTTCTCTCTGGCCTCCTTCCTCTCCACAGGGGCCCCAGAACTTGACTTCCTGGCTACTCTTGTCGACAATCAAAATACAAGTGCTTTTAACCCCTTTCCTTTTCTCTGGTCCACTGGAGTCAGGTAACAAATTCTCAAAGCTTCCCTTTTCCTTCTGTTCTAGAAACAAATTTTGTTCTGGAAATTTTCCAAATTTTGTTTTAATTAATTCCTTATGAGTAATTGATTATCATAATGCTGAGAGTTATAAGGAAGTAGTCAAGGGGTAAACAGCACTATCCTAGAGGGTATTTATAACACGGAGGCAGCCTTCTCAGAAGTTTCCCCAGGTGTCCTTTGAGACATGACTGGAGCCACGTCCCAGCTGCTGCCCCCCCTCCCCCACGGTGTCACCTCCATCATCACCTTATTTTACTCCTTGAGTGCAAATCACAGACACCTTTCCTTTCAGAAAAAGCCTGTTCGCCGGGCACACGCACATCAGAATCACGCGTATGTATGTTACTGGCAAATCCGGTGGATGGTAAAACTGTATTAAAATATTCCAAAAGCAGGATCAATCTAGTTTAATGTCTTCTACAGAACAGAGTAGCCTCACATGCATGCCTTAAGGACTACCTTGCATCCTTTGGTCATGTATCTGATACGAAATTACAACTGAAATACTCTGTTAATTTAGTGTAGCACCAACATTCTCACCCCATAGGTTTTGCTCTAAGATGTGACCTCTTCAGACTGCCTCTCCCTGGCCGCCCTGGAATACTCTGGAACCCATTTCGCTGGCTGGCAGAGACTGACAAATGTCAGGAATATTCATCCAGGAAAAATAGAATAACAGCATCGCTATCATGAGCTCATTGGACAAAGAATAATTCTCAGGACCAACTCATGAGAAAGGAATTAGGTATCACCCTGAGATGTGGGAACTTCTTAAGACACACACACACAGAGATGCAGTGACACTAAAAATTCACAGTTTCAGTAAAGATAAATCTACTCAGGTAAACCACACCTGCAGAGTTTCCTAAAAATAGTCTCCCAGCTTCAGATAGGTCTGTGGCTCCACTTGTTAAGCATAAATCTGTTTAATATTTGGGGATGTACTTAGAACGGACACCCTAGGTAAGAGACCCCTTAACCATGATGTCGATGGGCATGTGTGAGAAAAAACTGGTTCAGTTTCCATCATTTCCACACTGTGTGACCTTTCGAGCAAGTTCTTTAAACTCTCAGAGCCTCTCTTTCATCTTTTGTAGAATAGGAAAACTGCTGTTCTGTGCATTTAAAATCAAGGAATATGTTGGATAACACTGCTTTGTGCTGTGGCTGGCCAAAAGCAAGCGCTCAAAAATCGTAGGTGTGATTTTTATTTATCCAAGAACCTTTGCAATTCTTGGACTGCATTACAAATCTTATGCAAGGTGTTATGAGAAGACTCCTTATTTTCTGTAACCCTGTTTCACCGAGGCCGTCCAGCACGTCACTGCCTTGATTCCACATGCAAACCTGGAGATGCAGACGCGGGAGGCAGGAACGGCAGCCATCTGCCATCAGTAATTAATGGGCCTGCCTTCACCCACTAGCCCGCAGGAGAGCCTCTGGAGTGACAGGAGCCCAGTCCCCAGCCACCAGCCCTCCCCCAAGAGGCATCCAGGGAAGCTGCAGCCTTGGCACAGAGCCACCTGTGGTACCCCGTGACGCCTCTGTTACTGCCACCCACCTCCTGGGATGGCCTGTGTACAGAACAGTGAGCCAGGAAGAAAACATTTTTGGCTCCACTTGCTTCACCGGGGGCTGGAGGAGGGCGGGCCAAGGATGCTCAGACCCACAGTCTTCTGGATAAAGAAGTCTAAGCCCAGAACACCACACCCGGAGGATCAACTTCAACAGATTTCAGTAGAAACAATACTTCCTTGTTGCTTTAGTAAAGAGCAAAAGGATAGTTCCACTGACCAAAAACAGACACAAACAGACACACACACACACACACAAACAGGCTCGGTATTTCTTTAATTCTTGATAAGCAACAGTGTTGTTTTAGAGAGAATTCATTTTAAAAATATCTAATTTGGTTTTCCAATAGATTTGATTATTTGTAATGCACTACATTGTGGTGGTGTTTTGGCACAGAATTATTTTGGTAAAAATGGTCCATGGAAATATTTGATTGTAAAAATACAGTTGAAATTTAATTTTCTTAACTGATTCATAATTAGAAGTTAGTCCCATTCCAAGAGTAATTATAAAATGAACGCTATATCAAGGGTATGCATAGCAACAGAATACCCATTAGTTTAACTCTGGAAGACCTAAATTTTAGGAATATTTAAAATAAAAGATAATCTTCAGTGAAATCAACAAAATAAGAGCAAGACATAACTGAAAAATGAATGCAAAAGCACTTCATGTTTCAAAAGTCCTACATCACTAGCTGTGAAATCAAAATAATCCTATCACTATTGTTTCTGGAACATCTTTCTTAATATTTAAATAAATTATTTTGAGTTTTTAAAAACGTTATATGTTTATTTTAGAACATGGGAAAGACAATCCAGGGGAAAAAACATTAAAAATCACCTATAATTCAAAATAATCCATTTCAGTATTTGGATGTATATCATTCCACTGGTTTGTGGTCACATGTAAACATTTTTCTTTACAAAAATAGGATTGTAATAGTCCTAACCATGAGAGACTATGGACTCTGAGAAACAAACTGAGGGTTCTAGAGGGGAGGGGGGTGGCAGGACGGTTAGCCTGGTGATGGGTATTAAAGAGGGCACGTATTGCATGGAGCACTGGGTGTTATGAATCATGGAACAATGAATCATGGAACACTACATCAAAAACTAATGATGTGATGTATGGTGATTAACATAACATTAAAAAAAAAAGAATT
Organism: Mirounga leonina; assembly: GCF_011800145.1. NCBI lineage: Eukaryota > Metazoa > Chordata > Mammalia > Carnivora > Phocidae > Mirounga > Mirounga leonina. Next base: position 5,528,533 of record NW_023270865.1, on the reverse strand, counting down.
GTAATAGTCCTATAACTTTGAAACTTTTTTACATAATAATGTAAAAATATTTCCCATTCCATTAATCTTCTAAATCTTTATATGATTTTATTTGAATATAACATTTATTTAAGCCATTCCTTCTTTCCACTTTTTGCCATTATAAAATACACTGGGACAAACATTTTTGGAAGCGAAATTTCTGCACACATTCATCGGTATTTCCTTAGGATACATGACGACAAACATCACTGATAGGACAAAGGGCAATCTGCAAGAGAAAATCACTGCCATATTTTAACAGATTGCCCTCTAAATACAGGATCTATCAAAAGGTCACAAATAGTGTAGGAGGAGGCTCCTTTGTATAAGTTCTCATCAACTTAAGTTTTACATGTATTTGAAAGCTTTGCTACTTTGCTTGAGGATGGCTTTCATTTCAACACTGTGAATGATATTCACATCTGTTGGGGTGTGTGTGTGTGTGTGTGTGTGTGTGTGTGTGAACTGCTCCACACCCATAGCCCGTGGTCCCCCCTCCCTGGCCTATTACTAGTTTCTGAATTCATTTGAGAACATTCCTTTATCCATTCAAAAAATCAACTTGGTACCACAGATGCTGCAAATGTTTTCCCAGTTTTTTCGTATGATTTATATTATAGCTTAGGATAATTTTTATGGAAAGAAATTAAAAAATCATGCAGTCCATCTCCAAGTCTTTTCCCTTGTCTGTCTCTTTTTAGAGCCATGCATCCATTTCCCCTATGATATGGAAAAGAGGTGATTGTTTGTCACTCCTGTGAGCACAAATCTCAGGACACCCCCTCCACGGGCCCTCCCCCGAGGACACACTGAACATTATCTTGTACCTTATGTGAACATGAGTTTGCATGTTAATTATTTTCCTCTATTTAATGTCACGTTACTAATTTCATAAGGTAGATTTTCAGAAAAACAAGTTTCACTCTTCAAATCATGACCAAAATAATATCAACTCTGAATGTATTAGTCTGCTTGGGCTGTTATAATAACCACGACAGATGGGGACTTGTGTAACAGAAATTTAGTTTCTCACGGTTCTTGAGGCTGGAAGTCTGATTTCAAGGTGTCAGCAGGGCTGGTGTCTTCTCAGGTTGTTCTCTTTAGCTTGTAGATGTCCTCCTTCTTCTGGTGCCTTCACATGGCTCTTCCTGTGTGTGTCTGTGTCCTAATCTCTTCTTATGTTAGGGTATGCATCCTATTAGATGAAGCCCCATACATATGATCTCATTCAACTTTAATTATCTCTTCAAAGACCCTACCTCCAAACATTACATGTTGAGGCACTGGGGGGCACTGCATAACCATATGAAATTGGGGAAAGGGGGCACATAATTCAGCCCTCAACAGTGATTAATATAATCCTTAATACAGGAGAACAAGCTACATAAAATTTTAAAAACCTACAGCCTGTAACTATGTGGGTCAGTTGCTTGCTAAAACAAGCAATCAACATTCCCCTTAGGACTGAAACAAGAACCAGAATCCCATGACGTAATACTCAAAATGTCTAAGAATCAATCTAAAATTTCTCAGCCTGTTAAGGTTCAGGAATATCTCAACTCACAAGTAAAAGTAAAACCAATAGATATTACTTGTGACATATCACAGATTTGAGAATTAGCAAAGGCTTTAAAAACAGCTATTACAACCAACATCCAAGAAGTAAAGGTAAACACTTTTGAAATAAATGTAATGGATAGGAAGTCCTGGGAAAGAAATAGATGACATAAGGCAGAATGAAATGGAGATTCTTTTTTAAAGATTTTATTTATTTGAGAGAGAAAGAGAGCACGCACAAGCAGGGGAAGCAGCAGAGGGAGAGGGAGAAGTAGGCCCTCCGCTGAACAGGGAGTCTGACATGGGGCTCGATCCCAGGACCCTGGGATCATGACCCGAGCTAAAGGCAGACGCTTGACTGAATGAGCCACCCAGGTGCCCCTGAAATGTATATTTTATAATTAAATGAGACATATTTTTTTTTTAAGTACACTCTACACCCAAAGTGAGGCTTGAGCTTACGATGCCAAGATCAAGAGTCATGTACTCTACCAACTGAGACAGCCAGGTGCCCCAAGACATTAACTTTTTAATTTGAAGTTTAAGCTCTATTACTATGTTTTATTTCAGAATGACATTTATGATTTTGGGTTAATTTTATTTTTCTAAATGCTAATATAGTTGCACATTTAAAAAACTTTAAAATATGCCAAGTCCCGCTTTCTTTTTCATCTAAGTCACCCCAATTTGCTGGTTTTCTTGTTTACAAGAGAGCCAGCCTAAATTTGTCTCTGAGAGGGTATCTCCTCTAAACCTTCTCCCATGTCTCACCTCATCCTTGATGTTCTCCGTTCCTGACACTCATGTCAGGAGACTGGCACTGGGCCTCCGTTTCCAGGAGAAGCTCCAGGACAGCTTTTGTGGGTAGACTTTTAAAGAGACAGACTGGCAGGGACACATACCTAAAAAGGTTATTTATAATGCTCACCTTTACTAATTCCAAGAAATCTATTTTCTTCACATCATGTGCTCTTGAGTGAGCTGGAAACCAACGTGACCATAAATCAAATGGCTTATGGTCACACAGCTCCCACAGCACACATTTCCTGGAAAATTTAGAGATCAATAAAAAAAAGCAGGGGAGGGTGGTTATTCTCTTTTAGTTAATAAACCACCAATTAAAAAAAGAGTCATTCTTTTTAATTATAGTGAAGAAAATGTTGAGCAAAATTACTTTCCAAAGCAATCACTCAACCTAAGCTTTAGATGCCATAAAAGAAATAATTCATACAATATATAACATCCAAATTATTGCTTCTGATTTTCACAATAAATCTCTAGTGACAGATCAGCTAGGAATATTTCTGGTAGAATCAACAATCAGTGCGGGGACAAGCAAAGTGTTGCGGGGACACTGTGAGACAGAGGGCTAAGGACTGAATAATAAAAGAATATTTACAGCTGTCCAGGACAGATGTCACAATTTTCAGACACAAAATAAATAATATCACAGTAGTATTCCCCTGAAACTGAGCTGAAAAAATACAGTATTTGAATTATGTCCAATATATTGAAATTTAAAGGAAAGTTTCCAGGAAGCCACATTCTAGAAGAGCAGGTGAAATTCTATAGTGTGGGGGCTAAAAATATTTATATATCCCTTTATGGCTTTATTTCCTACTCTTGGTCACAAGATTTTTTGGCTTCTCCTTAACTTGTGTAGCTTTTGTGCTGGTTCTCTGTTCTCTTTTTCTTCTGCATTTCTTTGTCATCCTCACTTTGGCTCACCTTCCACTGCTTTTACTCATGTTTGAAACCTGACAAAGCTCTGATTTCACCTGCTCATGACACACTGAATTAGGAGGGAGCCTCCACTCTGCCTCCTGGTCTTACAGAAGTCTACGTGGCCAGCCTGCCATCAAATGCTATAGCAAAGGAATGGTACGTTAAACTGTATTTATTACAACAAAATTATGGAACACGAAGATATTTTAGCTCATCTATGTAGTTTCTCAGGATGATGTTCAACCCACAGTTCAGTTGCTCTGGATAAAAAGTCAAGGAACCAGCCAGTTTTGATCCATGTTTCTCTGGGTTTTCATTTTGTCCCTGAGAAATGTATGGCTGCCAGACATGGTGGTCACAGTCTCTCACTGAATCACAAATTCGATCTGGTTTGGAATGTGACCTTTAGGGAAAAGCTTAAATGAAATGTACAGCAGAAACCAGATGGTTTGTACCTAAGAGGGATAAAAAGGTGGTATGACCTTAACAGAGTCACTTAATTCATTATTTTATAAAATCAGTGAGACTGGCTTTGACAATATCCACGGCTCCTTACACTTCCAAGATTATTAGTGGGTCTATTAATTTTTGCCTATGGAAAATTCTTCATCTTTCAACCAGAATGAACTTTTCTGTACTTCTGTGATTAGAGGCCTAAAACCACTAAATTAAATGGAGATTTAATTCTCAGTAACTTCGCTTGGGTCATGAGTGGCAATCCTCTTTGCTTCTCCAAAGGCAGAAAACCCATCTGTCTTTTCACCTTAAATCTGGGCAGGTCACCATTTCAACTATGGGCTTGCCACCCGGGAGAGCAAAGCCACCTTAGAGCCAGCACTTTCAATGGAAAAATTAGGCAGGAAGTTAGATAAATGGGACGCAAAAAAACCCAAGCTTCCAACACCATCTATTCCAAGCAGCTTAGTGACCAAAGGAAGGAGGAATATTAGTGAGTCAGCTGGGCACAGAAGCCCAGGAAGTGAAGAAGCTCTTGAACTGTGGCGTGTCTGGATGACAGACACTCAGGTATGTTTTCCCGGAATCTGGGGTCATGTCCTTCCATTGTTTAAAATTAACCATCTCTTCAGTGTCCATCTAATGAAGGCCAAGGAATCGGTCATGGACTATATGTTTTTTCAATGATATGGCCTTAGCCCTTTACAGGCATCATCTGTAAGATCCCACCCACAGCCCCGAGCCAGGTCCAAGCACCTGTAAGAGGTGCAGAGTCCCCAGACATACCTGCGCTCTCCGATTTCTTGCTGATGTGTGTGGCTGCCCTAGCTACGCTGTTCTGTGGTGCCCCCTTCCCCGGAGCCTCCCCCACCCACGCTCGGCATTAAGGAGTTCCCTCTTTGGTGCTCTGTGGCACTCCCCACGTGGAGCTGGGGTGGCTTCTTCCCACTCTGCCCCCCACCACGTGGCCCTTGCGTGATGCGCTCTGGGCAATAGCTGTTAAGTAGACCCAGTCTCTCAATGCAAAATAACTTCTATTTTAGTAGCACATTACAGCCAAAGCGCCATCATGGTCAGTAGTCTATCTGACAAACAGCCCATGAACAGACGTGGCAGATTTTATTACCCCAATTTAACTTGACGTGATGGGAAGTCTACAGATGTTAATTAGTCTCATCCTGGTCCATTATATCGTGGCCAAAAAAATAAGAAAAATATATTCTTCACACACACACACAAACATACACAAGGAAGTCACGCATTTAGAAAAAATAACACATTTTCTAGGACAGTTGTAAGTTGAAGAGAATGAAGAAGACATTCGCCTAGATCATGAACTTTTCTGGTAAGAGAGTTGGTGGAACGTTCCCTGATTTCATTAGAAGACTCTGAAGACCCCTCTTTCATTTCCAAGAAGGAAGAAGTCCCAGCTCTGGCAGCAGCCTCAGCACAAGTGTTTCTGGTGAGAACTTCTCTCCCTTAGTGGCAACAACCACGGTCAGGCGCCACCACCACCGACCTGAGACTCTGGCCCCATCCCCAAGGCACACTCCACCTGCAACCAGAGAACCCCGCTGGAAGGGAGAACAGGCACTCAGATGACATCACTGCCATAACCCGAATGAAATGACTTAAAATAAGGAAAAAGGAAGGGCTCTCAACACGCTAGTTATTGCACCAGCCATAAGGATAACGTCACTTGTGGTCCTGTGGCTTCCGTTAAATTTCTTCTACTGGAAGGTTAATGAGCTATGCTGTGATTAAAGCACACGGAGACTGAGAGACGGGCACATCACAGATCAGAGCCGGGTTACAGCTGGGGTGTAAAGGACGGCGGCCGGGATGGCACAGAGACGAACCAGCAACAGCACGAGGGCAGCGGAACCAGAAACCCCACCGTGATCCGAACTCCCAGCGCAGGCTACCGTGAGCACCGAGTGGACAAGGAGTGAAATCGTCCTGGAGACCAGATCACAAAATCTTCAGATCTAGAATGTCCTTCTCTCTTAAAGGAACAGGATCAATTATAATGGGAAAGGTGGACAAAAAGGCAGTTCCTTCTTTATTGAAAATGTGGAATATAAGAAACAGCACAGAGGACCGTAGGGGAAGGGAGGGAAAACTGAATGGGGAGAAATCAGAGAGGGAGACAAACCATGAGACTTTTAACTCTAGGAAACAAACTGAGGGTTGCTGGAGGGGAGGAGGGTGGGGGGAGGGACAGGTTGAAGGGCATTAAGGAGGGCACTCGATGTAATGAGCACTGGGTGTTATATGCAACTGATGAATTATTGAACACTACATCTGAAACTAATGATGTACTGTATGTTGGCTAATTGAATTTAAATTTTAAAAAATGTACACACCCAGGGTTTCTGAATTGGGTCCAGATCAGATTTTTCTTTGTGTTTCTGCCATCTGACGACATAGTGAACTATATTTGATAGGTATTCACCAAAGAGGAAACTGTGTAGTGAATACATATAGAAATGAAACAATTACATAAATATTCAATACTTCTTTCTGTACAACGGAACCCAACAAATCCAAGAGTAAAGAAGGAATTAGGAACCACCAGAGAAAATTATGACCGGTGGAGTTTGAATATCCACACTGTGTAAAGAATTCATCTCGTTAACAAACCCACATCTTTCAAAGGCATGAAGTTCCAAGTTTACACAATATGGTGTATAAAGAAGTAGACAATCCTTGGAAAAAAAGCGTCTTTTTCTTTGGCAATTAAAGTCACTTTAGGAAAAAAATGTAAGGAAATGCCAAATCTATTGCAGACAAACTTGTCAATCTTAAAATACCAGAAGCCAGGGAAGAGTTTTGTGAGACAATCCTATTTGTTCTAAGGAAGTAATTCAGAGGAACATAAACAGCAACGACTAATTACTCAAAAGACCATACAGTAGCAAACCTTTTAAAATCAAAGGCTGCAGCAGTAAAAATCACAAATGTAACCTCTTATCTGTAAACCATCAGGACCCCTAGGGAAAACACTGAGCCGACAGATGGACACATGATATAAAAGCCCCTCACAAATTTAAATGCTGTTTAAGTCATAGAATTGTTAATGAATCTAAAGTCACTTAAAGATAAATTTTATCCAAAAAGTGACTGAGTCTGATCAACATGTTCTTGAAATACTAAGCTACAATTGAAAGTTATTGCAGATTTAGCCATCTTAGGATTTTTTCAAGACCAAAATATTATAATACTTGGAAACTTCTAAATATTGACAGTTTGCAACTTCACTGACAAAATTCTGTAATATTAGATGAGGTCATGCAGCGACCAGTTCCTGCCATTTGTCACTGAGGGGTCTGCGGTCTCACAGTGGGACTCATTTAGCCTCTGACTAGGGAGACCAGTCCCTCCACCTGGGCCTTTCCATGACACATGGAGGCCACAGGTGCTGTGGATGTCACACCTGCACAGAGGGATTTATTTCTGCAAAATCACTTAGTAAGAAGACAATGGAGTCTGGGGTGTTCAGTGGCTCATAGACCAGCACCCTTGCCTCTTACTTCTGGTTTCCAGCAAGCCTATGTCCTTGCTGACCCTGAATTCCCCTTCACACTTGGGCATATGCTTCCCTTACTCCAGGAAAAAATCCTCCTTGCAGAGTGCTTTTTGCTCTTTATTGGAAACACAAGAACTTTCTAGATTTATTTTTTCTCTTATTTGCAGAAAGCGGAGTTAGATTTCTCAAAGCATGTTTCTGAGAACTAGGGTGTTAACAGATGTTACATGGAAAAAGGTTCCATGATGAAATGCATTTGGGAAAAGCTGGGCATCTCAGGTCTCAGTGCTGCAGGGCCAGGGATGGTCAATTGGTGGAGAGCCTTCATAGGTGAGCAGAGACTATGTATCCATTCCCCAAAGGCGTTTGGACCAAGACCATTCTGTGGGGAGCATCCTGGAAGATTCACGTGTGCAGAGACATTTGGGAAATGCTGGTCTGTGTTGTTACATACATATATCCAGGTGCCCTGTACTCTGTGCTGATAAGGCAGACCATTGTCCTGAAATCATTTTTTTTTTTTTTTAATTTTTTGGTAGCTCAAACAACTGTGTGAGTATAACTTTTATTTTTTGGAAGAGAAGTTTCTCTTTTCAAAACTTGAGAAGCAAACTTATGTTGGAGAAAATAAGCAGCTCAAAAATAGTTTCTTCACAGGCATCCTGCATTTCCCTGTTGATATTAAATAAAGTGGGTGCCACACGGAATTGGTCGTACAGGAGCCCAGAAGTTCTGTAGCTATTTCAGCATGTGAGAACGTGAAGTCTGAAGGAACTCCCCCGTTCGGCGTGCACTTCTCTAGCTTTGTAAAGAAGCTGAAAGCACTTTTGATAAACGTTTTAATGAATCATCCAGTGTGTCATTTATGCGCGCTTCGAAAGGCTCTTGAATAATATCAAGTGAATTCACAGTTTACTTCTGAAAGTCCAAACCCAGCCATAAAGGAAGCAGGTAAGAGGAAAGGCGGCACTTTTCCTCTTGGTCCAGGAGTGAGCTAGCGAGTCTGCCCACCCGTAGGCATGTGGGCGAACACGTGTGCTTGCATGCGTGCGTGTGCATGTGTGTGCGTGTGTGTTTATTCTGGTCTCTCAGCGTCTGGCCTTATTATGAGCAAGTTCACTTCCACCTGCTTCAACGTTTCTCTTTGTCACCCGGTGGGGGAGAAGGGGGGATACATAAAGTGGTGATTTGCACATGGGAATGACCGCTAGGAAAGTCACCCTGTCTAAAATTTAGAAAGACCTGTGTTCATTAGTGTACTTTCCTGAATTCACCATCATTTGTGATACTAGTTAATGCTTACTGAATATCTGTTGGTAATGGCCCTGTATACCATTAAGCTGTTTTTGTAAACCTTCAATAACAGAATGAAACCTTCCATTTCCTTTGGGGTGCTCTGCACTGTGAGTTATTTGAGTTTGGTTGGGTGCAGCAGGGCGTGGAGATCAATTATGTGACTTATGACGTACCTTCCCTCAAAGCCCATTGCCCTCACCAGGCATCATGGCTCAGTGAACACTTCAGGAGCAGGAAAGCCGTTCATCATGGCACAGGAATAATGTCTAAGATCAGAGAGTGACTCACATCTGCGAAGGCAACATGATGCCACCTGGAACACCACAGACTCAGAACACGCCACAGAGGGTGGACTCCCAACTCCACCGCCTGTCAGCTGAGTGGCCTTGGGCAGATCAAGCACCCTCTCTGTGTCTCCCAGGGCTGCCATGAAGACCATATGAGCTAACGCATGTAGAAGAACTAGACCACACTAGCTGGAAGCCTACGAGTGTGCTATGAGTACTGTTTCCACTTAAATTACAATGGATTCCTTCAATTTCTCTATAGGTAGATTACTCCTATTATAATACCTTCCCCATTATCCTAAGAAGTGAATCTTCACTCCATTATCTCCTTTCCCTCATCTGTAAATATGTCCTTACACTGCACTGCTACCATGGTTCTTGGCTCGGAAGAAATGGCACTAGATCAGCAGATAACCCTATTAAACTGTTTTTTCGGTGAAAATTGTTAAGTACCGGGGCGCCTGGGTGGCTCAGTCAGTTAAGTGTCCAACTCTTGGTTTCGGCTGAGGTGGGATTGAGCCCTGCGCTGAGCTCAGAGTCTGCTGGAGAGTCTTTCTCTCCCTCTCCCTCTGCCCCTCCCCTGCTCTCTCTCTCCCCCTCTCAAATGAATAAATCTTTAAAAATTCTTTTTAAAAAGTGTTAAGTATGAAAGCTATTATGTTCAGGAAAGAAAGAATATCTTAAATATTGTAACAAAGACTATCTTCTATAGAATTAATCTTTTTTTTAAAAAAATAATCTATTTAATTAGACCCATTTTCAAATCAAATAGGAATATGGCCATACACCTTGCATGTGACCAGTTAGTCTGAATGTGCAATTACACAAACAAACCCCATTTCTCTACGGGCTGTGCTTGGACTGGTACTTACGATAAAAGCAAGAAGACTCTTTGCTTAAATCCATTCTGACAGCCCGCCTATCTCATCATCCCCTCAGCCCATCCACGTTTATTGATCCTACATAATGGGTAAGGCACTGTGGAGATTCAAAGATGAAAAAACAAGGGTCCTCAGTCCCCCAAACCTTAGAACATGGCGAGGATTATGTGCAATATATTTTAAGATATAATGTGGAAGCCAAGGCCGGGCACTCCCAAAAGCACCCATGTGGTGCTTTCCACGCTGACCCAAGATGTATCCTCGAAAGGCACATGTTGCCTTTCATCTGGGTTAGATGAAGTTATATAAGAGCCATTCTATGCCATATTTATGGTTTCAAAAAGCCTCCATATACTTAGACACTATGAATATACTACCAAAAGAATTGCAACATGGGCAGTTTTCACATTTTGATTTTAAGAATCAAACAGGAGATTTCAAAACTGTGTGTGACTTTGGAACAGATCCACATGGGAAAGTGCACTGAAGCTAAAGGGTGAAAGCAGCCTCCCCCTCCAGCTCAAGGATGCTCTGGGGTAGAAACTGGCACTCTCTTTTGTGGGGCATGCTCATTGCTACATCTCACCTGCATGCTGTATTTTTTATTTACCTTCTAGGAAGTTCTATGTCCCTGGAACCTGCAGAACTGTAGAACACGGATGATTTTGGTCATCAAGGCCCAGGACATTCATGGAATGGCATTCATCAATGTTTTTCAGGTTCATACTGGTTCCTATTTAAGTGGTATGATTTGCTAATTCCTTTTAACTTGCTTTTAAAAAAAGAAATATCACAATCCTTTTGATGGCTGCATAATATTCCATCGTATATATATACCACATCTTCTTTATCCATTCATCTGTCAATGGACATCTTGGCTCTTTCCACAGTTTGGCTATTGTGGACATTGCTGCTATGAACATTGGGGTGCATGTACCCCTTCGGATCACTACATTTGTATCTTTGGGGTAAATACCCAGTAATGCAATTGCTGGATCATATGGTAGCTCTACTTTCAACTTTTTGAGGAACCTCCATACTGTTTTCCAGAGTGGCTGCACCAGCTTGCATTCCCACCAACAGTGTAGGAGGGTTCCCCTTTCTCCACATCCCCGCCAACATCTGTCATTTCCTGACTTGTTAATTTTAGCCATTCTGATTGGTGTGAGGTGGTATCTCATTGAGGTTTTGATTTGGATTTCCCTGATGCCGAGCGATGTGAAGATAGCAGGAGGAGAAGAATGAAGGGGTGGAAATAGGAGGGGGAGATGAACAATGAGAGACGATGGACTCTGAAAAACAAACTGAGGGTTCTGGGGGGGAGGGGGGTAGGAGGATGGGTTAGCCTGGTGATGGGTATTAAAGAGGGCATGTTCTGCATGGAGCACTGGGTGTTATGCACAAACAATGAATCATGGAACACTACATCAAAAACTAATGATGTAATGTACGGTGATTAACATAACAATAAAAATTAAAATAAATAAATAAATAAGGCTTCAGAAAAAAAATAAATATCACAGATCACATCGTTTATGAATAAATTTCAATTACGGCAAGATCAAAGGTTAAGTCTGTCCCCACAAATATCAAGAAAGAGAATAAGATCAATACGATCCATTTGAACCAATCTGCAGAACAGCAAAACAAGCTTATTAAATCCACCAGCTGGAACTGAAGCTGGCAAGGTCAAAGTCAAAGGCAATATACTGAATGGGAATGGCTCAGCCTTCCTCTTAGCTGGATAATCTGATGTTGTTCTACACGGGCAGTTCCGGAAAACACAAACAAGAAACCTAATGACTTATCAATGGATTCCAGGTCAGGTAGGGAAGGCAGTTCATAAATATACTGAGAAGGTAAGGAAAGGGAACCTTTTTATAAAAATTTAAAGCTTGGGGTTCTTAAGTTTTAAGCTAACAGGCTTTGCTATTTTGAAACATGTTTTCATCAGTGTAATCAATTTATCTGCTATTTAAAGCCCTGTGTCTGTGTGTGTGTGTGTGTGTGTGTTCTGGATAGGAATGATCCAAAAGAATTACTTATCAAAATTCATTAAGTGAAATAGAAAAGACCAACAAATTTTCTGTTCATCATCAAGCACAACAACCGCCCTAAATATTGAATTATCACAATAAATAAAACGCCACAAGGATCATGTTGAAGGTAAGGACAGGCTCATCCATTAAAATCAGAAGACACAAGAATGTCCTCTCTCCCCATTAGTTAATGCCTTCCCAGGAGTTTAAATTTCACTGAAACATAAACACACACACACACACACACACACACGAGATATATATATTGAAATTATAAATTATAATATAATTACAAGTTATCATTAATCAGACATGATCATCCACATGGAAAAAATAGAACAAAAAATAGGATTATTAAGAGTGTTCAATTATAGTCAGCCTGTTAGAAGCTATGAATACCAAAATTGAGAGTTCCCCCCTATACCAGGAATAATTCATTGGAAAGTATAATTTAAAAAAATTAAAAACTTGGGGTGCCTGGGTGGCTCAGTTGGTTATGTGTCTGCCTTCGGCTCAGGTCATGATCCCGGGGTCCTGGAATTGAGCCCCACATGGAGTCCCTGCTCAGCGGGAAGCCTGCTTCTCCCTCTCCCACTCCCCCTGCTTGTGTTCCCTCTCTTGCTGTGTCTCTCTCTGTCAAATAAATAAATAAAATCTTTAAAAAAATAAATAGTAAAAACTCATTCATTGAATTTTAAAGTATACAAAATAGCCAGAAATTAACAAGAAGTGTATAAGGCCCATATAAACAAAACAACAGGATTTCACTCATGTACAGGGAAAATATCACACAAATATATTGCTAAATGTGCAATCCAGTGTTCTTGGGTATGTGGCCTGGCGTTGCAGAGAATGGAAATCAGCACAGACCTAATCAAAGCTGGCACTCTGGGGAAACTGAGTAACTTAGTAGGGTTGGAGGGCAGACAGCAGACTTAAGCTGCCTGTGCTGGGATCAGGTCAGGGCAACAGCACATACAGTTTCTTCCTAAAGGGGAAGGAGTGTCCAGCATGGTGCCCTGTGTCTTGCTGGCTGTCCAACATAGAACACAGTGTCACATGGCGAGTCCCCATTATGTTACAATAACCATGTGGAAAGATAAGGAAGGCTGTGCATTCAATTCTTTAGACACTCTAATAGTTCTGCAAAGAGAGATACTTATTATTTGCCTTCACCTCTGAAAAATTTATATATTAACTTTAGATGTGCCTGTTACAACTCATCCAGAAGGAGAAAGAAAGAAAATTATTACACAGTATCTAACTTCAGAAGGAGGACAAGTATGTGTTTTAAGGCCATGTTTAGTCTCAATCTTCACCTTTTCCTATGCACACTGTTAAAAATCAGTGGGAACAAAAAATGATAATAGGTACAAAATACCCTTGTATTTTTAAAAAGAAAGAATAAATAAATGATAAAATTCAGTATTAGAAAAACATTAGTGAATCCAGACAAACTTTTTCCCATCACTGTTCTGCATAAGAAGCATATTTGAGGGGTGCCTAGGTGGCTCAGTTGTTAAGTGTCTGCCTTCGGCTCAGATCGTGATCCCAGGGTCCTGGGATCGAGCCCCACATCAGGCTCCCTGCTCAGCGGGAAGCCTACTTCTCCCTCTCCCACTCCCCCTGCTTGTGTTCCCTCTCTCACTGTGTCTCCCTCTGTCAAATAAATAAATAAAATCTTAAAAAAAAAAAAAAAGACATATTTGAATGCCTTCAATTGAAGACTCAGGCCCATACATTTCAAAAGGTCATGTTAAGGGGAGCCTGGGTGGCTCAGTCAGTTAAGTGTCTGCCTTCAGCTCATATCATGATCCCAGGGTCCTGGGATCGAGTCCTGTACTGGGCTCCTTGCTCAGGAGGGAATCTGTTTTCCCTCTCCCTCTGCTCTTCCCCCTGGCTTGTGCTCATGCTCTTTCTCTCTCAAAATGAATAAAAAAAAAAAAAAAAAATGACATCTGAACGTCCACACATGTGCCTGAAGGGTGAACACCATGAAAAGAAACCCAGAGAGTTACTTCGGGATGGTTGGGGAGATAAAGATTTTTAAAATCACATTTTCCCCTTATACTAGAAATTTTTTGTTACTCATTTTTAACTGCTTTTAAAAAATGAAAACATTTAGAAGGCAGAAAAGTAGACAAATAATATAACAAACACCTGGGGGCTGCCATCCACAGCTATCCAAAACACGCAAACAATTACTAAGAAACACACCCCCTTCCTCTCTTCATAGAAGCAGCCAGCTTCCAGTCCTCCTCTGTACTTTGACCCTATCTGAATAATACCATACACAAAATGCAGTGTGGCTCTGTGTGTTTTCATCATACAAAATCGTATCTCACCACAAACCCAGCATTCCTCAATGTGCTATTTTTCACTCAATTTGATGTTTTGGATGTCCACTTCTGCGAGGACATATAGACCCATTTCATTTTATTAATTTCTGATTAATATTCTTCTCTCTGATTATACCGTAAGTTAAATATTCATTTTTCTACCAGTAGATGCTTATTAGTTGTTCTCCATTGCTTACTATTATAAATGATGCTGAAATGAATATTCTGGAACCTGTCTCCTTGGGAACACTCACTAAAGTCTCTCCAGGTAGATCGAGCAAGTGACATTTCTGCTTTAAAGGTCTGCATGATTATAACTTCCTGAGGTAATTATTCTAATTTTGACTGCCAACAACAGAGTCCCAACCCTCATTCCTTCTTCTGCAATACCATTTCAGCTATGCCCACCTCAAAGTTACCAGCCCCACGGTTGTGCAACTGAAACCCCTCAGCATCATCTACATTCTTCTCAGGAGGAGGGAGCCTGAGCATTATCAGTTCTCCTGTTTGTCATTTAGATACACTCATTACAATGTACTTCATATTTTTTCCATATATACACATGGGCCATGTACACTTGATGCTTTATAGGAGACAGAATTTCTATTAGTGATGTTCATGGCAAACATCTTCTCCCAGTCCTGCTTCTTCGTCTTCTTAAAGTTGTCTTAGCATAACTGAACTTTTAAATTCTGATGTTCTAAAATTATCACTCTTCCCTTTTTAGTTAGTGCTTTTTGGGTCTACAGTTCTCACAAAACCTTGAGCCACAAAGGAAAAGATATAAAACTGAAGCACAATTGTTGGTGGGAAGGTAAGCTGGGGCAGCCACTATGGAAAACCGAGGTTCCTCACAAAAAATTAAAGATAGAACTACCATAGGATCCAGAAATCCCACTTCTGGGACCATGCCAGAAGGAGACAGACACACTGCATAGGAGAGCTCTCCGCCTCCCCACTGTCACTGCGGTGCACACAACAGCCAAGACACCCGATCAGCCTAAGTGCCCATCGGTGGATGAATGGATGAAATAAATACTACACACACACAGAGAAATACTAGTCATCCTTAAAAAAAGAAGAAGATCCTGCCACTTGAGACAATATGGATGGACCTGGAGGGTGTTACGCTAAGTGAAACAAGTTGGACAGAGAAAGACAAATATTGTATGATCTCACTTACATGTGGACTCTAAAAATTAAAAAAAAAAAATTAAAAAAACAAAGTCAAACTCATAGAGAAAAAGATTAGATTTGGGGCTGCCAGAGGCGGGAGGCGGGGGCAGGGGAAACGGAAGGAAGGTGGTCAAAAGGTACAAGCTTCCAGTTGTAAGATAAAGTACTAGGGACGTCGTGCCCGACATGATGACTACACCTAGCACTGCTGGGTGGTACACAAAAATGTAGTTAAGATAGCAGATCCTGGGGCTCCTGGGTGACTCTGTCAGATGAGCACCCAACTCTTGATTTTGGCTCAGGTCATGATCTCAGGGTCATGAGATCAAGCCCTGTGTCGGGCTCCGTGCTCAGCGCAGAGTCTGCTGGAGATTCTCTCTCCCTCTGCCCTCTCCCCGTTCACACTCGTGCTCTCTCTCACATAAAAATGAATAAAGTCTTTTTAAAAAGGGAGAGAGAGTAGATCCTAAGAGTTCTTGTCACAAGGGAAAAAATATTATTTTTCCTTTTTCTTTTCTCCCTTTTTTTTTTATCTAGATGAGATGATGGAGGTTAACTAAACTTACTGTAGTAATTATTTCACGATATACATAAATCCTTATGCTGTACGACTTAAAATTATATGGTGCTGTATGTCAATTACAACTCAATAAAGCTGAAAAAAAAAAAGTGAAACACAGAATGTTAAAGCCTATGTGACAAAAGTTATCACAAGCTAAAATTCAGGCTTGACACACTGGAACACAAGTTTACTACCATAATAAAAGCTCGGATAACATGTGTCTATTAAAAACTATGTTGATGCAAATGTATTTTTATATTATTTACTCATTCATTCATTTGACTATTCATTCATTTCTATTTTGCTAGTTGTTTATTTTCTAGCATATAAGCTCAGTGATGCTGAGGATATTTAACTATTTTATTTATTTTTGTCGGAATAGCTTTAGACACATAGCTTGTCTCTAAGTATTCACTGAATGCTGAGTGAATTACTGCACCTGAAAGAGATAAGATACACATGTGCAAAAATTTTTATATGAAATTGTTCATTAGAGCATTATATATAATATTGAAATACTGCAAATTACCCAACAGCTTTAGAAAGCCGGTTAAATACATTGTGTTCTTTGAGCTGTCCAGTGTGGTAGCCAGTAGCCACAAAGGACTGTTAGGCACATGAAACAAGGCATTTGTGGCTGGGGAACTGAATTTTAACATATTTAATTTATACTTAATTGTGAATGGTTTGTGGCCATGATGTTATTAGTGTAGTTCTGAACCATGAGACAAACACAATCCTAAGAACTGGTTCCGTTCATTTGAATTTTGTTGCTGATTTCCTTATCCAAGAACTGTGTGTGTGTGTCTGTGTGTGTGTAAAAGTAGGGAGATTATGATTTTCCTGAATTGAATTAAAATTTAAAACTAAGTCTCATATGAAAATTGTTCTGCCACATATTTTTACAAGATACAAATGCTGGCTATGGTGAGAGGAATGCGATATTACTGAAATAAATTACACTGCTTGGAAAGTAACCCTCCTATTTTAAGAACATCTTTTCAATTAACTTCCTATATATTTAAATTTAAAATGCCTTTTGTCCATACATATATACAGTTACATTTCAACAAATATCCACAACATACAAACAGGTATGTATACTGTATGTTTTCTATTTGAATGTAAGCAAATGAAACTACATAATAAACCGACTTTTATCAATTCAAAAGCAAAAGGTCTGAACAACTTGCCAGAACAGTGCTCCTTCCCCAAAACACAAACCAAATATCAAGTACTACTTAAATTTTTGTAACTTTAAATAGAATAGGCATTTGAAGGCAATCATTCAAATGTGTAGTAGGCATTCAACAAATATTTTTCTTTTTTTCTTTTTTTATAGAGAGTGAGCTAGAGAGAGGGAGTGTGAGTGGGGGAGGGGCAGAGGGAAAGTGGGAGGCAGACTCCCCGCTGAGCAGGGAGCCCAATGAGGAACTCAATCCCAGGACCCTGGGATCATGACCTGAGCCGAAGGCAGACGCTTAACCGACTGAGCCACACAGGCATCCCACCAACAATTATTTCTTGATTGAAAGGCTCTGACTGCAGGATACATCAACCCTCCCCTGAACAACAAACTTTTAAGAGACCCTCCACAGACCACAGGAGGATTCAACAGGCCCATCACACAGCAGTGAGTTGGACACAAGCTTGAAAGATGTATTTTTTAAAACAGTGCAAGTGCAGAAAGGCAAAAGGTGGAATATAAGGCCCCCCCAGTACCTCCAAAGAGGCCTGATTTTCCATCTGAGGATGAATGTATTATAAGAGGCCACTTCTTTCTGTGCACCAGCTTGGCATCCACAGCTAGGATGATGCCTGGGAAGCAGAGAGGGCCAGGCTGGAAACAGCAGGATATAGATCCGGGCTCTTTGCATTTGGGCAACTCTTGGAGTATCTAACGGAAATGGCTGAAACGTTTGAATATAAACTAAAATATTTCATAGAATTTGAGAAGATTACTGAAATCTTCTCCCCATGAAATCTCTCATGAACCCACTCTGGGCATGAGTGTCTAGCCAGAGTCTGACGGCTGACGGAAGCTTTGACTGGCAAAACGAAGGTGGGTTTGACCCAACGCCCTCTCTTCAGGCGTTTTCAAAAACTCGATGATTAAAGAAGTTGGTCTGGCTCTCCAGCTGACATATCTGAAGGGATCAAATGTGAAGTCTCAGTGGGTTTGTGAAGAGCTTTGCACATATATTTGTTCAAAAGAACCACAATATGGAAACACACATGTGTTAACAAACCCCACCCAGATCCTTATTTATAGAAAGTAAACATTTGGTGATTATAATTATAATCAAATATGTACTTCCCATCCCCAAATAACCACTTCTTTATTAAGAATAGCATATTGCCTTCATTACAGTTAAAATGCAAAAATATGTTCACTCTTCACAATGCCATTGGAACATTCATGTTCTACCATGCAGAGCAAAAGTGCTCAGATGAATTAACACTTTTGCTAAGAAAAAAATCAAGGAAATCCCTTTGTTTATTTTTAAACTGAAAGAGAAAAATGTAAATTTAAGCATATTTGAAATTTGACTAATCATTTTCCTTTCTATACATACCCTTGGCATAATTAGTCCCAGTACTGAAATAACTAATGAGCAAATTCATTATCCAGCCTTCCTTCCTTCCTTCCTACCTTCCTTCCTCCCTCCCTCCCTCCCTCCCTCCCTCCCTTCCTTCCTTCCTTCCTTCCTTTCAGCCTGACCTGTTAAATCTGGTAATTTTTTTTACAGATACATGATGCATGATGGCTTGTTTTTACTTGCCAACTTCTAGGCCCTCCATGGTTCCGAAATAGTTTATGCCACAGAGCATGTTTATAGTCACACTGGCAAAATACATCATTTGTCATGCCTTATCATTTTTATTATTTCCCCACACTTTCTTTCCATTTTAAGAAATGAAGGGTCACACTCCTACTTCCATATCTGTGCATTACAAGTTAATACTCTCAGTAGCAGTGGTTAGAAACACTATAGTGGGTCCACGTGGCCAGCCGTGCGCTGGCTGGGGAGAGCACATCCATTGGTCCTTCTAAACGGACGTGCCCCTGTGCGGTGGGGTGCCAGCCTCGCCCAACCATGGTCTACAGCACAGCCAACAACTGCACTGCACTCTCTGGTTCTGCTCTCATGCTCCCCAGGCTCCCCTCAGCTATTCGACAGAATATGTTGCTTGTCTTTAATGCCTCTTGAAATGATGTGATGTGTCCAGGCTCAACTGAGTTGAGTTTTATTTTTAGACCAGAGAGAGGCAAGGGATCAGATGAGCTACTGTTTTGTAGCCTGGCCACTTTTTCATTCCTTTTCGTTCTTTTACCTTGCTGGAAACCCTGATAGGAAGACCTCAACACCAGTGGAGCCTTCTCAACAGAGGCTTCTGGCCAAAGAACATGTAATTAAGAGAAGGCAGTGAGATCTTATTGCATTTCAGTGATAATCCACCATCTCTGAAGCTCATTAAGGGTAACTGTTGTATGTCTTAACTGTTTTGATGTCTACACAGGATCAGAGATGTATTAAAACTCATTGAAATGTATACACTTGAAATGGTACATTTTACTGTATGTGAGCTTTACCTCAATAAAGCTCATCTGAAGTCTTAGGGGAGCACAGGTGACTAAGACCCCTTTGGGGTGCTCTGGCTTTCTAAATAGGTTCCAAGGTGGAGTGATCGAGCGACCAAAGGCTTAAGGCTTGACCAACACCAAACTGGCCCTTTTCTTCAGGAGTAGGATAAAGCTGGGCCATAGAATTTCATCCCATTGAAAAATAAGAAGAAATAATCTATTTTAATGAACGTACCAAAAAATACTGTGTACTGGTTCTAAATCTTTAGTATAAGTGGGCTACTAAAAGGAAAACTGTGCAACCTCTTTTTAAAGTATCTTAACTTCTGGGGCACCTGGGTGGTTCAGTCAGTTGAGTGGCTAACTCTTGATTTCGGCTCAGGTCATGATCTTGGGGTCCTGGGATCGAGCCCCATGTGGGGCTCCGTGCTCACTGGGGAGTCTGCTTCAGGATTCTCTCTTCCTCTGCCCCTCCCCATGCACACACACACTCTTCCCCCCCACCCTCTCTCGCTCTCTCAAATGAATAAATAAATCTTTAAAAATAAAATGTCTAAACCTCTGAGATCTCCAAAAACTTAATCGGAAGGCCAATCTATCCTGGTACATTTATGGTTCAAAATAATAAATGAGAAAACATCATGAAAGAGAACCTACGTAGGAATGCATCTTTCCACCAACTAATTTGAATGACCAGATCAAAGAAGGATTTCTCAGGGATGGGAAGCAGCTACGAGAGAACAGTTACAAAATAAGCTCAAAAAACAGCCTAAACTGTATTCTACTCAAAGGCTTCCAAGCATGGGAGACAGCAGGTCCAACTTCTGCTAACATTCTTAAAGGTGATATTTAGGTGATTTTATTCCCTTTGAAAGGAAAAAGCAAAGGTTTGCAATGAATAAAGATGCATGTTTGTTAGTCCCGGTGCGCACAGAGATGTTGGAAGAGAGTCTGTCAACCATCAAAATACTGCTTTTCGTTCATGAAAGACTCAGAGTTCAGACTCTCATTTCCAGAAGAATTTTTAAAAACAGTGTAATTAAAATGTGGCTTAAGGAGAAAAGCTTGTTTTTCTCTGCCTTAACAAGTCAGTTTATTTGAAGAGGTCTGTAACAGCGCTGCAGCTGGTTTTTTGAGTAAGAGCCTCTTCTCAGTCTTACAGGACACTCTACTTACGGGAGCAATTGCGACAAATGTATTGCTTCTTCTAACCAATAGCTCTATTAAATCTACCTCCACATATTACAGGATTCTCATTAAGCCATTTATAGTAACATTTTAATTAAATGGTACAACTCCATAATGATTTCATTATTTCAGCTAACATATTGTTCAGGTAATAGAATTTAGTACATAGAGCAAACATCAATAATATGTCTCTCACACTGTTGAATCCCAGATCTGTACCTCTGAAACAAATAATGCAATATATGTTAAGTGAAAAAAAAAAGAAGAAGGTAGCAGGAGGGGAAGAATGAAGGGGGGGAAATCGGAGGGGTAGACGAACCATGAGAGACGATGGACTCTGAAAAACAAACTGAGGGTTCTAGAGGGGAGGGGGGTGGGAGGATGGGTTAGCCTGGTGATGGGTATTGAGGAGGGCAGGTTCTGCATGGAGCACTGGGTGTTATGCACAAACAATGAATCATGGAACACTACATCTAAAACTAATGCTGTAATGTATGGGGATTAACATAACAATAAAAAAATTTTAAAAAATAAATAAAAATAAAAATAATATGTCTCTCACAGATCTAATCCAGAAAAGTAAAAAAACAATAACAGGCATAATTTTAGATAAAACGTGCTCAGGGAGTGACTTTCCAAGGGATCTCAGATGTCTTGGGGTTTCCCAGCTCTTTGTCAAGTAGTTACTTAATAATTGCATCCTGGACACTTAGAAGTGCCTAGAATAGTATGCAATGGAACATTTCTATAGCCCCCAACATCTCTTGCAAGAAGCTTCCTCCAAAACTATGATGTTCCAGAGCTGATCAGCAGACTGACAATGGAGGTGGCCTGGGTGGCTCAGTCGGTTAAGCGTCTGACTCTGTCTCAGCTCAGGTTTTGATCTCAAGGTCGTGAGTTCAAGCCCTGCATGGGACTCCATGTTGGGCATGGAGCCTACTTAAAAAAAGAAGAAGAAAAAGAAGAGGAAGAGGAGGAAGAGAAGGAAGAGGAAGAAGAGGACGAGGAAGAGGAAAAAGAGGAAGAGGAGGAAGAGCAGGAAGAGGAAGAAGAAGTAGAAGACGACGACTACGACGACAACCAACAGTACTTGTGTTCAAATACCAGTGCTGGTGACTCTCTGTGATCATTGAATCTTTGGGCGCTTAATACCATCTGGCACACAGTGGGCTTTCTTAAATGCTTTGAGTAGTAAAAGTATGCATGAATAAGAATGCTTAGTCATGTATTCTTAAAGGAAAATGAGAAATTACTATCTCCAAACTCTTGCTTTGAGCATCTTTATATGGAAGGCGGGACCTACCAAGACACAGCAAGATGATGCAAGATAAGACACTGACTCTGACGCTTCCTGTCAGGGAAACTTAGTCAAGTCATTGCAACTCTCCTTCTGTTCGCCAAGGTTTAAAATGGGCTAATAGTATTGACTTGCAACAGGAATTAAAAGAACTGTGAGCGTCAGTTACTCAGTCCTGAGTTGTGACTGCCCTGAACTTCCTCTGTTTCCCCCAGTCCCACAGACTACTTTCAGAGCCACTGATAGAGTGAAATGTGACACAATGAAGGCTGGTCCTTGAGGACAAGTCTTCAGAAGGTTTGGGAATTGAGGATATCTGCAGCTTAAGAAAAAAATAAACACCTAACTCGACCTATGAGGAGTCAGGAAATAGTTCTCAAAGGAGGTGACTCTAGAGCTGGTTTTTCAAAGACAAATAGGGATTCTGTGGGCAGAGAGAAAAGAGGGAGCAGAGAAAAGAGAGGATACCATGGACTACAGACCGTAACATTCCAGGGACCTCGGGGGGGGGGGGGATTTCTGAGCAGATCAGGGTGGAGGAGGAGTGTCCTATGAAAGTGCAGGTGGCAATCATGGGTCTGGGATGGCACACTGCGGCCGGTGCTGTCTCAGGAAAGTGATAAGGGGACACGAGGTGTGGTGCAGAGACAGCAGATGCAAGGGTGCTGGGTACGGAGCGAGGGTACTCCTCCAGCATGGCTGACAGTCAAGGGAATAGAGCTCATGGCTAAGACTGCTGCTGACACATCCCGGGGTCTCATTCAGAAGCTTAGTCATCAACCAGCCGACAGAAGAGATGTCTGAAGAAGGAATGTTTATTCCAAGTGGTTCATTTAGTGCCATTTTTCACTTCAATGTCACAAACATGGACTGGAATCCCTGCCAGTGAGACCTTCTGCAGAGCAAGGGTCAAAGCCTAATGTTTCCCAGCCACACTCACACCAGTGTCATATTTCTTACTGAATGATACATCTGGGGACAGGGATTTCTGGATCCAGCACACTGCAAATGGTTCACTTTCTCAATAATAAGGATGTTTCATAAGAAAACTGGGAAAAATTATTTCTGAACTTAAAAAAAAATCACTTCTTCATCAATTTCAGAAACAAAGAAGGTTTGGGATATAGTTATAATTGTCAGAAAGTGTTTAGTTGCCATTTAAGGGAAAGGGATCCACTCAATTTGATAGAATTCTGGAGAGCATCATCGTGGGTAGGGTTGGATCTGCATTCTCACTTTGGGAACTCTGGAATGTCAAGGCAGGACTTCTAGTGTTCTCATTGCAAAAAACTCCTAGAGTCCCAGGAAAACAAAATAGCAGCCAATGATCTGGCCACTGGACGAGGGCATTTCAAGTCCCAAAGAGGGAAGCCATGAAGGAAAGAGAGGTGGTGGAGCCCCAGATGAACGTATGTGAAGCAGGAACTGGCTGGAAGTTCAGGCCTGTCCAGGACCCTGCAGATATCAGCTGGAGATAGACGGGTCAACGCACATCACAGGGCTCACATGCTCCCCAGTCTCCTGCCAGGGACTATATCTAATGTTCCTGCGCAATGAGAAATGTGAAGGAAAAGCAGCCAGGCAGCTTTGTAGGGCCCTCAAAGTGGCAAATGCGTGTTCGTTACTTAAAAATCAGACTATCCCAAATTTGGTCAAGAGTCATAACTACATGGAAAGAAGAACTCTTCAGATTTCAGAGGTGACGGAGCCAAAATCCAGCAACAAACGAATTTGCTTCAGAATGGATTTGTCTGGGTGGCTCAGTCGGTTAAGCGCCTGATGCTTGATCTTGGCTCAGGTCTTGATCTCTGAGTCATGGATTCAAGTCTCATGCTGGGCTCCACGCTGGGCATGGAGTCTAACTAAAAAAAAGCATGGATTTGGGTTTAGAAAGCAAAGAGAATTGCAGAGACCACGAGCCTCAGGTGTGGCAGACGGTAGTGTTGTTTCTAGGGATTCACTGCACCAGCTCGTGAAAAAATTCCTTTCCCTTTTGTTTCACGGTCTTCAAACTTGGTCTTGTGATTTGTGATGCCCCTTCTATTGGGGGGGGGGGTCCATTTATCTTCTCAACTCACATAAAATTTGGTCAGACACTTCTCAGGGAAAGTGACACAAGCCACTTCCGAAGAGAAGCCTGAAGCTGAAGCCCCACTAGAGGTCTCTGCCATCTCTCACTTCCACTTGCTGTGAGCCCCGCAATGTTCTAGAGAGGAATGCTCCCTCAGCCCAGGATGTGGAGGAAGAGGAAGGGTCAGGGAACTGCAGCCAGTTATCCAGGACAGAAATGCAAAAGCTCTGCTGGAAGTCGCTGGGATTTCGGGGTCATTTGTTATGGCAGCATAACCTCACCGAGTCTGATTAACATGGCAGGTCAGAGCATTTCCGGTCCTTCATAGGAATTATAAAATACTCCCAACAGAACAGAGCCCACAGCTTTTATATAACACAACTGGCTTTATGAATTCCTTTCTAACTTTTTTTTTTCCGGTATCATTATCCTCGCCTACAAGGCCACCACCTGTAATTATGTGCTGCCACCTGCAGATACGGTGTGAACTGCTCAAGCCCATGAGGCTCCCTCCGCACATGCGTGCAGCCAGCCCGCTACCTCTCCTTCCAGGGCAGGCGACAAAGGCGGACAAGTAAATATTATGGTCCCATGTTTATTTTTAATTTCAAAAAGCTCATTTATATGCAAATCACAGATGGCTTTGGGATTCTAGGCGAGTTGCCAAGAAGAGTCTTTAGGGCCTGAAGTCTGGGCACAGTCTTGACTTGCCTGCACTTTCAACATATTTCAATGATTAAAGTGCCTGAGCCTGAAGAAAGATTTCAGATCCGCTGCTATTAAAAGAAGTATTAAAGTTAACTGGCAAAAGCTAAGACTCTAATAGCTTGCTCTTGAAGGGAAAGGATAATTCGGGGCCGCTGGTGCAAGACTGAAACAGACACAGTTTATGAAAACAGACATTCAGCACACGTGGCCTCGAGGTTCCCAGTGTCGACGCTCCACCAGCTGCCCTAAGCCGAGTCCAGGATTTCTTCGCTCTTCACTCTTGCCGTAACTATTTCCACGTGGGATTTTATGACCCCACCCAAATTTCAACTGCTGGCTTTTGTATTTGGGGATATAGATAATTTATAATATATAGAATATACATGTATTTTCAGAAAAGATTCATTATCATCACTACGACTAGATAATACTGATTTTTTTCTCTCTTTATCTTGAAGCAAAAAATTAATAGATGAAGTCATTCCTTTAGGCAAACTCGAGTTGCTAACATTTGAACCTTCCAGGCAAAACTGTCTTCCTAACTTAGAAGTATTACCTTGCTGCATGCCAAGGGTGGGATGGTTTTCCATATGGCGCCCTAGGAGGAAGTAAAAACAGTTCCATCGTTGCTGTTCTTGCAGCCTGCAGACAGGCAGGTGTCAGTTAGACCCGGGCGGGTTTCATTTCAGCTGTGCAAGGATCCCAGAGGGTGGTTCCTCCACTTTAGGAAACCTCATTCCTCAGAATTTAGGGAGAAGGAGCAGCTGGGTGGTGCCATTCCCATAACAAAGGGCATGCATTCACTGTGTCCATGAGCTTTAGTGAGGGTCAGAAAGGCCCTTCAATAAGAAGCACTGCCTCCAGCAGGGGATCTGATGGGTGGGTGGGGGGGGGACAGGAGCAACTGTATTTTCAAAACCAAGAGCAACTGAAAACAGTAGGGCAGCATAGGCTGATACCCCTGCTCCGTGCAAAATGCTAGGGGGTGGCCTATGGGGGAGATGGCTTAAAATCCACCTGATGAGGCTGGAGGAAGCCAGGGGTACCCCTGCTGATGAGGGAACAAGAAGGCAGGTAAGCTCCGATGTCATCTAGTTTTGGAGGCTTGTCAGAAAGTCCTAGGGAGTACCTTTCCGCTTAAGCTGCCGAACCAGGGGCCCCTTGCAGGCTCTGGCTCTCCCTAGGCACACGCACCTGCCGGCATGTGCCCTCACACAGGGGAGACACGGATGCACAACCCGAACCAGGGTCTGCTGCAGGAAACCCTCACAGCCTGGCTCCTGCACTGCGTTAGCACCCACCCCCGCTCCTATCACCCAGCACCGCAATGGGCTCCAACAGCATAGAAGGCACACCACCTCCCTCACCGCAGTACCTGTCCGTCTTCTCCACTAGACCGCAAGCTCGCTGAGGACACAGAAGAGTCCCTAGCCCAGGGGACTGTGGAAGGGACATTTGATGAGAAAATGAATACAGCCAGGAAGCCTGGGCCTCAGCTCTGGGTCCTGTTCTCACCCACCCCCAGGCATGCCCTCCTCAGCCTCTCCCACGGGGACGCCTCCTACTGGCAGGCAGCTCCTTCAGAGCAGAGCCGAAAGTTTGTTGCGGCCTGGGAGTGCGCGGAAGTCGCACGCTCCAAAAGCAAATCCCCATCTCCTGACCCCACGGAGCTCAACGCTGCGCAGGTAGGAGACAATGTACAAATAAAAAAGGAAGTGTGTATAGAAATTGTGGTGACCGCACGGGGGGTCAGGAGGCAGAGTCACAGACCACTGGGCTTGCAGAGTCAGGTTCCTCTGGGAGGTGACAAAGGAAGCCAACATGAGGACCAAAAGGAACTGAGGGAGGGGTGGGTCCAGCCAAGCTGTTGATTCCCTAGAGATTCTGCGAGCCTCCAGAATGGAATGAGAGTTTGTTGCTCTGCTTTGCAAGCAGGCACATCCTTCCACAACCCGTGCTCTCGTTAACAGAGGTGAAACTTCCCCAGATGTTTGCGTGGTCAGCACCCCAGCTCCCCAGAACAGAACAGCTTCTCCAAAAGTTACTTTTCTTTCCCAGGTAGAGATGAGAAAGGCAGAAAGGCATCACGTTAGTGGACACTGAACTTGGTAGCTAAATCGGTATGGCTCAGAGAAACACACGGAAGGACATCTGGAGGTGGGGCATGTGTCTGTGGTAGCCAGCTGCTCAGGTGGCCCCCAATGTTCCCCTCCTGCTGGTGCTCATACCCCTGTGCTACCCCTTCCCCTGGGTGTGAGCTGGACCCCGTGATCTGCGCCAGTGATCAGCACGGGCAAAAGGGATGGGTCAGATGTCACTTGCAAGACGAGGTTACAAAGACGGTGGCTTTGTCTTGCTCTTACTTTCTCTCTTGGTGGTACTTTGTTGCCCAGCCCCTCGCTTGCTCTGAAGAAGCTCGTGGCCTATCATGAGCTGCCCTACAGAGAGGGCCGTGTAGCAAGGAACTGAGTGAGGCCACTAGCTAAGAGCTCATGAGAAACTGAGGCTGTCAGACCAACAGTCTACAAGGAACTGAAGCTTGCCAACAACCCCTGGGTAGGTTTGGGTTCACTGCCAGCAAAGCCTTAAGATGTCCCAGCCAACACCTCAACCACGGCCTTGAGACAGACTCAGAGTCAGAGGGTCCAGCCAAGATGTGCTCAGATCCCTGACCCACAGAAACTGTGAGACAGGTGATAAATGTTTTGAGTCACTAGGTTTTGGGGGAATTTGTTATGCAGCTGTAGATAACTACTACACACAGAGAGATGGAAAATTGAGAGGCCAAGTTAGAGAAGCAGAGGTAAGGCGACCCACAGATCAGACACAGTGGAAGCCCCCAACCCTTACCCCTGTCCCCAGGATGGAGGGAAAGGGATGGGGGTGACGGTAGCAGAGCCTGAGGTTAGCGTGCAGAACCAAATTGGGCCTGTCCTTCAGAAGCTGGTACCACAGGGGAGAAGTAACTTTGAGGTCACAAAGAAGGGAAGTATTACTGGCTCTCCATTCCATGTCACCCAAACTTCTGAACCCAGCTGGAGCTGGCAGACCCCAGAGCCTGGGGCACACTCCTGCCAGGTCAGTCCCTGTGATGTGGAGCATCACTCAGGGATCACATGTGCTCTCTCCGTGGGAATTCGTCTCAGCTCACAGCACCTGGGATTCACCTGGTTGTCATTTCTTCTTCATTTCTGCATGATGACCCCTTCTCTTGTCTCCATGTGGAGGGGCTTCCCTGGATGCTCTCCGTCTCTCTCCCCTCACCTTACTCACCCCTCCTTGCAGAGCACAGCGGTGGTGTGGTGGGTGAGACTGGAGAAGGGACAGCCTCCGTGGTGGGCCAGACAATGCCCCACCCAAGACATCTGAACCTGCAAATGCAAGCTCGAATCGTAAAGGGGCTTTGCAGGTTGATTCAGTTCGGGATCTGGGGATGGGAGGTTATCCTGGATGGTCTGGGTAGGTCCACTAAATGGGGCTTTATCTAAGGTGGGGGCAGAAGGATCAGAGAGGTGATAGGAGATGCACCTTTGGAAGGGAGAGGTAGAATAACAGGAACATGGAAGGCAGGAGATGGATTCTCCTATAGACCCTTCCACAGCAGCCACCCTGCCCACACCTTGATCTAACCAACCCCCAGTGAGACCGATTTCATACTTCTCACCACAGCACCACAAGAACAAATCTGTGTTTTTCTAAGCCACAACATTTGTGGTAATTTTTACAGCAGCCACAGGAAACCAATGCTACCTGCTCACCACGGCTAGTCCTTGCTGGCTCTGTAGGGTCTTCGTGCCACAGGGCATGTGAGTGTTGATGGGGGCTCCTTGTCATGGGGAAGGGGCCTACACCGGTGGGCATGCGGAAGGGTGAGTGAAGCACTAGCGAAGTCACTTGCTCTCAGGGCTACTGGAAACACTTTTATCTCTGACTCTGAGTCACGAGTATTACCTCTCAGATGGTTCTGAGAGAAGAGGAAGCTAATATGAGAAGAGCCCCTGAAACCTCAGGAGGTCTCATGTAAGTGAGAGCAATCAAGTAACTGTGCGGGTATAAATACAATATATATAAATATATATACTACTGGTTCTGTTTGCAAGCTGACTGAAACACCTATTATTAAAAAAGGGCTGTCATAGCCGTATTAATTTTGATAAAGCAGACTTCAGAACAAGGAAAATTATCAAAGATAAAGAGTGACATTACATAATGGAAAAAGATCAGATCTTCAAGAACACATAATAATCGTAAATGTGTATGCACCTAACAACAGAGAGTCAAAATACGTAAGATAAAAACTGACAGAACCGAAAGAATAGACAAATCCATGGTTATAGTCAGACTTCATATCCCTCTCTCAGTATCTAATAGACGAAGCAGGCAGAAAACCAGTAAGGATATAAAGGACCTGAACAGCACGACCCATCAACGTGACATTTATACAACACTCCACCTCAAAATATCAGAATACATTCGTCTCAAAAATGCGTGGAAAATTAGTCACAATGGACCACACTCTGGACCTAAAACTAACCTTAACAAATTTGGAAGAGTATAAATCATATAAAGTGTGTTCCCAGGCCATAAAAGAATTAAACTAGACACCAGTAGCAGGAAAATAGCTGGAAGATCCCCCAAATATTTGGAAATTAAACAATATACTCAGAGATAATCTTTCAGGCAAGGAAGTCTCAAAGGAAATTTTAAAATATCCTGAACAAAATGAAAATTAAAAATCCACCTATCAAAATTTGTGAGATGCAGCCAAAGCAGTGCTTAGAGGAAAACTGGTCACATTAAATTTGCATGTTTTAGAAAAGTAGATCTAATATCAATAACATAAGCTTTCGTCTTGGGAAAGTAGAGAAAAAAGAGCTAATTAAACATAAAGCGAACAGAGGGAAGGAGGTAAAATTAGAAGATAAATTAATGAAATTAAAATGGGCAAAATGATAGAGAAAATCAAGAAACATTAAATCTGGTTCTTTGAAAAGATGAATCAAGTTGACAAACTTCTAACCGAGCTAACTAACAATCTTAGGGTAACTGAGGGATTTATACCATATTTGTTTCATGGGATATCTGCATCTTTTTTTTTTTTTTTTTTTTTGAGAGAGAGAGAGAATGAGAGAGAGCAAGCACATGAGAGGGGGGAGGGTCAGAGGGAGAAGCAGACTCCCTGCCGAGCAGGGAGCCCGATGCGGGACTCGATCCCGGGACTCCAGGATCATGACCTGAGCTGAAGGCAGTCGCCCAACCAACTGAGCCACCCAGGCGCCCTGGGATATCTGCATCTTAAAAGAATTATGCTATTTCTGCTTCCACTTTCATAACTGAATCAGTTAAGGTCTAAAGGAATAAACTGTCAGTGGCATGCACGCATGAAGCCTAGAGTTCTGGCAACTGCCACTGGATGGAAAGTTCAGGACAGCTTCATGGAGAGATCCAGACGGTGGTCCCTGGGATGGGGGCCTGTGTGCCATGGGTTTGCTTCTTTGTTCTTTGCTTTATCTAGCCACACTCGTCTCACATACAGGCTTCTGGATTTTCCAAGAGTCATTCAGGGTAAACTGACTGTAGTTCTTGAGTTGTTTTATTCTTTTTCATTAAAAAGCAAATGCAGAAAACAAGAAGAAAGAGAACTCCCAAGTGATTTTTGTCCGCATCTGGGAAAACAGTGAGTGTCCACATCTTTCCAGTTGGGGCCCCACGGTCAATACTTCTGACTGAATTTGCTCAGCACTGCTCCATCACCAACACCCCACCCCACCATTCCATTTCTGGAAACCTTCACTTCTCAGTGGGCCATGATCCTTTTTCCCTTTCAGTGTTTTACAGAACAGTTTTTACACTGGTACTCTGCACTCTGTGTACACAGTCATGAAGGGACAGAGAAGGGAAAGACCTCAGGATCAATTTCTCCAAACCCCTCTTTAGACAGATGAGGGTATTCGCCTGGGGAGGGCAGCAAAGGGCCTGGAGTCACATGGCTCCTGCCTCATGGTGAAGCTGGCCCCAGAGCCCACGCCCCCAGCTTCCCAGGTCACACCTCCTCCTTCGTTCTTGTCGTTCTGTCCTATTTTCTTATTGCCACTCCAGGAAAGGTGACTCTGGACACATTCCTGTCTCACACCTATAATCGATCACCAGAATTGGGAACTAACGGTTCCTTCATAGGCTTCGAAAACCCCATTCTTTCTATAATACTTTCCCTGACTTTGCTTTAAATTATAATCCAGCATATCTAGCTATTGACCCTGTATCAAAAATTTAATTTCCTCTCAGTTGGCCCTTAAAGTCAAGAAAATCATCTAAGATCTCACTTTTATTATGTGACTCTGGGAAAGCTCTGTCTCCCACTGAGTGGATTGCCACTGCAAGAGGGAAGGATACCCAAAGACTCCCACGGCAGTTAGGGGTGGGGGCTCTGCAGTCAGGCTGCCTGGGTCTGAGTCCTACACCTGCCATTGCAAGCTGGGAAACCCAAAGCCACCTGCTGCTTCTCCCAGCCTCAGGGGCCTCTCCACAGTAGCCACAGGAGCGGGATGGTCACCCCGAGGCGAGGTATGTAATGTGCTTGGGAAAACAGACGTTAGTTAACTTAATGTCAATTAATGAGGAAACGTTCATCCATTAGTTATTATCAACCTGTTTTCTGGAAATGCATTTCTTAATAAAAAACATAAAGATAAAGGGGTTGCTGTTAAGTTCATTATTTCCTTTTGTTTCATGTGGATCTGCATCACACGGTCTTGCTTGGGAGACTGGATAATTCTGCTCTTAGGATGCACTCACCATGCAAGCTGCCGCCAACTAAAATCCTTGAAAGGCTTCTTCGAGAAACCCTGCCGCATCATGCAGCTGCCTTTGGTGTGTATGTGGCTCACCTTCTGACTTCCGTCCATTCAAACTAAATCTGATCTTCAGCGATCTGTCGCATGTTCTAATTGGACAAAACTGAGCTTGGCTTTTGTTCTACTTCCATCCCGTTTGGTATCTGCCGCAGACTCATGTCACCGACCTTGCTGTGGGGCTGCTCTCAGCACCAGCTCAGCACCAAGCAAGGCTCTGATTTAAAATATGGGGCAGGTAGAGGAGGGGATGACCCTGCAAAGTGCATCTGAAGACTGCCTCACACCCAGACACAGGGTTACTGGGCACCTTGGAGCTGCCTGCTCCGTCTGGGATGCCCCCCCAGGGGGCGCTGTCTTCCTGGCCACAGGCCACGTTTCTCTCTCTTGCCCCGAAAACCTCAGGCAGGACCTCCAGTGCCTCTCCGAGACAGACACCGTCTGCCTCCCGTATCCCCCAACCCAACACCCCACTGCGTCTACCAACAGCATGTGTTCCCACCAGACCTTTAATAAACGGGAAGGGTTTTGTATTTTCCTGAATATATTTTCATTTTACAACTCTTGCATTTCACACCATCTGCTGATCTGGGCACTTCTTATGCTGCCAGTCAGCTAAAATTTTATTTTTAGCTGCCAGCTTTGGGCAGACCATGAAAACCCTGTAGGCTACATTTTCAGAGGTTCAAAACAAAATATCTCAATGGTCTTTGAAGACCCCAGGAGAGTGGACTGGGGCAGAAGCTGAAATTGCTGAGAATCACTAGCTAGTTATTTCACGAAGAGAGAAACGAAAACAGCTACAAATGGAAAAGGATCAAGTAACCGGGGCTTATGTAACGGTATCGTGCACACTGGTCAGGAGCGCTGACTATAAACATGCAACCGTATGCGAAAGGCAGCAACAGGGGGAATTCTCAGCAAAGAGAGAGAAACCGGACAGCTGAATGGGCAGATTGCTGGGAAGACCGCAATGGACAGGAGGGGCATCCTTAAGTGCCTTGTCTCCTAAGAACGCTCTGATCTCCCCTTAATCCCTCCCTCAATTTGGAGTACATAAGAGAAGCTGAGTGAGGAGCACAGCAGGAGCGTTACGAATCAACCATCCTTTAGTAAAACGTCCAGACTTATTTCACCAACAGCTGTCCGTCTTTCAAAACAGACCCAGCTAGGGCACAAGGAGCAAGAGGTGCTGACCAGCATATCCCGGAATATCTTCATTCTGCTCTTTTGGACACTCTGTGGGGAAATGTTTAGCTGCACCCCCCCGCCCCGCAGGCTGAAGAATGGACGGCACGTGCACCTCAACTTCCCAGCCAGTTACACAGTTTCGAAAAACGTGACTGGGTTACAGGAAATCCAAAGCACCTGTTTAAAATCCAGCAGAGGATGCTGAGGCACGCTCAGGGCACAAGAGAAATCAGAGGTGGGAAAAGGAGGTACCTTCCAAGTCTTACAGCAAGAGTGGGGGCACTGAGACCAATTAAATACAAATTAATCTCACGTTCACCAGGGACGTGACAAAGGGAGGCATCTTCCGAGGCTCCCTGAATAAGATGGAGATGTATTTCTAGAAGAAAGGGGTGCTTTGGAAATTGCCTAAGTTTCTGAGAAATAACAAGTTATATTTTGTTAAAAGAATTTTAAAGGATTCTGTGGGGTGGTAAGTTACTGGAGTGAAAATAAGATTTCTAGTTGTTATTCTAGGACAGGCCCGTGGGCCAAGTCTGGCCAATGCATGATTCTGTCAATAAAGTTTTATTGGCACACAGCCAGCCACATCTGTTTGCTTGCATGTTGCTCACAGCAGTTCGTGCACTACAGCGAGCAGAGCTGAGCACTTGCCACTGAGACCAGATGGCCCCCAAATCCAAAAATATTTCCTCTGTGGTTCTTCCTAGAAAAAGACCATGAAGCCCTGTTCTAGATCACATACAGGTCTTCCTTCCCAGCTCACGGTCTCAGCCATAAGCCCCACTGGTAATCTCACAGCTGGGTGACCAGTGAGATGTGCCATCACTTCAAAGCCCCATCCACCTTCTCAGGGCAGAATATGGTAGTATGGATGTCTAGAATGCGCTGGACTATTTAGTGAAGAATTCTGTTATAGAGGAAAGAATCATCTCCCTTTGTAAACTGTTACGAGTCCCGTGTTACTTAAAGGTCTCCCAGTAGACACTAAGGTGCTTGAAGTCTTTTTGTTATTACCATTTTAAACTGAGTCTTTTTGGTAGCCCTTAGAAAGGACTGGAATGTAGCAGTTACTCAAAATACGTCTTTAGATAGATTAATGAACCTGTAATTGACATTAATGTAGTATGTTATCTAAATTTATGAGAACAGATTCATTAAAATTGTAACCTGATTTGCAAAAGTAATACAATTTAATTAGAGCTATTATTATTGTTAAAGAAATTAGTTTTGAAAACCACTTCTTATAAGCACCTCCCATACCACATCATGATTCTCTACTGTTGTGGACATTTAACTGTTGCTCTAACTGATGCAGTATACAGTTTCCCCTTAAGGTTAACACGATTCGCCCACTAGCTGTTCTAAGAAATCACCATGGCATTCTTTGCTGGATGTAGAGTGTTTTCACCCATTTACATGCCTCAGGAAATTCTCTCCTAACTTTAAAAGTTGATTATGTGTGTGTTACTGAAAAATAACAAAAAATATGCTACAGAAAGAAAAAACCCAGAAAGCTACAAGCTCATGAGTGTCTGCCATTTATTGGCCCCTTGATGTGGGCCAAGCACTCAGCTAGGAATTACGGACGCCTGAGCCCTAATCCCCGGTCCTCTTCTGTCGCTGGCCCTCCTTTACAGATAAGTAAACAGACGGTGAGAGAAGCTAAATCACTCGCTAAAATTCCTACAACCAATTCATGCACAACTGGGATTTGAGCCCGAGTCTTTTTCACTCGAAAATTAAAGCTCTTTCCATTACGCATCGCACTGCCTTTGAAAAGGGAAAACACACCTTTTAGTTATGGGGGATTCGGCAAAAAATATTCCACAAAAGAATTTAACTTCTATCTTTGCTCCCACAGCACCGGAGTGGGCTTTCCTCGATCCAGAGCACGAGGTTCACCAGGGCAGACGGGGCAGTAGCTGGGGCACTCAGAGAACACCTGGGCGCCTACTGTGGCCCAGAGGGCCAAGACCAAAGTCCCTTCCACAAGGAGCGCCCAGACAGTGCAGTAGTCAGGGGACAGCACCCGACGCCAGGTTCACGGGCCAGGAGGCCTTTCTGGGGGTGACACCTAGGCTGCCACTCAAGCACTGTCCCGGTGACAATGGTGGGCTGTTCCAGACAGAGGACAGAATGGAGGCAAAGCACAATCAGGTGCCTGCATGTAAGCTCAGCATCTGCAGAGCTCAGAGTCCCCGGAGGGAAGGGTGGGGACGAGGCAACACATCGCAGGGCCTCACGCACTGCGCCAAACACAGCTGGGTGACTTGTTCTGCAGGGAATGAAGGATGACAAGGGCAGACTTGAGCTTCAGGATGGTCCCTGGGAGAGTCGTGAGTCAGGCCTCGAGCCGGGCCTGGCATCCCTGCAGTTCCCTCAGCAGCAAGGGAGGCATCCATCCTGACTCCAGGAAGGGGCAGCAGGGTGTAGGGCGGGAAGGAGACTTGGCAGAGAGTAAAGGAGGGACAATGAACAGAAGCTGGTCTCTAGTAGGACGAGATGATGAGGGACATGTGGGAGGGACAAGATGGGCCCCAACCTAAAGGCGGGGAAGCCAGGGGATGGTGGTGCCACTCACAGGATGCAGCACAAGAAGGAGTTGAGTTTGGGGGATGCTTTGTTCGAAATGCCCGTGGGGGCTGAAGTGGAGGTACTGAGTAAACTCATATTTCAGACAAATAATTACTGAGACCTGGAGCCAGAGGTCATCAAAATGGTCCTTATGTTGAGCACAGGCCAAGAGGCCTGAGATCAAACGGAAATTCTTTTAGTCTGTGGATATTATAAATATTAGATTTTAAAACATGCTAAATAAAAATGAGAATCTTCACTGGCCCAATAGACAAGCTCAAAACAGTTTGTAAGATTTGCGGTAAGAATCTACTCTAACCCCAAGATAAAAACCTAGCTTTTTTATCGAAAACCACAAAATTCCTTAAATTCCACAGGAGACAGAGTTAAGGGAAGGAAATGAAGGAACCATGTACTTTATATGTTTACTTTTATTTACTTATTTATTTTAAAGATTTTATTTATCTCAGAGAGAGAGAGAAGAGAGAGTACATGTACAAGCATGAGTGGGCGGGGCGGGGGGAGGGGGAGAGAAGCGGACTCCCTGCCGAGCAGGGAGCCTGATGCGGGGCTCCATCCCAGGACCCCAGGATCATGACCCAAGCTGAAGGCAGACACTTAACTGACTGAGCCACCCAGGTGCCCTGATATGTTTACTTTTAAATTTTGTTTAGAAATGACAGCTTTTACTCTAAAACTTATAGATCAGCATGAAACCCTACTTATAAAAAAAACCTGACCCGAACTCCTCAAAAGCCACACAAACTGTTAGATGAGCTGGTAAAGGCAAACTCCAGTTGAGGGAAATAACCAGAACAGGTTTGATACACAGAAGGTCATGCAACATAAAGAACAAAAAATGCAGGGGAATGATCAACAAGGAGATACTGTAGTATTACAGTCATGAGGTCCCGGTCCCCAGAGTCATCTGAGAAGGTTCTTTAAGGGAGGTAATTAAAAGGATAATCAACTACACCAGTTACTACTGAACCAACTCTGCAGGGCTTGCCAGGCGCTGACAGGAATGGGTGGCACTCCCACCCGCACAGGGGAGGCTTCTGCTGGGATTCATCCACCTC
Source organism: Mirounga leonina (assembly GCF_011800145.1). Taxonomy (NCBI): domain Eukaryota; kingdom Metazoa; phylum Chordata; class Mammalia; order Carnivora; family Phocidae; genus Mirounga; species Mirounga leonina. Next base: position 5,492,117 of record NW_023270865.1, on the reverse strand, counting down.
TATCTGAATAAGCATCATCTCTATTCCACAACCGCTGGATGTGCCTGGAAGTGATGTGGCTGAGGGTGGAAATGTGTTTCGCTGCATCTGGGACTTACAACTCCGGATGAGTAGAACTGCCGGCATCTGGGTAATGATCTTCAGCAGGGAAAGCTGAAGATTCCAAAGGGAAGCCCACCTCTGCTGCAGAGAACCAGCTTTGTACTCCATCAAGAATGGCAGTCTTCAACCTGCTCAGAATCTTAAGCCAGAGGTTTAGATTGAAGTATAACCCATAGCTTACAGCACTAAGTACTTCATGGACCAAACTTCCTGAGCTATGTGTAAGGCAGATCATCTCTGTGTCTTCAGGACTTTTGAAAATATCTTCATTTCTGTATGAATAGGAAAGCAAATTGGGGACCCTCTCTGTCTAAACAGCTAAAATAAGGTGATCGCTAGACGCAGAGACAAAGCTCACAGGGGCTGTTGGACTCTCTATGTATCAATGTTAACATCACTGGAGCCAGTTCAATTTTGTCTCCTTTTCCTGCCATGACAAGTCATTCCATGTCCTTGAACTTCTCTTTCTATATCCTGTTTCCTAGTTCCTCAACCATCTTTGTATCTTTCCTCAGATTCCTCTATAATACTGTAAATGGGAAGAGCTCAGGAAGGAATTAAAACTCCATGTGAAGATCTGACTGATTTTGAGAACAAGGGAACACAGAGGTTCAAGGCTGCTGGGACTGTGGTCACTCATCCCGATTCTCTCTAAAGGACGCCACCACTGCACCGACTCTACATTCAGCATCATGACTGCAGATGGTGCAACAAGGAGGAACTGCCCATTATTCTCCTCATTCGGTGATATCAAAAGCACTGAGATGCTTACATTTGGGTATGTGTTTGTGTGCCCATTCATTCAGCCCCTCACGGGCATATTCATGCATGCAATCAGTTAACAGCATGTACCCTCGGTGCTGGGACAAATAAGCATATTAAAAAGCTTTAGTTCCTGCCACCGACATCAGAAGCTCACCTCAAAACCCCAGGAATGTGCAACAGAAGGACACACAAAGAAGCACACTGAAATGGGATGGGATGATTCCTGCAGAAGACAGCGAGAGCAAAGAGCAGGATGCTTATGGACATGGGGAACAGGGAGGCAGCCCCCGCCTCCAGACAAGGGATGCCCACTGGTCACACTACAGCTGAGGACAGGGACCGCTTCACCACCTGGACTCTGCCTCTGTTCTGCATCCGTCTGCCTCCTGGCAGAGCAATTTGAAAAGAGAAACGGAGAACAGGAGTGCTCAGGGATTAGAGCTTAAGACTTGCAAGATAGGTCCTACACACCACGCTGAGACTCAGACCTGCAAAACATAGTAAGCCAGGCAAGGCAACTGCTAGACTGAACTGTAGCCCCGCCCCCAATCCATATGTGGAAGGTCTAACCTCCAACATGACTGTATTTGGAATAAAGGAAGTAATTCACATTATAAGGGTGGAGCCCTGATCTGCTTAGATTTTAGTGTCCTTATAAGAAGAGACGCAAGAGCATGGACACTCGTTCTCGTCGTTTTTCCCTCTCCCTCTCTTTCTCCCTTTCTTCCCCAGCACCCTCTTCCCTCCCATATGAGAACACAGCAAAAAGGTAGCTCTTGCCAGAACCCAAGCATATTGGCACCCTGATCTCAGACTTCCAACATCCAGAACTGTGAGAAAATAAATATCTGTTGTTTAAACCACTCAGTCTGTGGTGTTTTGTTATAGCAGCCTGAGCTGACTAATACAACTCATGGCTAGGAATCTTAGAAAAATATTCCATATGGTAATAAAACTCTAGTTAGTCTCTATCTTTTCTTCTTCCCCTTCCCATCTTTGGTTACCATCTTGATCTAGAGTTTGAGGCTTAGACATGGCACTGAAGGTGAAATTTTAAAGAAACCAAAGAAAAGATTAAAAACTAAACACTTCCATTTTGACCCACAAAGATAACATTTCTTCTTTTCCTAGAAATTATTCGTAACACCAAAGAGCATGGGAAATACACATGTAATTTATATTTTCAACAAAATTAGTAGATCAATAGAACCTCCAAACTCCAAGCACGTGTGAGGACTACCTAAAACACGCAGGGCTCAGTGGTAGGAAGCCAAGGAAAGACACCATAAGAGGGCCCTCATGGAGGAGTCTGCAGATGTCAGAAAGGAAGTAGAGAGGTACCTATCCAGGGTGAGGGACCCACCCAGATGCATGAAGGCCAAGTCCCTGGTTTGGAACTGTAGGAATGTTAGTGGGAGCCTCCTGCATTCAGTACATTCGGGAGGCTAGTCTCCAGAAGGAATGACCTCATTATTCTTAAGTAATCTCTACACCCAACCTGGGGCTCAAACCTACAACCCCAAAATTGAGAGATGCATGCTCTACTGACTGAGCCAGCCAGGCAACTCAAGAACATTCAGCATTCATAGTAACAGTGTTCATCTTAAAAGAATTCTAGAAAATGGAAACTGAAGCTAAAAGTATCAATAAAACTTCAAATCACAGTAAACTTGCTAGACTTCAAAAATAAGGGGGTCCGGAGGGCATCCAGGCAGAAAGATCAATTCTGTAGTAAAGAAAAAGAAAACTTCAGGCTGGCCTTTGACTACCAATGACTTCAATACATTCCAAAAAGTAGAAATAACATAGAAAATTGTCTAATCTCAATGCAAAAAACAAACAAACAAACAAAAAAACCCTAAAATAACTAAGAGAGAAAAGAAAAATCCTCCATCCCCAGGGGCTCAGTGGGGAGGGGACACTAAAGTTTCTCTACGTAAAAAATAAACTCAAACTAAATTAGCAAAATATCTAGAAAATAATGATGATAGGCACATATAAGGCATGGAGCTAAAGCAGGTTTTAGAGGAAAATCTGTAGCCAGTCAATACTTATATAAAGAAACAAGAGAGAAAATATAAATAAATAAATGGCTTAAGCATCAAACACAAGAAGTTAGGAATAAAAAGTAAATAAATAAATAAGCAAGCAAAATCAAAACAAACCCAAGAAAAACTACTGGAAGAAATTAACAAAGCAAAAAACTGAACTAAAAAAATCCCTTAATAAAAGTAATAAATATATCCACAACATCCCTTAATAAAAGTAATAAATATATCCACAACTCATTCTTTGGAGAAATAAAAGTAAAATGAACAAAACATTAGAGAGATGAATCAGGAATTAACAGAGAAAGGGAAAATCTCAAGAATAAGAAAGTAACCAGGGAATAATTGAAGCAAACACAGATACAGAGGTAATTAAAACCAGGAAGAGAGATTACTCAACACTATGAAAATCACTGAAAGCTTGGATGAAAGAGACTGTATTTATAAGAAAATACCTTTGACAGAAACAAACTCTAGAAGAGAAAGTAAATCTAAACAGAAGAATTTTCATAGGAAAGAAAGGGGAATGGCATCTGATCTAATCTAGTCTAATCTACAGGAATGTTTGGGATGAAAGGTACTCATACATGAGTAGAGCACTCAGAACCACCCCTGGCCCAAGGCCAGTGCTGCTTGTTTGCTCTTATTACAATCAAAATAAATGCAAAATCTTTCATAAGCTATTGGCCAAAGGAATCAAGCATCAAATAGATGAATATGATCTATTGAGTTAATTCCAAAATTTCAAGAATGTTCAATATTACACAATGGGAAAAATCATACAATCCTGCCCAAGGCGACAAAAACTATCTTTTAATACATTCAAGATCCATTTTTAAAGAAAAACAAAAGAGAAAATAAGACCTCTCTAGTAGGAATAGATGGTTACTTCCTTCAAATTATAAAACTTACTTAACCCAAAAGCCAACATATTGATTAAAGGACAGACATCAATCCTACTATATAAAAAACAAAACAAAACAAAACAAATGGGTAACTGTGTCTCCTACCACCACCTTAATGTTAATTTTTTCTGAAGGTACTAGGCAAGGCAATTGGAAAGAAAATTAAAACTCTAAAAATGGAAATTCACTTGAAAATTACGTGATTATCCATCTGGAAAACCTAAGAAGATCAAATAAAAAGTTACTATAAGCAATGAGAGAATTCACAAGTTGTCGGAAGAAGTGTATTCACTGGAAACCTTTAGAAATCCTTCTCTCAACTTTTTAAAAAATGACCACATCACCGATTTTTAAAAATGGGGACAATGAGTCAATGGCTGATGTTTAGTTGCCCTACCTACCTGCAACCATTCCTGAGGAATCCTTGGTGCTTGCCCTCTGGATGTGACAGTTTTGTTTAAACGACGGTGGAATTTCCTGATGTCTCCTCACTCTAAATTCTCCTCGTTTTGCTTTACTTTCCTATGTGTTACCATGAATATCTTCCAACAAGGTATCTTGCTATGTCATGCACCACAGAGCTTAGTCGTATCTGAGCAGGCAAAGGAAGGGGAACCCCACAGCCACTGGCTCAGAGACTACATGGAGGGTTTGCACCAGTCTGTGCCAGGAGCGGAGTGGAGCCAGAGTTCAGTTGTGGATGTTGGTATCTCTAGTGGGCTGGAGAGAAGCCCCTAAAGCTCCCCTACTGGTAACCTCAGAATATGACCTTTTTTGAAATAAGGGTCTTTGCAGAGGTTAATCATGTTAAGAATGTTGTGTGAGATCATCTTGAATTCAGAGTAGGGCTCTAAAGACAATGACCAGTGTCTCTGTAAGAGATGGAAGGGGCGGAGATGCAGAGACACAAAGGGAAGAAGGCCATTTGAAGATGGACACATAGAGTGGAATTTTGAAGCCCAACACCAAAGAATGCCAAGAGCAGCTAGCAACAACCAGAAGCTAGAGAAAGGCATGGACGCATTCTCCCTCGGAGCCTCTAGAGGGAATGACTCTGCCAACACCATGATTTTGACTTCTGCGAGAGAATACATTTCACAGTTTAGAAAGTGCTGTTGTTTTCAGCACCCATGTTGGTGGTACTTTTTGTTACAGTTGCGCCACCCCTCAGCTGGGGGTGGTACAAGTGATACAAAGACACAGAGCTGTACTGGTGCAGGTCCCTCTAACGACAGAACTGACACACTGGATGGCCAGATCCACCTTAAACCACGTGGCTGTTCTGAGTGGGGTAAAATGCAACCCCCAAGGTTGGCTGGGGAACAAGAGCAGGCTTCTCCAGAGAACAAGACACTCCAGAGAAAGGATGGCACAGAAGCCCAAGATGTCCTACTCAAAGTGACCCTATAAATGTCTCCTCTTGTACTTCTCCCTCTCACTCTTGACAAGGAGTGAGCTCTAACTCAGAGGTTTCCAAAACCAGGCATTCCATTAACCCACAGGAGCTCAGATCCTCAGGCATTAGCAAAACTTCCAAATCACTCATTAGTAGAGGGTGGGCTTCTAGTATCTCAGCAGGATGAAGCTCACTGCCTTGAGTCTGGGTGGGCACACTGAGGAATGGTCAACCAGTCCAGACCTTTGCCCTGAGGGATTTGCTCATGTATAATCCAACTCTTGCCCTACTCAATTCCATAGGCCATTTGGGAATCTGCTTATTGACACATTTCCCAAAAATATTTTTATGTCCCATTACTCTTAGTTTCTGTAAAAATCATTTAAACTTAGCAAAATACATCACTGTTGCTTGTCTACTATTTATTAAGCCCCGTTTGATAACTGGTTCTTCAGACATGCTAGTTCACTGAATCAGCACCAAGGCCAGCAACTATCCAGGGCAGTCCCTGTTACTGCCACCATTTTACAGTAATGAAAACTGAGTAAACTAAAGAATTAGTCCAAGTTCATGCAGTGTTGCAGGCTGGTCTTTCAGGAAGCACATTCTGAGACAGAGTTCAATGTTTATGAGGGAGTGCCCTTGGGATCAATGGCTGTGGGGAGGGAAGGAAGCCGGACTAATAAGCAGAGGCAGAAAGCGAGCTGTGATGCAGGCCCACTTTAGAGAAACCCACAGAAACTCCAGAGTTTACATGGCCACCAGCGTTGCCCTGCAGTGGTCCAGACTGGATAGAATCTATATGCCCACCACAAGCAGTCACGGATGCAGGCCATCCTTGAAAAGACATAACCTTGTGCTGGCAGCTCTATGCAGCTGAGACAGCCTTAAAGAGTCTAAGGGCTGAAAGTCAGCTGCCAACAACACCCCCAAGAGGTGGACAACAAGTCTTTCCTTGAGGGGTCTCTGGGTGGTCCTGCTCCATGAGCACCGCACACAGCTATAAAGTGGGGAGCAACAGAATCCTAACTGAGTCTATCTGAGACCAAAGTGCTTGCTCTGTCCACCAGCCTGCACTCTCTGCCACGTCAAAACACTCATGAGCTGCTTGAGAAGGATATCAAAAATGATTAACCCAGTGTATCTGGCGAGCAAGATCTCACATCTCCTAGGAGAGGCAAAAATTGATGCACATTATTCTCAGAGAGGGCATGCTGTGATTATTGTTGTAAAAACAGACAGAAAGTACATCTCTTCTCTCTGCTCCCAGCCTGCCAGGTCTGACACACTCCACAAACATAATGAAAATGCTGCAGGTACATCACCAAAGCCATCGTTATTATTAATACCTGATGGTTATGAGCACTAACCATGCACCTGGCCCAGGTAACTCCTTTTCATTTTTTATCTCATTTAATCATGTCTGCTGCCCTCAGAAGAAGCTATTATTACTATTCCCGCACTACAGATAACTAGGAACATCTCCAGGCCTGTCTCCCAGGGACTGTGTGTACATCCTCTCTCTGCTGCACCTAATCATTGGGTTTCTCTACTCTTTAAAGAGATCCCTTGGAACCATGATGAAATTCTTGCTCAAGTCAAGCTGTAGATATACTTTTCTCTCAAGTTCATACAAGTCAGCAAATCCATCATTCATCCTGCAAGTACAAGGAAGGAGTCCTGTGTGACTCACCCTAGGAGTGCTGATTTTCTTATTGTCTTCCAGGGGTTTTGAAGAGCAATTATAGATGGGTTAATAAATGATTAGAATCAGTATCTTTCACAAATTATCCTCAACAATAAACACTTGGAATGGACAGAGCCTCCGATTTTTTTTTTTTTTTAAAGATTTTATTTACTTGTTTGACAGAGAGATAGCGAGAGCAGGAACACAAGCAAGGGGAGTGGGAGAGGGAGAAGCAGGCTTCCCGAGCAGGGAGCCCGATGTGGGACTCGATCCCAGGACCCTGGGATCATGACCCGAGCCGAAGGCAGACGCTTAACGACTGAGCCACCCAGGAGCCCCAGAGCCTCCGATTTTTGTATACAATGGAACACGGTTGCCTGGGTTGGAGAACACGTGAGGAAAATCACCTGTCGAGATACCAATCAGTGAGTATGCTAGTCAACCTGTAATAGATCTGTAATGTATCATATTTGATATGAATCCAGTGCTTTGAATGAACAGGGCGCACAGAGCTCCAATGACAGAATCCAGGAGAGGATACAGACCACTGAAGGGGGACCGACCGGCATTGTTCATTTTCAAGAAGTCTTTCTTTTTTCCTGCTCCTTTGATCAAATTTCCAAGACAAAACTCATGGTCTAATAGGGCTCCCCTTTACTTCTGTTCCTTCTACTCCCTCCTCAAAATAGCCTCACTAATGTTGAAAAATAAACCTAGGTCTCATTCCATCATCATGGTAAAATGATTAATTATCAACAGGAAAGTTCTCTGTTGAGTATTCCTGCCATTTCATTCTAGAAAGTGCCAGAGCATTTTTAAAGCGATAGGATGCCCTGCAGGAAAGTGTGAATTATGTTGTTCACTCTTTCCACCAAACTCTCTGGTGGGATGATGGTGTGAAGCTCCTGCCATTTAAAAGAGGGGTAGGGATTCCTGTGGGGCTGGGGAAGGACAAGGAGGGAACAAGGAGAGAGGGATGTGGAGTGCCTTTAGATTTGCTTCAGGATTTAGTCACATCAGACACTTTCTTATTTCTGGCTCTTTTCCATGCTTACCCCGACTCTTTCCAAATCACAATGTCTTTAGAACCCATAAGTGATAGCTTGCTAAAATGGGATACAGATCATACTCAATTTGTAGCTAGATGCTACACAAAATGAATAGTGGTACAGTCTCCTTCCTTCGCTTTTGTGGAAAATATTAATATCCTGCACTTCTCCAAAGACAAAACAGTAGCAAGGGAGATCCAAATTCTCAACAATTAGTCTCCTCCAGAGCCAGAAACCGGGCAGCTGGTAACCTGCTATTTTCCTTTTGAGCTTCTCAGATTAGATCCTAAATGCAATTTAATTCCAGATGCCAGTATACAGTTCCTGAATTATGCTGAAGAGGAATCAGTTGCATAACAAAGCTGCATTACTCCTGATTACACTCTTGCCACAGATGACGGGTTTGTTTTCCACTTTAGGTCCAAACTAAAATTGTTTTTCAAACTGTATCATAAATATACCAAAGTATCCACTGCCTAAAGGAATCCTGTAACATTTATCAGAAATATGAGTAACCCTGTTAAAAATCAATAAGCACTCCTTAGCTTATCTTCTTTAATAAATACGGATTCCCATATACCTGGCTTGTGTACATCAATCTATATTCAAATTCCTTCTTGTCTCATAGGAAAATAAAAGATCCATGACATGAAAATCTAGAATGTGGTATGAATACTAAGGAAATGAAAATATAGGAAAAGTAAGTGAGCTTCAGGTTAGAAAATGTAATCATGATAAATAAACAGGGCCATTTGGCAATTCCTTGAGGGTGGTTCAGTACCCTGCAGGCAGGGATGCTGACTGGCAAACGGTGAAGAGACAGCAGGTACATCTGAGATGTACAGGCTGCAGGCTGGACCAAGGCTCCTGAGCGATGGATCCACTGTCCCTGTCTGGGAGGCAAGGTTTCTGCTCAGCCTCCCAATCTTGTCTCAGAGCTGAGCAACTGCCACCCTCACCCCTGGGCTCAAGCAGAAGGCAGTACCACAGCACGATGGGGGGAGGTTTCAGGCTGTTTTCCTAACCTCGGTCTCCCTTGGCCTGGATATAGCCATAAACAAAAAGGACTCCTTGCTGCTCTCAGAGTCAAATGCAGGCTCTCCTACTAATATGAGGGAACTTCTTATTTTCTAGTTAACCACCAAATGCTAAGGACTTTTGGTGCTCACACAAAATTTATGATTGATAAATAATAATATATTTTTCTTGGGGCGCCTGGGTGGCTCAGTCGGTTAGGCATCCAACTCTTGATTTTGGCTCAGGTCATGATCTCAGGGACATGAGATGTAGCCCCGTGTTGGGCTCCTCGCTCAGCAGGAAGTCTTCTTGAGATTTTCTCTCTCTCTCACTCTCCCTCTGCCCCTCTCCTCTAAAATAAATAAATAAATCTTTAAAAAATAAAAATACATTCTTCTTACACAGACCACATAAAACTGCTCTTCTCTAAGTTTCCTGATATTTAAGGATCGTCCCAGATTCCAGAAAAACTGTCCTTTGGAACCCAGTTAGGAAAATAAAGACGAAGAAGTTGCAAGAAAAGTTGAGAGACTAGGACAAAGGGGATCACAGAAAGCCGCTGAAAAGAATCTCTTTCTCTTCCACAAGTAAACCCTGCTCAAAATGTGTTCCTTCTCTTCCATTTCCTTGCCCTATCCTCTCCTCCTGCTCCTCTTGTCCTTTTCCTTCTCTCCTGAATGGGGCCTTTTAATTTTATTTAGTTACTTATTTATTTAATTTCTTTTAGAGGGAGAGAGAGAGGGAAAGCGAGGGTGTGCATGTGCACGAGCAGGGGGGGAGGGGCAGAGGGCGAGGGTAAGAGAGAACCTTAAGCAGACTCTCTGTTGAGCATGGAGCATGAGCAGGGCTCAATCTTACCACCCTGAGATCATGACCTGAGCTGAAATCAAGAGCTGGACGCCCAACCGATTGAGCCACCCAGGCACCCCTCCTTCTCTCCTGAATAACTCAGCCCCCAGCCATCAGGCAGAGGAAGAAACAGCTGCACCTACAGGGGACCAGGGAAGCTAAACTCGCCCACAGTGATAAAGCTGGGCTGGGTCCCAGAAGAGTCTACAATGGGGAAAACACAGAGGACAGAGCCCCAGTTGGGAGAGGGGACCTCATAGGGATGAGGTGTCAGAGCCTGAGCCAGGGAAGGGGGGCATGTGTGAGGGGAAGGGAATTTGGGTGAAGTGAGAAGGCACCTGTGTGGCAGTAGGGGCGGGAACTGAGATAGGAGACTGGTTCCATACCAGGATTGATCCAATAAATAAATATATTAAGGATCATGGGAACTACATTGTTTTCACTGTTAGTCAAGGAGTTACAATGGAAAGGGAAAAAACTGGCATGGAACCCATGGCGGGTTGAAAATACCAGTGTGAAGTCATGGTACTTAATATGGAAGCATAGATAAAAGTAGATGTAGGTGTAGATGCGTGTGAACCTTGCCTTGGGAGTACTGACAACCAAGTGGGAATGGAAAGACCTGAAGCCCAGATCTTGCTTGCAAGTGCCATTCTTCAAGAAAAAGACCCACAGCTCCTCGGAGAGATGGTGGATTTCAGAGCCATGGCAGGGAAAGCATGAGAAAGCATGTACAGGCTGCAGGCTGGACCAAGAAAAGTGAAAGTGAGGAAGTGCTCTAAGAGTGAGAGGGACACATCAAAAAAGGTACAGAAGCCAGCTTGAAGGGGCACCCGTGGGACAAATCTGAGCCCATACAGGTATCAAAATAAACAGTGATGGTCGTGGCTTATAACCCACTGTATAGAACAGAGAAACACAAGAGCGTGTAGACATCATCAAGTAAATAAAACAGGATATTTGCCTGGTTTCAAAGTACATTTCCACAAAATACGTCTTAGTAACAAAGAGTAATCCCAAAGTGGGAAAGTCTGGTGGACACACCATCACACTAATGACCAACATAAATAATGAGATCCTGACAGAACATGATGGGAACACACCATCACTTCTGTGATTCCTGCCAAAGATGCATAGCCTGAATCTATTCTTGAGGAAACATCAGACAGACTGAAACTGAAGGACATTTGATGAAATACCTGGTCTGTAATCTTCAAAAGTGTTAAGATCTTGAAAGCCAAGGGGAGACTAAGGAGTCGCTCCAGACTGAAGGAGACCAAAGAGACTTGAGAACACACTGCAACATTGCAGGATTCTGATCTGGGCCCTTTTCTAGAAACGACGTTATTGGGGAAGCTGGAGGAATCTGAATGGCAGCAGCAGAGCAATGTGAATTTCCCAGTTTTGTCGGTTGCATTATGGTTAAGTAGAATGGCACTGTAGGAAATGCAGCCTAAAGCATTTAGAGGCAAGGGGACATCAGATTGGCAATCCATCTTTCAATGGACTAGGAAAAAAAAAATTATCTGTATTAGATTTAGAACTTACTGATGGGTCTGTGATTGTGTCAAAATAAAAGTTAAAAAAGCTGTTAGGGATTATACTTTATGTTTAAATGCATTAGAAATTACCATTCATGATTTTCAGTTATTAACTAAATTTCCTCAGTTCAGTGACAGAGCATAGCCTGAAGCTGAATTCTACTTCAAGTCAAATGCTGGGAAAATAAATTTCCTGAGAAAAATGAACTCTGTTAATCACCATGGAAGGGAATAGGGTTTTCTATGATGTCAGCATTTTGGTGCTATTGATGGATTGCCAATGTTCAAAAAATTAAGTGAACAAATATTCTTAATACAGATCCATGCTAAATAAAATGCATTCCTTCTTTGATGGCTTGGAAGGCAGGGTAATACTGATCATCACTCATGGGCAAACCTTTTTATAGGAAACCAGTATCTTTTATTTTATGTAGTTTTGACTTAAACAATTACACTGCAGGAATATAACCACCTAATCTATAGCATTCTAATTTATGTACACGGTTCATAAACAGAACTAAGTGGGGGTCCTGGGTGGCTCAGTAGGTTAAGCATTTGATTCTTGATTTCGGCTCCAGTCATGATCTCAGGATTGTGAGATGGAGCCCTGCATCTGGCTCCATCCTGGGTGTGAAGCCTGCTTAAGATTCTCTCTCTCCCTCTCCCTCTACTCCTCCACCCCCGCTCGTGCTGTCAATCTCTCTCTAAAATAAAATAAAATAAATAAAATAAATAAAATAAAAAATAAAATAAAATAAACAGAACTCAGTTAAGTGTTCTTCTCACATGACAAACCAGCGCTATTTGTAGGTTGTATGTCCTATAATCTACAGTGGCCAAAGGTATTTAGAGGTCTTTTTCTCATTACTCTGACATTTACCAATGACCTTCCATTTTTAATCTGTCAGCATCTTCTGTCTTTCCTGTATCTTGGAATCACTGTGAAATTACTTATGAAGAAAGGAAAAACTGACATTCCGTTCTTTTGCTCCTTTCAATGTTATTCTATGAAATATGTGGAATGAAAAGCTTGTCTTCTTTCTGCTATTCCAGAATTATCCCATCTCTGGCTGTCCACTGATAAGAATTATCTGCCTTTGTGTGTTTTGAAAATTGAGTAATTAAATATTTAAGATTGCATTCTTTCCCAATTTTTTTTAACGAATGGAAGAAACTAAAAATGCTTTAAAAGACCAAACCCACTACAATATGTAATGACCTAGAATAAACCAGGGTCTTTACCCCGCCACCTATTTTTAACCCCATTTAATCTTTACAGCATGTATCTTTTTTTTTTAAATTTTTTCAAGATTTTATTTATTCATTCAAGACACACAGAGAGAGAGAGCACGAGCAGGGGGAGAGGCAGAGGGAGAAGCAGGCTCCCCCTGAGCCAGGAGCTGGACATGGGGCTCTATCCCAGGACCCTGGGATCATGACCGAGCCGAAGGCAGATGCTTAACCATCTGAGCCACCCAGGCACCCCATTACAGGCATGTATCTTAATCCTCATTTCCCAGATATTTTTTTTTTCTATTATACCTGCCCCACAGACACTATTTATTCATGAAGGGGCAGAAGGACAGGTACAACATGTTCAAGGGATGTCTTCCAGGGGAGCCTAAAACCAGGAAGGTGACATAAGCCCTGAAAACACGCTCGACAGTCCTGATGCCCGTGTGGCGAGGACTTTCCCACAGTGATTTTCATACTGTCAGCTGGTGGAGCAGCTTACATACTCCTTCCTCCTGCAAAAACATACCCACCACCCAGGCCCCATTACAGGGAGAATAGCAAAGTGAATTTACGAGAGAAAGGAGAAATGTCCCATAAATACCTTCAAGGGAAATTGCCATGCAGCAGATGGAAGCAAAGCCAGGACAGCGCTCCTGTAAGAAGGAACACGTTCCCCACCTGTCCCCAGGCACAGCTGGATTGTTTCTTCTTTTCCTAAACCACCACCTTCTTCCTTCCATTTGATTAGTTCCTGACCAGTCTTCCTGTGCATCCCGGGAGGTACAGGCTACTCCGGTCATTCACAGGCAGTGCACCCAAGGATGAGGCTTGCCTCCTGGTCTGAGCCCGCCCGCGTGAACCTGCGGCCCACGGCGCACAATCACGTCAGCCTGCGGCCCACCGCGCAGGACCCCTGGGCTTGCGGCCCACCGCGCAGGAACAGGGCCAGGGCGCTCACTTGCACAGTGCCAACAAAGGACGTCTCACGAATGCAGGGCTTACTGAACGCTGTGTTATGAGCTCTAGGAGAGGAATATTGAGAAAAGGGATCCCTAGAGAGCTTTCCAACTCAGGGATTACTAGACAGCCAAGGATAAGCCTCCAGTTCCATTTCAAGATTCCAAATAAAGCATTCCATCAACTGAATGACAAACTGGGTTCTCAGACCCCACGGGGCTCACGTGAGCCACGTCTAAAATCCCCTTTTCAACGGCAGTGTTGTTCGTTCACCAATTCTGTCAGTGCCTCCCGCATTTTACACCATGGCTGCTTTTCTTAAATGTTTGAGTCTAATAAAACAAAATTAGTCATACCTGTTCCAGGTAAAAAAAGGAACTCAGGAATAACTCCAAACCACTGACCCTCAGGTACGGATGAGGGTGCAGATGTACATAGGAAATCAAATCGCTTTTTTAAATGCTTTCAACTAATTAAATACAATGGCTTCTTTGAAATGACATTTATTAGTAAAGCTAAATTTGCTGTCGTGGCATTTTAAAGACCTTTTTCATGCCCTTGGACCTGCCAGATTAGGAAATGGAGCAATCTTTTCTCCTCCGTGAAGAAGGGGTTTTAGATATCCAGGTGGAGAGAGGTGGGGGAGAATTATGAATTTAATTGTGTAAGTTATTTTCACTCTAAAAATAAAAGTGCTAAAATAGAATAGCTTGTAAGCCTCACAATCATACCACCATTCAGCAATCCGCAAGATGGAACCACCATTTCTAATTTTCACTGATGCTGATGGCTAAGTGTGGATTCCACTAATGGAGGCAGGTGTGGCTGGCTACCCACCAGAAACAATGGAGTCCACAGCAGAGAGCAGAGCTTGAGCACCTGCCAGGTACCAACAGCCCCACCCTGAACCAGCACACGGCACCCCTGGCACGCAGGGTGGGGTGGTGAGGGCCAGCAGAGGTGAGGCGCACCCACCTGCCAGACCAGGTGCTCCTTGGTCCCTGGCGTGGCCGACAGGCAGACGCTCAGCACGATGGTGTGGGAGGAGGAGGTGAGCACGCTGGCAATGATGGCGTCTCGCATGTTGAAGGGCAGCATGGTGTACACCACGAAGATGATGAAGAGGAAGAACGATACCTATGGGAAAAGAACAGGGAGAGTCACAGAGGGTCCCCATTCCCCCACTGCTCCCCCTCTCCTTCCCATTAATGGCTGCACCAAACACCATGACCAGCACCCATTTAGAGAGTGGGATTATGATAAAACAAGACGGCGTGTTCAGACAAACCCAATGGATTACAATGAAGGACTAACTATCATGAGGAAGAAAAATCGTCCTTTTCCAAAATTGGGGGATTTCCAGTTTTGAGACCCAACCCACTGCAGACATTAGGTAACTCTGAGCACTTTCTGGATCTGGATGCAAAGGGGGTCCTAAACTCCCTGGGTTTCGTATCCACACTTCAGCACGCATATCTGGATTCCTGAGTTCTGTTTCAAACTGTTTCCGGAGACCCATGGAGGATGGACAGGTATTATCCGGGGGAGCTGGGAGCTGGAAAGTAGAAACAGTGTGGCCATGTAACAAACAAAATGAAACAGCTTAGGGATGGTTCAGCTGTTAGGAAACTGAACAGTTTGGCAGTTTCTCAAAAAGTGAAATGCACAATTACCATATGACCCAGAGATTCCATTCTCAAGTCTATGCCCTAACGAACTGAAAACAGGTACTCAAACCAATGCATGGACACACGTTCGTAATACGTAATAGCACTATTCACAATAGGCAAAAGGTGTTAACAACACAAATGTCCACCAGTGGAGGAACGGATAAGCAGCCTGTGGTGCACCCAGGCAGTGGAGTACTAATCAGCCAGAGAAAGGAAGTATGGATAGGTGTTTTCACATGGAGGAACCTCAAAAACATTATGCTAAGTGAATATAGCTAGGGCAAAAGACCCCCCATCGTAAGGTTCCATTTCTGTGAGCTATCTAGAATAAATAAATCTACAGAGGCAGAAAACAAAGTGGAGGCTGGCAGGGGCTATAAAGGGGAAGTGGGAAGTAACTACCTGATAGGAGCAGAGTTCCCTTTTGGGTGATGACAGTCTTTCTGGAACTGGATGCAGGTGTTTGTTGCACAACACCATGAACGTACTAAATGCCATCCAATTCTTCCTTTTCAAACGGCTAATTTATGTTACATGAATGTCTCCTTGATAAAAAATAAATCAATATGAAAGCTCAGAGAAAGATTTGGAATGAAAGTAAAATGGTTTAGTAGGTCATAAAACAGGCCATTTTCATTTCAAAAGCAGCAGAGACAGAAGGACATGGAGAAGGATGAAAAGGTGATAAATCAAGTGGGAAGAGCCAAGGTCAGGGAAACAGAAGAGTGGCATCTGGTGAGCTCTGCCACACGGCTCTTCACTCAAGAACAGAAGCGAAGCTAAGGGAAGAACTCGTCCCACATTCAGAGTGATCCATGCTTCACAAGGAACCCCAAATCCCAGCGCAGCTGGAAGGGCGCAGAGACAGCTCGCCAGCTCTTCTACGGTGAGTCAAAATATGTGTTCACAAGGAGGATGTGTGCCCTGCTCCTGGTGGATCTGAAGAAAGTAAGACCTGGAAGGACACCAGGCTCACGCTCGTTCCCCCTCTTGCATAGACACGGGGGTCCACACCGCACATATTACAATGAAAAGTAACAGTCACCATTTCACTGTGCAAGAAGGTATCACGTAAGCTCTATGCATACAACCATCACAGACAACAGAGCATATGAAAGATCAGGGGGCACGACATAAAAGGAAATTTGGATCTCCCAAATGTGCCCCTTCCTTTTCTCTAGGGGATTCCAACCCGAACACCTGCTCACTAGACAAGCACTTATGAGCTTCTTGGATGAGGCAGCAAGGTTCTGGAGGCAGAGGATGGATGCAGAATCCCAGCTCTCAGGCACTTGACAGCCCGGGGGAAGGGACAGTCATGTGGATCAGCCATTGCTTTATAGCTGATGTTGCCCGAGAGAAGGGGTACCTAGCCCCACTCCAGCAAGACAATGGGGGTGAGGTCCCCATATCCTCTTCTCTAAGATCCTGTAAGTTCAGGTGTCTCAGAATGACAGCCAAGAAGAATTCCACCACAAGTGGGGAAATGTGTCCAGAAATTCTTGGGTAGCCTAGGTTGGGAATGGACCAGCTGTTTCATGCCCATCTCCTCCCAATTCAGTCTATTCATAAGGGACTTTGGGCCAAAACATATGGGCAAAAGATCACCATGGCCATACGATTTTTCTGGTAAATATTTTTATTTTACCTCTTTAAAAGGACTATGAAGATGTTTTTCAGTCAAGTATTATTATTTAGCATTCTATTTCTATTCTTTATATAGAATGGGAAAAGTTATGTTGTTAGACAGTTTATGAACCAAAACACCTAGGATAGATGGAAAGAAACCAGGCATCTCTTTGGAGGCACCCCTTGAGCCAGGTGCCAATCTACATGGGCAGACTGGGGCAGTCCCCTCCCTCCATCTTCCCAAGAAGAGAATATACAGAATGAGTTCTTAGAACCCCAAATCAGATTTCAGAACTAGGACATGCATCTATGGAGCACTTGGCATGCATGTCCCTTCCCCACTCTTCAGATGCGTGATCTCATCTAGTCTTTACAAGAGCACTAAGGGGGCTGTTCGCTGCATCCTGCTCTCTCCAAAAGCAGTATCACTGACCCAGAGAAATGAGGAACTTGGCCAATATTCCCCAAGAAGTCAGTGTCAAATCCTAAAGAGGAATCCACGGGTTTAACTCCTCACGTGTTCTCAGTAAAGAGTTTGCAATATTGCTCTCCCTTGATGGAAATTTCATGAAGCTGAAGGCCTAACAGAAGACACAAGTGCCCACGGACCACTTCTACAAGTCTGAGATGGGAAGACAGCGAACACTCTTCCCTCCTGCCAAGACAACCACAGGAAGTGCCCAACGTCTTGGCTCCGATATTGGGTTCTTTCAATAAGCTGGACCGATTTTTAATCATCATTACAAAACTGCTCACGTTCCAAAGATAGGCTCATATTCCCTTCATTTCTATACATTGAACTTTCAGTTTGTGTTTACAGCATGAGTTATGGTAAATAATAACATACAACAATGAGCATTTTGCAAAATTATCAGAGAAGACAGTTATACTAAATACTGGCACACTAGGAGCTAAAACAGATGTTTCATTTTTTAAATGTTGAGTAAGGGTACAGATTATGGGAAGCAGGGTTTCTCCACCTCATCACTATTGACACTGGGGGCTAGAGAGTTCTTTGTGATGGACACTGCCATGTGCAGTGTAGGATGTATAGAAACATCCCTGCCCTTCACCCAGTAGATGCCATTGGCATTCCCCTCTTCAAAGTTATGCCAACTGCTGAAAATGTCTCCAGACATTGTCACATGTCTCCCAGGGGGTAGGATCACCTTGGTTCACAGCCACTAAACTAGAGAAAAAATTTCTTTTAGGAATGAGAATGAGATAAACAACTGTCGCACTGTCACGGCTTATTGAGAAAATTAAATTGATTTTGGAATCCCTAAGATCCACCAAATATTTTCACAATTAAGACACAAATTTCTACACATAGCATTAATGCAAAATCCTATATCCTCCAAGAGGTATTAAAGGAATATTTTCAGGTATCAAAATTTACAATTACAACAAACAGCCTCTCTTTTACAACTACACATTTTTCTTCTAATGCAAAAACCTATAGCAGTTCTTTGAAATTATCATAACTTCTGAACAGCTTAATTTTGGACAGCTCAAAAACTCTCACATTATTTCAATTAATATACACTTCTGCAGACATTTTGGGCTTTGAAAAGGAAGCACGTCGAAGGCGTATCTGCAGTAACCAAATGGAGAATAGACATTCTGTTTTCCAAATACAGTTGCTCCTGCTAAGTGTTCATTTTTAGATGACAAAATGAATTTTTTAAAGGTCGATTAAGGAAGTCATATTAAATCAAGTGTTGAATTTTAGTGGCAGCATTTCAGAAGCTCAGCTCAGGGCACCTGGGGAGCACTCCACAGGCTGGATGGGGAAAGAAGAAAGTCAAGTGTGGGTTCAAGTCCCACAGAGGGAATAGTCTTCACTTCCTATGACTCCCAGAGGGCTCTACTTATTTATTTTTTTTTAGCCTTCTTTCCAAAGCCACTTCAAATAAGGCCATATGTAAAACCGAAATGGATTTGGCACATAAAGAATGTGTGGGTTAGAAGCTCCAAAAAGGCAAACGCAGGCACTTAGGTTTCCATGTTACCATGGGGACATTTCCATGACAGATTCCCCTTGAATGTACCTCTATCCAGAGGCTGAAGAAAGAGGAGCCATTGATCTGAGGATGGAGACCCTGTCCAGAAACCTGGATTATCACAATATCTGAGGTGGCAGCACTCATCCCAGTAAAACCATCTGAAGTGTTTCTCTTAACTTAGCCTGCCAATTTGCCTTTTGCAAGACAGTCACATCTTCCCACTGGTCTACTTGAACCTCAAGCTCCATAATTTTTTTAAAATTTTTATTTATTTATTTATTTTAGAGAGAGAGAGAGAGCACACATGAGTGTGTGTGGGGGGGGCAGAGGTAGAAAGAATCTCAAGCAGACTCCCCGCTGAGTGCAGAGCCCAATGTGGGGCTTGATCTCACGACCCTGAGCTCATGACCTGAGCTGAAAGAGTCAGACGCCCAACCAACGGAGCCACCCAGGTGCCCATGCTCCATAAATTCCAAAGTAGGAGTTTCTCTTTTATGTTCTTAAGCCTCTTGTAGGCTAACGCAATTCTACCCATGATGTCTTCGTCCCCAACAAGCCAGGTGCAAACGTTTACACCTCACCTTTGACAATTCTTTATGTCCACACTCAAAAACAATGTCTTCTTACTTTAGGACTCCAGTGAACTACATCTGTTCGTCTGCTCCTTTCCACCCTTACTTGCACTAGGCTGGCTCATTATTTTTCCATATGTTAAAAAGTACACTTCCATAGTTTTCTGTCACTCCTTCTTCTCCCCATCCCCCAACAATGGAAGCAGAGTGTATAGCCTTCTTGTTTTTACCCATTCCACCCCATTCTCCATGCTTCTGGTAATCATTAGGGCTCATTACCAAATATTTCTAACTTTCTTCCTTCTGGGAAGCATTGAGCATTTTCTTCTAAGTCAGATGGGGCCATATGACTCTCTTTGACAAATGCCGTGAGGAAAGAAGTCATAGGTGTCTTGTGGGTGGAAATTAGTGCACCACTTACCAAGCCCCCTCTCCTCTCTGGCAATCATGAAAACATGACTTAGGGGCTCTTCCCAGTCTTGGTCTCAAGTGAGAGGCAGATTTCCTCAGTTGACCACATGGACCTGTGTTCATTTGAAAGAGTCATAATCCTTTGTGGCGGTAAGCCCCTGGGACCTCAAGCACAGCTTATGTGGTCCTAACTGACACCAAGCTCACACACACACACAGACACACACACGCGTGCACACAGACACACAGGTTTTACTGATGGATAAATCAGATGCCTTTATATGCATTACTCTGCAATATGCTTTTTATCACTGAATTATACATGATGGGCATCTTTCCAAGTCTGTAGATGTGAATATATGATTTACTTTTTACCAATTACAAAATATTCCATTAGTAATGGATGCACCAGATTACTTAGCATTTCCTTACTGATGATCATTCATGGCAAGACAGGAGCCCTTTATCCAATTGCAGCAATATTCTCATGGATCTCCCTTTCTCCAACATTCTCCTTTCCCTAATCCAACCAACATATAGCTGGCTAGAGCCATGATTCTGAGTACATAGGTTGAATTAATTCCTTCCTTGGACGAACAATTCCTCTGGCTTACCCCTGTGCTCAGAACTCTTCTCTTCAAGTGTTCTCATGGTCACAGAGTAAAGTGGAAACCGCACAGCCCAGAGGCCAAGACTCTTTCCAGACTGGCCTCTCCACCCACACCCACACCCAGCTCTGGAAGCATGCTGGTGAGCCTGGGGCGCATCCCTGTGAGCATGGGGATCTCCTCTCCATATCTGCCACTCCCCACTCTCAGGATGTTCTCCTTCGTCTTGCTGGCCTCTTGAAATCTCACTGCTTTCGCAATGTCCACAATAGCCAAACTGTGGAAAGAGCCAAGATGTCCATCGACAGATGAATGGATAAAGAAGATGTGGTATATATATATACAATGGAATATTATGCAGCCATCAAAAGGAATGAGATCTTGCCATTTGCAACGACGTGGATGGAACTGGAGGGTATTATGTTGAGTGAAATAAGTCAAACAGAGAAAGACATGTATCATATGATCTCACTGATATGAGGAATTCTTAATTGTAGGAAACAAACTGAGGGTTGCTGGAGTGGGGGGTGGGGTGGGAGGGATGGGGTGACTGGGTGATAGACACTGGGGAGGGTATGTGCTCTGGTAAGCGCTGTGAATTGTGCAAAGACTGTTGAATCTCAGATCTGTACCTCTGAAACAAATAATGCAATATATGTTAAGAAAAAAAAAAGAAGAAGAAGAAGAAGAAGAAGGTAGTGGGAGGGGAAGAATGAAGCGGGGGAAATCAGAGGGGTAGACGAACCATGAGAGACGATGGACTCTGAAAAACAAATAGGGTTCTAGAGGGGAGGGGGGTGGGAGGATGGGTTAGCCTGGTGGTGGGTATTGAGGAGGGCACATTCTGCATGGAGCACTGGGTGTTATGCACAAACAATGAATCATGGAACACTTCATCTAAAATTAATGATGTAATGTATGGGGATTAACATAAGAATAAAAATAAATAAATAAATAATAAAAATAAAAATACAGAAAAAAAAAAGAAATCTCACTGCTTTCTAGACGCACTTCAAATACAAATTCTTATCATCTCTCCAGCAACACTCTCCAGCTGTCTCCCATCTCATTCAGAGTACACTCCCAGGTCCTGGCAATGGCCCACCAGTCCTCAGATGTGGTTTCCTGGGGCCACCTCCCCTCCACTCAGCCCCCTTGCTTTTTCCCCGTGATCCAGCCTTCATGGCTGTTTCTGGAGCCCTGCAGGGGATGCTTGATCCGGGGTGCTCTGCGTGCAGTCCCCCTGCCCGCCTCCCTCTCTGCACACAGGTCTCTGTTCATTGTTACACTCTGAAGCAACTCTGCTCTTCTGGGGGTGGGGGAACAAATCAAACCATAGTATCAAGACTACACTGTAGGTCAGATCAGAATTTAGATCTCAAGCACTTTCCGTCCACTTTACATTTCATGCTCCATTCCCACACATGGGACAAAGACTAAGCATCCACAACCTCAAGTTATTTAGTTTATGAATCAGAAATATTTCATAAGAATGATTTTTTTTTTTTTTTACTTTTTTAAACAGAAAATTACTGCAAACATAGAGAAGACATGAGGTATCACTTAAGCAAGGGCAGGATAGACACAGAAATGGTCCTAACCAAACTCCACGTAAATCCGGTCTCTCACCACCCAGGTCCCTGGTGTGAAGCCCATGGCTTTTCATTGTGTGGCTCCCATTTGTTTCAGAGTTCAGTGGCAAGCCAAATGTTCCCAGACATGCCAACAATACCTGAATATGGAGCCCCTAGTTTTTCCTATCAAATGGTACCCTAGGTCTAATGTCATCATGAAGCTCTGCTGTCTATTCCAATCTCCCGGAGAAGGCATAAGCAAGCATAATCAGCAAGATAATCAGGATTACTTATGTAAATCGCCATGGCTCTGTTGAGGATACACCATCAGGGAAATATTTTCTATTTTTTATGCTAATAATGTTAAGAGAAATAACATTCCAGTAAAGTTAAGTATTTTATAATTGGAAGCTGAGCTCCTCAAATCACTTTTCTTTCCAACAAGTCTCTCAGAAATCAAAAATAGCACAGTGTTTAAAGTAGTAGCTTAATTTTCAAAGACAGAGATTTCACTAAAACCATAGAAATTATACCTTCTTGAATAAAGCATGAATTGTAGTTCCTTTAACATTGTATCTTGTTGTTTTGGAATATAACTAGAAATACCAAATTTTAGTAAAAATTGCCAAAGGAAAAGAGAGAATTCTTGAATATAGTGATCTAATTGAGCATTCTGAAAGTAAATTCTACATTTGAATGAAAATTTTCTTTTTTAATGTTACTTCCATCTCAAAGTATTGCTGGCTTTGAGAACATCTATAGCACTTACTAATTAGGAGCATTTATATTTTTTTCTGGAAACAACTAGAAAAGATATTTAGCCAGAAATATGCTTTAACTTTTTTTTTAAGTTTTTATTTAAATTCCAGTATAGTTAACATACCGTGTAACATTAGTTTCAGGTATACAATATCGTGAGTAAGCACTTCCATACATCAGCTGGTGCTCATCATGACAGGTGTACTCCTTCATCCCCATCCCCTATCTCAACCATCCTCCAACCTCCCTCCCCTCTGGGGACCATGAGTGTGTTTTCTCTGGTTCAGAGTCTGTTCCTTGGTTTGCCTCTCTCTCTCTCTCTCTCTCTCTCTCTCGTGTGCGCGCGCTCTCTCTCTTTCCCTTTGCTTATTTGTTGATGTGCCAAATGATACTTACCTTTTCATTTAGATTAGCATTTTCTTATCTTGTTCATTGATCATACTTTCTATAAGGATTATTTTGAGTCACTGTTACATTTCTTAGTACAAACATCACAACTGTGTAAACAATCCTTTCTTTAATTGGGGACCCTCAATCATACTGATGTTTAGTGAAGCCATCAGTGTATGTCCAGGCTTCTACGGGTGTCTATGATTACCCTCTTTCTTAGGTTTGTCTTCCTTCCCTTTCCCCTCTTTCTCTCCCAGGCCCCCGCCAGTGGGGAAGGGTGTGTACCCTCACATCTGTATCTATATCTGTGTGTGTGTGCATATATACACATAGACAAACATATATGTATACATATACACACATATATACACACACATACATGTGTGTAATTCCTGTGTGTGTTCCAAGAACAGACTTTGGTAGACCCACATATGCCACTCCACTAAAATCCCATCACACCTCAGCTCTGGTGTCAGTTAAGAAGCCACCTCTCCCCAGATCAAAGACAGAGGCTTTCCCACAAGAACAAATCAAGGGAAGGACAGCCTGTGTCTGCTCCACAGAGGAGGTCTAGATTTCTGACCCAGCTAGAATTTAGCCCAGTTCACGTCATGGATGCTTCCAGATGCTTCTGGAGCTTTCTCAGGTTCCATTCTCATCAATCACTCTGGCTTCAGGCCTCACAAGACTTCACATGGGGCTGTAGGCTGAGTCCACTGGCTCAGTTCTAAGATCTAATTCCGAATTCCATGCTTGTGCACTGTAGTGGGTTACACAAACATGAGAGCCAAAGTGTCATTAGTACTATTTACAGGAAAGCATTACGAGACTCTGGCTTATCAGAACAGGACTCAAGTACGTGGATGCAATTCTCATTACACATATTTGACCTCCCCAACTTCCAACACTTGTCCTCATATTCTTTCCCATCTCATTTAATTAACTCTAGTCCCCATACCTAGGAGTTATTCTTACTAGTTTTCTCTTCCTCATTCTCTTGATCCCCAGAAGACATCCCGAACCCACCTATCCCTTTCCATCTGTGGCTACAACTCTAGTCCAATTCATATGATCACCTCTG
Organism: Mirounga leonina; assembly: GCF_011800145.1. NCBI lineage: Eukaryota > Metazoa > Chordata > Mammalia > Carnivora > Phocidae > Mirounga > Mirounga leonina. The sequence continues at coordinate 5,467,865 of NW_023270865.1, read as the reverse complement.
GATTCCTGCCACATCATCCTGAATGCCCTCTCTGCCTACACTAGTGTCCCCTAGCATGAATTTTCCACACAGAAGTCAAAGTGATTCTTTTAAAATTGAGCTATAATTCACACATAATATTGTGTGAGCTTAAGGTGTACAACATGTTGATGGGAACCTTTTACATATTATAATATGGTTACACTTCTGGGTACATAGCCACAGGAAAGGAAAACAGGATACTGAAAACTTATAAGTTCCTTACACAGCATTATTCACAATACCAAGATACGGAAACAACCTAAGTGTCCATTGATGGATGAATGGATAAAGATGAGGTGTGTGTGTGTGTGTATACACATACACAATGGAATATTATTCAGCCATGAGAAAGAAAGAAAACCCACCCTTTGTAACAACATGGTTGGACTTGTGAAGGCATTATGCTAAATGAGAGAAGTCTGAAAGAGAAAGACACTGATGATTTACATATATATATATATATATGACATCACTTAGATGTGGAATCGAAAAAAGCCAAACTTGTAAAAACAGTAGAATGGTGGTTAGGATGGTGGGTAAATGGGGAGATTTTGTCAAAGGGTACAAACTTGCAGTTGGAAGAAGTTCTGGAGACTGAAAGCACAGCAGACATTGTGACTGAGTAACAATATTATTATGCCAATTATTATAACAATATTAGAGACATCAAAGTTGGTACAAAATCAGACCTTAAATGTCTTCCCCACAAAACAGGAATGATAATCATGGGACATAATGGAGTTGTTAGCTAACAAGTCATGGTAACCAGAGTGATCTTTTAACCTGTTAAAAATGACCATGTCACTCCCCGTGTATATCCCGCCATTGGCTTTCTGTAACACTGAGGAAATAGGCAAAGTCCCCATCATGCCAGTAAGGGTTCCTCATTTTCTGGTCTGGTTTGTGCCTCCGATCTCATATCTCAGTAACTCCCATCACCCACATCCACAGTCCCTCCATACTGGCTTTCTCGCTGGTCCCTGAACCTCAGTGCCTTTGCACTTTCTGTCCTTCTGCCCCGAGTATTCTTCCACCATCTTCCCTTGGCTGGCTTCTTCTAGCCAGTTAGGGTTCAAAATTCAAACACTGGCTCCCCAGAGAGAATCCACTGATCCCCCTATCTAAAATATCACCCCATGCATTCTCTAGCTTTAAATTCTTTGTACCATTATTGGAATTGGAATGTTTAATTTTATATTTTTTTCTAATCCTTATTTACTGTCTTCTCCCATATAAATGTAGGCTCCAAGCAGACAAGGGTCCTGTATGGATAGTTCCCTACAACTGAGAACAGTACCTATCCATAAAAGACCTAAACAAATATTTGCAGAAGGAAAGAATGGAACATTCCAGGTGCAATGACACACGAAATCTGCTCCGTAAGGTGTAACTCAAGGGCACTCTGCAGACACCCGTGAATTCCCACCGCCACATGGTGGCACACTGGATGACACCCATTTCCATCCCAGCTAATCTCAAGCCCTGATCAGTAACAAAGATAACAGAGTAGTAGAGCATCACTGCTACTTACTCTTCATTAAAAGACCCACTGACATGCTGTCAATAATTAAAACCATTTTAGAGCAAGCAATGAAAATTAAACCCACTTCCTACTGTCAACTGTGTGCCTTGCATTCACTGGCCTATAGGTGTCTGAGGACCTCTGCCTGGGTGTATGCACCATCTTCCCCCTTCCCTCTAGTTCATTACTTGTCTGGGCTGACTTGTCATGGGCTGTGGGAGACACAGGCTTCCTCTGCACTTCCTGGTATCCCCTGGACCAACAATGACCCTGAATTGTCCTTTGCTTGGCAGGGCTCAGATGTCTGCTACCTTAAGTGTGGGCCTCACACCTGGGCCCCACCTCACCTGGGAGCTCGTTAGAGATACACACTCTTGGGCCCTGCCCTGTGTTTATGGATTTGACTCTCTACTGTGATCCTGTTCCTAGCTGATATGCGTGGGGCCCACACGGATCTGAAGGGCTGTCCATGGGTTCAATGGTCGGCCACTCTGGATAAGGTGGCAGTCACTGTGGGGAATTTCCAACATTCCGACCAGATCGATCCATGAGACAAGGGAAATGTATTTGTCTCTGCCACATGGTCCTCTTCAGAGTCTGGGGCTAAGTAGATACTGAGGTTCATCAACAAGCCAGTGAACTATGACGAATAATTATATATCTTTGACCTGGTTACTACATTTTATTTCTTGAGGCCTCCAGACCAATTTGATTTTAAAATAAAGACCAGGTTTAAAAAAAAAACAAAATTATTTCCAGCGTCATTTCTACTAAATAAGCAAAAAGGGCCAGATCAACAAGTACTGACAGCCTGAAGCTCATCACACACCTTCCTCTGTATGGTCACTACTCCACTCTGCCGTGTCCTCTCTTGTGTCCCAGGGAAAAACTGAACTGTCCATGTGATCATTAAGTAGTACCTCTTGTTCAATACTGGAAAAGTTCAAGTAGAGCCCTACCTTTCTTATAATGAAAAACATCCTTAGAAATTCTTGGAAATTAACTTTATACTATTCCAAAACATCCTCTAGGACCATCATTCAGAATAAAACTCAGGGACACCTTGAGGACTTGATAATAGAAAAGAGTTTACATTTCCTTTACAGTCACCTTCAGCCATGACGATTTCCCGAGTATCAACGCCCTCGGTATAGAATATGAAAACATTTCTTTAAATGTTATGTTTTGAAGCAAGAACCTACATATAATGCTCTTTGATGGACAGCCTGGGCCGCAGAGAGTACTGATGAAATCATGAATCACCACATACCTCTCATTCTTCTTAGGAAATGTTATTCAGACTTAGGGAGACTGATGGAATCAGAGGTGAAACAATGACTCTCACTGTGCCTTTTTTCATTTAAAATAAGTAGGAGGTAGATCATAAATTTTAAAAAGCTTGGGAAAAAAAAAAAAGAGAGAGAGAGAATAGTAGGATGTAAAAACCTGGTATCCTCCAGGAACAAAGGTGGCTTGCTGTCTCCCCAGCCCTCTGTCTGTTCTGATCCCCGAGCAGTACTTAGTGGCAAGTAGTGACTGATGTGGTTCCCCTCCCTCAGTCCCTTCTCTTCCTCCTGATTCCTTGTTTGGTTTTGGGTCTCCATCTACCTATATGTGTCATATCCTTTTCTTTACTCACCATTCATATGCATGTATCCCCCAGTAGTTATTTTCACTGCACAATATACAAGGCATTTTATTACCGATTACAGAGAAGACACTGACAAGCCCTGTTCTTAAGACACTTGAAATTGCTTGGAGTGAAGGCCAATTCCCAAACTCACCCATTTATGTCCCGTACCTCCTTCCCCGCTCCCCTCATAGTCACATGATGACGGCAGAGTCTGTCTGCAAGTCTGATATGTTTAGAGTTAAAAATCGGAAAACTTTCCACCAGTAATTAGCAAACTAGTACGTCTGAATGTGGGCTAACATCTACAGTGTGAAAGCATATAACCTGTGTCCCTTGGGCCTGAAAAAATAGTATAGTATTCCCCCTTATATTCCTATTTCCCAGAACATCTATTCACATTTTGTAAAGACTTGTTTTGGATAGTGATTCCTTGGCCAAGATAAAAATGAGAACAGAAAGCATTCTTGAACATCCCTCAGTTAGGCACGGGTTCCTAATATACCAGATGGAGTGGAATATGGTATCTATCTACAATTCTTTCTTCTCTCCTAGCCCTTGCCATGTAGATCAGCAGGTAGAGTATACATGCCTAAGGCTTTGGACTTGGCCACATGACTTCCTTCAAGCAATGGAATATGGGCTGACAGCATGCCAATTAAGAACTGAGGCTTTAAAAGGCCTCAATTCACATTTCTGCCAGCCTCCTTGGAGTTTTGGTATTCCACAATGAGAAGGCCAGGGTCCAGAAAGACACAACTCTTTCAAATGGGTCTGGACTGAACACACCCATAGCAGACCAGGACCCAACCCAAAGTCTAGAGTCTACCCTACCTGTTTAGTCCAGTAGGGATGAGAAACCAGAAAAATTTAGCAAACCAGCAGACTGGCAAGCGTGAAATAGGAAATAGGTCATTACTCTATAAGCCACTTGGATCTAGGTGTAGCTTGCTATTCAGAATTCAGAGCAGTAACCTGATTAATGCAATAATTCGTATCAGAAGTGATTTGCTACTGTAATGAAGACCTAAAATATAGGTCATTTCCTTTGGGACTCCTGGGAGTTGTTATAGGGCTCCAATAAAATGTTACCTTGTGGCAAAATAATTGGCAAGTATCGCTTCTAAGAGAGTCAATTACCAGAACGTCCAGGCTTCCCAAGGTCTCCAAATTGCATGATAAAGTCTTTAGAAACAACAGACGAAATGGGAAAAAGTGGGTGTTTGGCAGAAATATCCCTTAATATACAGAAAGAACATCATCCAACCTAAAACTGACATTTTATCTAGCTCAATATCCATTATAATCAAGATTTATTGGCAAGTATGTTCTTATTTTATATTTGGGAAAATCAAGGTGCTGAAGGCTTAAGTATTTTGCCCAAAGTCCTAAGGCAACATAAAAACAAGCCATGATCTTCTGCTAAAGCTAAAAAAAATAAAATAAAATGAAATAACAACAACATTATTTTGCCATAATCCCTGAAGGTTAACAGAGCAGGTGAGTGCCCCTCAGTGCATGGGCTATTCATTCATTCATGTCATTCAAAATAAAAAGAACCTTGAGAATCCATCTGCCCTATCCAAACAGCTTGTTCCAACACCAGGAGTCCTTTTTCTTAAAAATTATTTTTCTCATCAATGCAAAGGAAAAAAAATAGCAAGTTTGGGGCACCTGGGTGGCTCAGTCCTTAAGTGTCTGCCTTCAGCTCAGGTCACGATCCCAGGGTCCTGGGATCAAGCCCCACATCGGGCTCCCTTCTCTGTGGGAAGCCTGCTTCTCCTTCTCCCATTCCCCCTGCTTGTGTTCCCTCTCTCACTGTGTCTCTCTCTGTCAAATAAATAAATAAAATCTTTAAAAAAAATAGCAAGTTCATTTGAAAGCAATCGGGCAAAATAATGTTTATTAGAATAGGTCTATTTATTTTCTCTACCCCTATGATTAGGAGAAAATAATGTGCTTTTTGATGATTTTCTTAAATTATTTTTTCTGAAGGTGATAAACAGCTTTCTTCTTTCTGACCTTAGATTTTCACAAGTGACTCCAAGAACATTTTCATCTCTCAGTGGTCCCCTTTTTGAGGATACCAGAATGGCACAACCCCACCCCTCCCGTGAAGAACTTCCCATGTCTCCAACCAGCAAATGGATATGGAGCAGTAAATAACAGTGCATCACCAATTTACGTTTCCTACTGTAATGAGAGTAACTTCACTCTCATTGCCATTCAGATTTAAATTATATAGTATACTGCCATTAAATCAGCATTTATGATTTGGTCATGTTCAAAGACAAACAGCCTGGGGTGGGCAGTGCTTGTAAAACAGAGCAACACACTTCTCTCAGTAATCTCAGGGATTACTTAAAATAAGATACCCTGACAACTCCGAGACAGAGTTAATCAATCAAATATAACAATACACTGGCTCCTTCTAAACCAGTAGTGTGGGGAAACATAACCGCAGACTTAATTTGTGTTTATCTTTTTCTTCCTGTTCTTCTACTCTTACCTCCATCCCTGAAGGAAGTGGGATAAGGGGATCTTCACTGTTTGTGTTCCCAGCATATAATAACACAAGTTTTGCATGTATGTTCTTAACCTTTAAATCACTGGCACATATATAAAAACACCTAAAAATATTCTGCCATACTTTATGTGTATGAATGAGCTATGTTTCTCAGGGTACATAACCTTATTTTATTTTGTTTATTTTGGCTTTCCTCCATTTTATTGAAGGTTTAACACCTTACTAGGTTGAGTCAATGGCTAGTGGACTGGGCCCTAAACAAGTACTACCTTATTTCTATTTATGTAAAGGGGAATATTGTATGAAGCAATCTGAAAACAAGTATCACCACCTCAGTAACAGGTAGGCTATGCAGAAGAAACAGTGTCCTGGAAAATCACTTGGAATATCATCTTCGAAGTGCAAAAGAAACAAAACAAAACAAAACAAAACAACAAAAATCCACAAAGTAAGGTCCTCATAAAAAAAAAAGTAAATGTTATGTAAAAGGACTTTTATTTATGTTCACTGTTTTGGGTCTTTATGAATATTCATGCCTACATTCTTTTTAAATATTATATTTATTTAATTTGAAAGGCCAGTGCCTCAGGCGACAAAAACTCATGCAAGGAAAATGAGTGAATTATTCCTCTAAAAACAAATACTGTTTGGGGACTCCGCTTTACACTTGTGTTGTCAACATCTACATAAATCAGCACCCAGTGGAGCGGTGTGTTCCTACCGTGGGCCCTCAATCCAAAAAGACCCACCGAGTTCTAAATCCCTTTGTTTGCTTTTCTCTCTCATTCTGAAAGAGGAAGATCTCAAAAGGAAGAATGCATATCCTTGAGCTGTAAAAATGAATTATTTTGGTGTGTGCGTTGGCTCAGTGGGGCTTTCAATTCTTGGATTACACAACTTCCCGCCACAGCCCTCCACGCCAGCCCACCAGCACGACGGTCACCCGCATTCCTTATGCTCTCATGTGATATTGTACCAACAGTTCTCTCCCGTTTATGAGGGACACTGGGGCTTGCACAGGATGTGGTCTTGCTGAGCATTACTTTAAAGCCTCAGGATTATCAAGTCTGGGGCTTAGGTCACCCTTTTATGATATGTACCATGCTATTTAAAGAAACATGATTCCATCACCGGTATCACGAAAACCAGTAGCAAAGAACATAGGCACCTTAACATGCTCCGCATTACTCTGAAGTCCCTCCAAAGATAAGCAAGTCTTGTACTTATTTCTGGTGAACCGTAGTTATTTCTGAAGTGATCACTGCACTGTGACTGCCTAAATATTAATAAGGATATGTACATTCCCATCCACATAGACGGTATGTTCTAGAGAGCAGGGCAAAGTGAACAAAAATGGGGAAGTTTCTACTCCGGAGATTTCCATAGTTCCATCACTTTGAAAATGCATATGTTAAAATAGTTGCAATAAGTTTCACTTAAAGAAGTATTTGCTTCTAGAGTCTGTAACATTGCGTCTTTGAGTTTTGTGTTCGGTCGGTTTTAGTTGTGTTTTTCTGGTGCTGGTACATGACTGACTTCAGCTCTGTCACGTGATGACTGGGTTCCTTGATCTCAGAGGCTATATCTACATCAAGGGCACAGTCCACACTTTGGCGAAACTTGACTTCTGTTCTTTTCCCATGGTTTATTAATGCTCAGGCTGCTCTTCCAAAACACCCGCATTTTTCAGCATGCTGTTCTCACTCACTCCTTGAGAGACCATCACTGCCTTTTTTTTTTTTTTAAGATTTTATTTATTTATTTGAGACAGAGAGAATGAGAGAGAGCACATGAGAGGGGGGAGGGTCAGAGGGAGAAGCAGACTCCCCGCCGAGCAGGGAGCCTGATGCAGGACTTGATCCAGGGACTCCAGGATCATGACCTGAGCCGAAGGCAGTTGCTTAACCAACTGAGCCACCCAGGCGCCCCATCACTGCCTTTTTCAAGTGGGTTACATTCCAACTCTTCTTCCAGGTTTGTCTTTATTACATGGCTTGGCCAGGCACACACCTGTCACGGTGACCACATGCACACCGGTCCCTGTACTAAAATGCTCTTTCCCTTCCACCCCGGCTTCTCAGGGCTGGGGCCATGGTCCTCCTTCATTTCATGTTAATAATCATCAACTAGCCAACATAACTGACAGCCCTGTGAGACAGCGTTATTTAAGGGATAAGGAGACACAGAGTGTGTCTGGCTTTGTGCTCCATGTGGGATTCAGCGGAGAGCAAAGGGAATGGGGTCTGACTCCCTGGGGCCCAGATAAACAGGCTGCTCTGAGAGGCAGGGACAGGTGCTTCTAGATGATACTCAGGGAGAGCTACCGAAACCCAGAAAGGGGACAGCTTTATCCTGGAGAAGAGTCCTCCAGGGAGAGGGGACAATGAGGGCCAAGCCTGGACATGACACAGACTATTCATAGAAAATGATTCTGGTTTATTGATTTCCAAGTACACTGGACCACTGTCACGGGGTCAAGCATGAAATATATGACCACGTATTGGTAAAAGCCAGTTGAGAACCAGGGTTATTGACTCTTTTACTGAAAAGCCTCTAAGAAGCTGCTAGGAAAATGAATGGGTGAATTGCAGCAGAAAAGGAACCCTCAGACTCTGAATCCGTAAAGCATGAGCATGCCACTGAACAGTCTCTGACGAGCTGGCATGGGAATGGCCTCGAGCTCAGTGTCCTGTATTGTCAGCCTCTCCAATAGCTTTCTGTGAACAGCATCGGCCGTGGAGGCCAGAGGATGAGGATGGAGTCAGAAGGAGAGAGAGTGATGACGAGGGGGTGGCTGCCCGAAGCCCGCCCCCTGGCCAGGTGGCTGTAGAAACCTGAGGTCATGGGAGGTGGGAAAGGCAGAGTGAGACAATGGGTCCTTTCTCCCCTCTCTGTCCTGAGGGGAGGGTTTGATGAGAAGGCCCAGGGCGGGGGCTTCTGCCCAGCCTCACCCATTCCCTTTTCTAGTGGGAAACAGACTCTGACGTTGCCCTGCCTTCATTTGGGGGTTGCCACAAAGTAAACAGCATAGTGTGGTTAGGCAGAAGGAGGGCCGATCAGCTCCAGAGTGCTGTGGGTGGTCTTCATCAAGGATGACAGGGTTGGTTGGTTGGTTTTTTTCTAATTATTATTGCTGGCTATCAAGAAATGTAAATGTAACCTGTGTTCTGTAATCTTATGTAAACCCCAGAACTGGGGAGGGGCTTTTTACTCATCCCCCGGCCTGGCCCTGTCTCCAGGGCCCGTCACAAGGCTGTGCCTGGCTTCCTCCCCGGGGGGCCCCCACCATGGTGAAGCAGTGGGGCACCCCTCTAGGGGTGCCCTCCAATATAGGAAGGGACTGCCTGTGTCTGGGGGAGGCTATCATTCGGTGTGAAGTCCAAGTGTTACAACGCTATGACCGATGCCCCATGCCTGCCCCCTGCTCTGGGAACCTTCAAATCAGGCGACCAATCCTGGGAGCTGGGGTACAACCCAAGACCGTTGGAGAGACTGGACCCACTCTGCTCTGAGCCCACTTTCAACCCTGCTTGGCCTCGAAGTCTAGAGCTGGCGAGGCCCACAGTCTCTTGGATTGCACCATTTTGTTTTTCTTTTGGAAGACAGTGTCAAGTTGTTTTATTACTGGATGAAAGCAAACAGACCTCATCCTCTCTGGATGAGGGGGTATAAATATCTGCTCTGATGGCACTGTCGTCCCTCAAAGTCCCTCAGCAGCTACCGCATTTCCTAGCAATTATTCTTAAGTTTTTATCTACCTCAAAATTCTCAATTTCTTCTCAAACCAGATCACATTATTTAAAAACATACAATTTTAGTTGACATTTAAAAAGATCCATGATTCTGATCGAAAAGCCCTGATATCTTAATGAAGTAATTTCTTTTGTTGAATAATAACATCATTTTATGGCTCAGAACTGCTAATTTTTTGAAATTGTTCCACATGCTTCAGTGTTTCCCCTGAGCTTGTTGTGCATGTACCTCCAAGGAATCACCCAACTGTGATATCGGCGCATACGTTCATTTCTTCACATGGAAGCAGGTACAAGCACTAGACAAAACATCACTTCAAGATGCTCAGCAGGAAGTCCCATAAGGGAAGAAAATGGAGATGGGGCGCCTGGGTGGCTCAGTCTGTTAAGCATCTGCCTTCAGCTCAGGTCATGATCCCAGGGTCTTGGGATCAAGCCCCGCATCGGGCTGCTTGCTCAGTGGGAAGTCCGCTTCTGCTTCTCCCTCTCCCTCTCCCTCTGCCTGCCGCTCCACCTACTTGTGTTCTATCAAATTAAAAAAAAAAATTAAAAAAAAAAGAAAATGGAGATGCTCACTTTTTTTAAAAAAGAATTTTATTTCAAATGTAGCTAGTACTTGTGAATCAAAAATAAAGATGTTCAAAGTTTTCTACAAGAGCATGCATAAAAGTAAAATTTCTTAAAAGTAACTTTCTTAAATTCATCATTTCAACTATTAGTCTCTCAACTTAGACTATATACTTCAGAAAAACATATGCACTTATTAATTAAGCACAGGTTGATAATTTTCAAGCAATACACTTCCACCTCAGACCCAGGATCAAGAAATTTCTCCATGAATCTTGGGGTCTTTAAGCAAATTTACTTATTTGAGAGAGAAAGAGAGAGTAAGTGGGAGGGAAAGGGAGAAAGAATCTAAAGCAGACTCCTCGCTGAGTGCAGAGCCCGATGTGGGGCTCGATCCCATGACCACGAGATCATGACTTGAGCCAAAACCATGAGTCAGATGCTTCACCATCTGAGCCACTCAGGCACCCCTCAATACACACTCTTAATGGTATCTTCAGAATTATTATATCAATACAATTGCCAAAAATAAGCCAAGGGTGGTCCAGGATATGTTTCTGATCTTTCTGTTGTTGGAACTTTCCGTAAAGATTGTACAGCCGTTGAACTGTTTATAAGTTACTGGTATTAATTTGCCTTTTTGTGTAGTTATCAATATGACATGTATTTAGGTTCATTTGAGGGTTTAATTTTTTTTTCTGCCTTTCCAATTTAAGTTTAACTTTTGAATATGTACTTTTAGGAACAATATTCGAAACAAAAGAAAAAGGAACACCCAGGGAATTTTCATTGATGACCCACTTCAGATAAAGATAAGTTCTCTATTATAGGGTGTCGCATTTAATTTAGAACTCTAAGATCTACTTCACTGATTACCTGGTTTGGATCTTATTTTATGTCTGTTTGTCTCTGTCTCATTGCATCCCCTGCTCATGAATGAAGAGCTTTTGCTTCATAAGGTGGTTCCTTTGTTATCCAACCAGGTCTCTTATCCTGATAATATCCCCTCTTTTTTACTATCTGCCTTTACCTGGTTTTACCTTTGCCTCCTCCCCTTTGTAAAATTTTTAATCAAATATTTTTTAGGACAGTTTTATATTTACAGAAAATCAGCCGAGATATTACAGAGTTCCCACATAGTTCACGCCCAGGTTTTACCTACTATTAACATCTTATAACAGACTGGTATATTTGTTACACTTAATAGGCCAATATTTTTTAACATTGTTAATTAAAACCCAGAGTTCACCCAAATTGTCTTAGTCTTCACCTAATGTCCCCTTTCTGTTCCAAGATCCCACCCACGACACACTGCATTCTCATGTCCCCTGAAAGTGACAGTTACTCAGACTTTTTCCTGTTTCTGATGACCTTGATGGTTTTGAAGACTACTAATTAGGCATTTTATAGACTGTCCCTTGGCTGAAATCTGTCTGGTGTTTTCTCATGATTTTCTTGGGGTTATGTGTGTTGGGAGGAAGACCACAGAGGTGAAGTGTCATTCCCATCACACCATATCACAGGTAGGTACCATCCACATGGCTTATCTGTTGATACTGACCTTGATCAGTTGGTCAAGGTCATGTCTGTCAGCTTTCTCCACAGAAAACTACCCTCTTCCCCAACCTCTCCATACTGCCTTTTGGCAGGAAGTTACTTTGTGCAGTCCACATCTGAGGGGTGAGGAGTATCCTCTTCTTCCTTGAAGGCAGAGTATCTACATAAATGATATGGAATTAATCTGCATGGGAGATGTGACTGTTCTTCCCTATTATTTATTTATTTATTTATTTATTTAAGATTTTATTTATTTGACAGAAAGAGACACAGCGAGAGAGGGAACACAAGCAGGGGGAGTGGGAGAGGGAGAAGCAAGCTTCCCGTGGAGCAGGGAGCCCGATTGGGGCTCGATCCCAGGACCCTGGGACCATGACCTGAGCCGAAGGCAGACGCTTAACGACTGAGCCACCCAGGCACCCCATTCCCCACTTATTTATATGAGTGTGGATTTATGAATGTATTTCATACTGTGGATTATAATCCAAAACTACTCTATTGATTTTGGTGGTCAAATTGCTCCAGCTTGGAGAAATGGCTGATTCTAGCACTGGGGCAGGAAATATACACAGTAAGTTTGAACCTCTTGTATTGCAAGTTAAGTGCATAAGAACATATCCCACAGTGATAGGCACATCACAGGGACACAGCTGGAGATAGTGGAACAGCTCCCACGCTTCAGCCTTCTGAGCTGTTGGAAGTGCATCTCTTGTAATAAGCAGGGAGTTGGGTTTTATTTTGTGAGCCAATGTGTTTTTCAAAAATGTAAGTGGGTTAAGCCCATTTGTATTCATTGATAGGACTGCAAGGTTATAACTTGGTCAAACAGTTTATGTTAATCTTACTGTGTATACTACATTATATTTACTGTGGTTCTCTATTTATATGGACATTTTTCTTTGTTTTTTCATTATATTTCTTTGTTATTTAAAAGGTCTGTATTTTTGTTGAAGTGCTCACTGCTACACATTACACACACACACACACACACACACACAGTGCCCTAGTCTTTCTTTTCCTTACTGGATTAGGTGCTTTAAATTTTATCCTTAACTCTCCTTGATTAACCTAAGCAACAATCAGGGATTCATTTTCTTTTTCCTCTTTTCTCTTTCTTCCCAATTGTGAACTTTTTGTTAAAGAGTGTTGCCCACACAAAAGTACAAAATTCCTAACTGCACCACATCATGGATTGTAGGAAGCAAACAACGTTATACAATCAGAACCCAGAACAAGAAACAGAATACTTCATGCATCTCAGAAATCTATCCTTGTGTCCCTCCTCCCCAGCCCGTAACTACGTCCACAAAAGTAACCACCACCCTGGCTCCAAGTGCCATAGATCAACTTTGGCTCTTTTTAGTCTTTATCTGAATGGACTCCCACCACACACATCCTTTTATGTTTGCTTCTTTCTGATCAACATTACGGTGGTAGGATTCATCCGTATTGTTGAGTGTAATGACTGTGGCTCCAGAATTCTCCAGGCTGTCTGTCCATCATCCCACAGTACAAATATACCATAATTGGTTTAATCATCTTCCTGCAAGTAGATATGTGGGTCGGTTCCAGGTTTAGGATATTACCACCAAGGGCTGCTACAATCCCTCTTCTGCGTATCTTTTGATGAATACGTTTGTATACTTTTGAAGTAAACTGAGTAGAACTGCTGAGTAGTGGGCTACGCAGGGTGGATCTGTAGTAGACTCTCACTTGAAGTTTTCACAGCAGGAGCACCGAGTCATGCCACCAAAAGGAGCATGTGAGAGTTACATCTGCTCAATATCTTTGTCAATATCCACTCCACTTTTAAGTTGTACTACTTGTATCTTTTCAGAAAATACGACATTTCCACATACTGCAGTCCCCTACTTGTCTTCACATTCTGGTTACTCTTAGATCTACAGACAAACAGATGATGTTGTCTCTATTATTGTAGTTGTTTTATAGAATGCAGATGTCCTAGAAAACACCTGTGTATATTCACCTGTGCCTCCAGAAGTCATGGCTACGCTGCAAACTTCAACCTACTCAGTACGTATCATCAGTCCTGTTGCCTGCAAATCCCAGTCGTCTTCTCCTGGGTAAATCTGGTCCTTTAATCGAGTGCCAAGAATAGTGTGCTCTACAGACTGGCAACTTTTACGATGTAAAATAAGAAACTGGTATCAGAATTAAATGAATTATTTCACTAAGGACATTATTTAGTTCAGCCAACCTTTTTCGTTGTTGTTTTGTAAGCAAGTTTTATTTGCAAAAGCAAGTGGTGCATTGGGTTACTTTCTGGAACAAGTTCCTTATCTCATCATGAAACAACACATTAAGGAGCACTGCTCTAGAAGATTCCTAAGGAAGGATTCATGAGTACAGTATGACTTGGGCTTTTGATTCTTGAAAGACAGTTTGCCTGGGTATAAAACTACAAGCTCATATAAAAACACATCCTTGAATTTCATAAATTCTTGCTCCACTGCAGTCTTGATTTGTATGTCAACACAGAGAATTCTGATGTCAATCCGATTTTGTTTCTTTACAAGTGATGAATCTTTTTGTATGGACACCCTGAGGGTGTGTTCAGATCTTTAAAATCTAGTAGATTTCTCAGAAGCATAGCAGCATTGACCAATTTAGATCAACATTCTCAGGTACATGGTGGACCTTCTAATGTCTAGATTCAGGGTTTCATTAATTTCCCCAATATTCTTGCATGTTTAGTTTTTAAATACTGGGTCTATATCATCACACTTGCTTTCATCTTCAGGGACTGCAGCTATTTATGCATGTTAAAACTTTTCTACCTATCTTTTATGCCTCATCATTCTCCCTAATCTTTTGTACTTCTTCCTTTATCTTGGTTCTCTTGGCTAATGCCTGTCCTCAATATCCTTATTATATTTTCATTATATCTATTCTGCCCTATAAACCTTTGTCCTTTCCTTCAAATTTTTTTTCTGGGATTAGTCAATTCTCATTTTGTATCTCCCTGTTTTGTTTTGTTTTTTTTTTTAATCCATTTTGGTCCTGAGTGTTTGAATTTATAATTTGAAGTTTTTAAAATTATCTGAAAATGCTTTAAGAATGTGAATTAGCTTAAAGTGATGTGTTACATTTTACCTTTTTTGGTTTTGTGGTTTGTTTGGGGGGATTTCTCCATTATTATTTTGACTTTTTAGAGAAGCTTTGTATAGATGTTGCCTGCCATGTTCTGCTCATTAGAAATGTTTTATTTTCCTGAACAAACAATACTATGTATGTATGTAGGCAGGAATGAAAGGTACCTTTTTATTTTGATATCATAAAATGCACTTTCTTTAATCAATGGCTCCTTGGGGGAGAAGAAAGTGGGTTTTGATTTTTTTTTAACTCATAAAGTATTTTATTTTTTCTAGTTCTATTGAGATATAATTGTCATATAACACAGTACAAGTTTAAGATGTACAACACGTTAATTTGATATACTCATATATTGCAAAATGATTACCACAATAGTGTCCGCTAACACTTCCAACCCTTGGGCACTGTTGGTGGAAATGTAAATTGGTGTAGCCATTATGCCATTATGCTACAGTTCCACTATGGAGAACAGAACGGAAATTCATCGAAAGAATTCAAAATATAAGTACTACATGATACATGAAGCCCACTTCTGGATATATATCCAAAAGAAATGAAAACAGGATTTTGAAGCGATATCTGCATTCCCATGTTCATTACAGTATGGTTCAAAATAGCCAAGATATGGAAACAACCTAAGTGTTCATCAATAGAAAAATAAAGATTAAATATATATAATAGAGGGGCGCCTGGGTGGCTCAGTTGGTTAAGCGACTGCCTTCGGCTCAGGTCATGATCCTGGAGTCCCGGGATCGAGTCCCACATCGGGCTCCTTGCTCGGTGGGGGGTCTGCTTCTCCCTCTGACCCTTCCCCTCTCATGCTCTCTGTCTCCCATTCTCTCTCTCAGATAAATAAAATCTTTAAAATAAATAAATAAATAAATATATATATATATATATATATATATAAAATAGAATATTATTCAGCCATGAGAAACAAGTAAATCCTGCCATTTTCAACAGCATGAGGGCATTATGCTAAAGAAATAAGTCATAGTGTAAGACATACAAGATATATATATAACAATTAAGACAAATATTATATAATCTCACTTTTATAGAGAAGTTAAAAAAAAAAAAAAAAAAGCCAAACTCATAGAAACAGAAACTAGAATGATGGTTACCCAGAGGCAGGGGGTTGGGAGGTGTGGGGACAGGGAGATGGAGGTCAAAGTGTACAGACTTCCAGTTATAAAACAAATAAGATTTAGGGATCTATTGTATACCATGGTGACTACAGTTAATAATACTGCATTGTCTTATATTCTTGGAAGTTCCTAAGAGAATAGATCTTCAGTGTTCTCACTACCAGAATAAAAGGGTTCTGATTTCTCATTCCCTGGTTTCTTTAAGATTTAAATTTCTACATTCATTTTTCACTTCCATCACTTTGCATCCAAGGAATACCCTCTCCTCCTCCCCCAAAAAGCCACCCCTGCTCTTGTGAACTTTCAAATCGTCTCTTTAAATTCTGTGTAAGTCAGTGTTTTGACCCATCAAGGTTCAGACCGAATATGAAGGGGTGTTTCTCTCTCTGAGGATGATGATATGCACTTCCCCCAGCCCTGGGCTGCTAAGCATCCTCTCCTGTTTTCTTCCTGGCTCCCATATCTGGCGCTGCTGGTAGTTGGTATATGAAAGTCCCATCAAACAAATTACATACGCATTTATGAATTTTTGTTTGTAGGAGATACTTATGCTTTGGGGATAGGTTATGGATGGTTTCATTTGCTCTCCTTGTTGATGTGAACATTTTGGAAGGGAAATGTGGAGAAATTTAGATTATGTGACTATCTAAATGAGAACACTGACACCAGAAATTGTAATTTCCTGTTTTTATCCTCAAATGATTAGCTAACACTTTTTCTGAAGACTCAATTCGTTTCCCACTGATGTGAAATGACACATATATACTTGTGACTATTTTTGTTCTACCCATCTATTTTTACTCCAGTAGCCTAATCTTTTAATTATTATAACTTTCACACATTCCACTCTCAGAAAAATTCAAGTCACCATCTCTGGATCTTCTTTATATTAACTTCCCTGGTTATTCTGGTTTATGTATGGAAGACCATATTAAAGTCAGTGACACACCATTAATACCTCCATGCTTATTTGTGCATTTTTGGTGAGATTCAAGATTAGGGATACTTGACATTTTTTTTCTTTTAAAATACTGAATCTTCATATATGAGAACATGCTACCTCTTGATGAATTAGTATCTTCTCTTAGGATACTCCCTAAAGTTTTATAGTTTTCTTCCAAGAGATTTCTCCTTATGTTTATCCCTAGGCACATTACTGTTAACGTGTTAATATGATAATATATTCCTGGATATACTAGTGTTATTGTAAACGGTGTTACTGTCTCATTATATGCGATAAGTATTTTTACTTGTATTTTGGAAAGCGCTCAAGCTTTACATATGAACTTGTAACACACTGACTCATGGAGTCTCTCCATTAATGCTTATGGGTTTCAACTGCGTCTCTTTGGTTTCTCAGGAGGTAATAGTAAAAATGAGTAGCATTTACTGAGTCCTTACCCTTTGCCAACTATTGCAAAGGAGGCCATTCCCTGCACTATCCCATTTACTTTAAACAACAAATTTGTGGAGTATGTGGTGCAAATAGCCTCAACAGAGAGATTAAATGTTAAAGCTCAGAGAATTTGAATAAACTGTCCGCAATCACCCACCTATTATAGATCAAGGTCAATGTATAAAAGCCACAATTAATGATCATTCTTCCTTATCCTTTCCTATATGTACACTTCAATATTTCCCCCTGTTCAACTAAAGTTTGGTTAAATACAATGTTACCCAACACACTGACAGCATAAATCTTTCTCTGGTGTCCATCTTAATGGGAATTCCTCTAATGTTATACCTGTAAGAATCTGGAGGCTGGCCTTCAGTTATTTTTATAAAATGTTAAGGAAATTTTTCCTTTTGATTTTTATTTTGAGTTCCTCCCCCTAAGAATTGGAATTGACTTATTTTTAAACAACTATCAAAAATTTTCTTCTCGATGGATTAAAATGTTAAATATTATTAGATTTTCTTTTTTTTTTTTTAAGATTTTATTTTTATTTATTTATTAGAGAGCGAGCGAGAGAGAAACAGCATGAGAGAGGAGAGGGTTAGAGGGAGAAGCAGGCTCCCCGCTGAGCCGGGAGCCCGACGTGGGACTCGATCCCAGGATCCTGGGATCATGACTTGAGCCGAAGGCAGTCGCCCAACCAACCGAGCCACCCAGGCGCCCTATTATTAGATTTCCTAATGCCAAACCTTACTTACACTCAAACAAACAAACTATATCATTTGCAGGGTATGTGTGATCTTGGCAAACTCCTTCATTTCTATGGGCCCATTATACTCTTTTATGTAAAATGGGAATATTAAGAGGATCAATCTCATATTGTCATTGTGAAAATTATTAATGGATTTATTCAACAAATTTAATGAGTGTCTGTTTTGTGCTAGGCATAGTACTAGGTTCTGTCATTACACCAATTAGCAAAATAGAAAGAGGCATTATGAGCTTACATTCTAGTTAATAAGGTAACATAAGAACTTAAAGTAGCACCTGGAACATAGCGCCATCTATGTAAGTGTTAGCCACTCTTAATATTAGAGTTTTAATATACTATTGGATTAAATTTGCCAGTATTTTCCATAAGATTTTGCATCTACAGCCATGAGATTTGTCAATAGTACGATTTTTGTGTTATCTTTAAGGTTAGAATTTTAGGATGTCAGAATCATAAAAACGAACTGGAAAGCTTTTCTTTTCCTATTTTGCAACATGTTAAACATAGAAACCATCTTGGCACACCTGGGTGACTTAGTCGGTAAGCATTTGACTCTTGATTTTAGCTCAGGTCGTGATCTCAGCACCCTGGGATTGAGCCCTGCATCAGGCTCCACACTAAGCATGGAGGCTGCTTAAGATTCCCCCTCTCCCTCTTCCCCGGCCCCTCCCCAACCCCTGCTCACAAATGTACACTGTCTCTCTCTAAATAAAAAAGAAGAAACTATTCAACCCTAGACAACAGAGCCTTGACATTAGAGCCTTCTTAAAAATATGTTCCGTTTTTCTCAATTTCTCAAATGACTAGCTGATGGTTCCTTAATTCTGTTGAGGCAATATATATTTTATTAATAATATGTCTATTTCATTTAGATTTTAATATTTATCAGCATAGATCAGCACATCGGACTACTTTGAATTTCCTAATATTTGCATATTGCTAAGTAGTGAAAGGTGGTATTAAAAGGGCTACTAAAAGGGCAAGTAGGGAAAATAAAGAATTTTTCTATCTCCTCCCTCATCTCTTCTGATGGGAGTTTTGAAACCGAGGAAATTAAATGAATCATCAACAGGAGTGATTCTATATTACTCAACATTTTAAAAAGGCTATCTCAAAAGTTCAAGTCAAATTATACTGCTGAAACACAAGCATGGAATGAAAACCAAGAGAGCATAAAGGGTGTGAGGATCTGGCGTCCGTGTCCACTCCTCGATCCTCTATGTGCCTTGATGATTTGGGGTGGGGATTATAGTTGTGTGCTGCCTGAAGTGTTATCATAGCAACCCACTAAATTATCTATCATCTATCATCTATCTACCTATATCCATCTATCACCTATCTATCTACTTACCCATCAATGCATCTGTCTATCTCATCTATCAACTATATATCTATCTGTCGTGTTGATTTTTCAGTGTCAATGTATGAAAGCACTGAAAAAGTAACTTTTAAGTCATCATCTATATCTTAGTGATTTTATTTCTTCTTTTTTTAAAACATGTCCTTTTGCATTTTTTTGCACTCAGAATCATACATTTAATGAAAAATCATAAAAGTCTACTGAGACAACCTCGATCATTCTTTCATTTTAAAATTTAAAACATCCCATCTATGTTTTAACCTTGGATTCTGTCTGTGGGCAACAAGAACGACAGTCCTTTACTGTCTTCACAGTGTGTCCGGCATTTCCCACGAGTTACCCCACAGAGAATGAACACACATTTTGGTAGTTGGGAGAGAAAACTGTTTTGATTAATTCAGTCAACTTTTACACGATTTTTCTTTTTTCTGAAATGAATGAAAACTTTTCACAGACTGGCTAAAATAATTCATTGAAACAACCTCTAAATGTATTCCTAAGATGAAGAAATAATAACTATTCCATGAACTATTTTTACATTAGAATGTCAAAATTTTCACATTCCAGAAATATTTAAAAGGTACAGTATGACTTTTCCAGGTTTACTCAAAATGGGACTAACTGTACTCAAAACAAAATACTATTTAAGAACTTTTTTATTACAACAGACATTATCCTACTCAGGAATTTTTTAAAAATCATAAATATATTCAGTTTAGGTCATTTCATTTAAAAGTAACAATCTTCCTTTGTCAATGTATTTAGTCAAATTCCTAGGAACATAATAGAATTTCAGATATTAAGGGCTGTTACAGTATTCATTTCCAAAAATAATTAACTTACCCTATCTTAAGAGTTCATGGAAAACACTAGATTCTTCCAAACAAATGAATGTGAGACTCCTGTCACAGAGATATATGAGGTTCCTAGCACACAATGAACAAGAGGTAGAAGTTCCCACAAAGTCAATGTAACTCCTTTTATTTATTTTTTAAAGATTTTATTTATTTGAGAGAGAGAGAGTGAGCACAAGCAGGGGAGGGGCAGAGGGATAATCCAGCTCTGCATCAAGCAGGGAGCCAGATGTGGGACTCGATCTCAGGACCCTGGGATCATAACCTGAGCTGAAGGTAGATGCTTAACCAACCGAGCCACGCAGGCACCAGATGTAACTCCTTTTAATCAGAGCATATTCATTTAACATTATAAAGGTGTGATGCCAGGGCACCTGGGACTAACACATATATGTTTGTGGCGAAATACAGCTCACAAACCAGGCCAAACTAAAACCTGAGCTTGCCTGAGTTTTGTTTGGGGCTAGGAAGGTTTGAGTGAGAAACAGT
The DNA here is from genome assembly GCF_011800145.1 of Mirounga leonina. Lineage (NCBI taxonomy): Eukaryota > Metazoa > Chordata > Mammalia > Carnivora > Phocidae > Mirounga > Mirounga leonina. The sequence continues at coordinate 5,447,156 of NW_023270865.1, read as the reverse complement.
AGAGACACAGCTGGACATTTCCCCAAAGGGAGGACAGGGGAGCCCCAAGTGGGCCAGCTAGCACAGGAACGATGAGCAGCAGACTGGGTTCTGAGGCAGGCTAGCTCATGCACATCAACAATACAGCCTCAGGCCTAGCGTTCTCCCAGAAAAACATGGTTTAGAAGGACAGGGTCAACATTTCCATCCATTGTCTCCTCTTACTGTCTAAAATTGAGTCAAAGCTACCAATACAACTCATCAAAATGAAGTCTGTTTCTTTCTTTTTCTTGTTCTTAACACTGTTGAGTTCTATTACTTGGCACCTTGGTAGCTTTCCAGGTAATTCACACTTCACTGGAAACCTATAAAAGTGGTCCCCATGTGCTTAATTGTGACTTCATTAAGGAGGGCACATGATATGATAAGCACTACATGGTGTTATACGCAACTGATAAATTATGAACACTACATCCGAAACTAATGATGTACTCTAAGTTGGCTATTTGAATTTAAATTAAGAAATAAATAAAGTAAAATACAACGGAGCCTCAGAGTATCTCTGTGCTCAGTTAACTCCCAAAATGAAATTGAGATTGTCTGCCCCACTTTTGCCTTCTGAGCCCACACCATCTGCCAGGCATGGAGGAGTCCTTGGACACAGGATCCAGGCCTTGCTCACTAGGATGGGTTAGCGACACGACACCTGAGCTTATGTGAGAGACATGTCTCAGTTTTGAGCAGCAGGAGAAACATGGCAAGAAGAGCCACATCAAAGAGGGTGTATAGAGGGTGTAGAAGGTGTGGGGTTGGGGCAGAGAGGTGAGAGGCAAAGCACTTATGCATTCATAAGCTTCGGCCAGAAGTCTAGACTGGATGAGGGGCTCCCAGTAGAAGGGGAATATGATCGCACATGGGCTTTAGAAAGAACACCCCGCCCCAGTGAGCTGGGCTGCAGGGGCCAAGGGGAAGACAGGTGCAAGCCTGGGTAGTATTTCAGTTCAAGAAATAAAGAGGACCTGAGCTAAGGAAGTCACAGCAAAGAAAGAGATAAGGGTACAGACTTGAGGACATCGGCCTCCATCTTGAGCAAGAAGGCAGAAGGCAGGATGGCAGAAAAAATTGTGACTTGCTAGTAGAGAGCCGAATCCCAACTGTGGTGGCTGCTTTTTGCTACGAACCCAAATCCCCTTCAGGACTGAGGATTCATCACCTCTCCTGAACTACACCCCCTGAGCAGAACCATCTGCCCAGGACTGCCCAGATGTAGCTGATCTGGGTGTCATGGGTATCAGGCCAGTCTTCTCTCTTAGCTTGGGAGGCCACTCCAGGCTCTGGGATCCCTTCAGGGCAAGATGGGTCCTCGCTGGGCCCTCAATACAGTCCCCCCCCAACCCTGGCCGCAGCCCAGTCCGCTTCCTTCCCGTCAGACATGTGCCAGTCTCAGGAGCCACCGCACTAAACTTCCTGCACCCTTGACCCGTGGACCTTGGCCCCTGGACACCCCCCTCCCCGCAGGAGCGTCAGCAGCAAGGGGGATGCTGCCTGTACCACACCTGTGAGGAGTACAGAAGCCCAGGGCTGAAGGCACGGCCTGGGGACAGGTCCAGGCATAGGGACGGTCCTCCCCAGATACACTACATGGATAGGTGAGGAAAACAAAATAACTTGTCCAATTACTTTTGTGCTTTTAAAAAGCATTTTCTAAATGATCCCAAATGGAAATTAGTGAGCATTAAAGAAAGATGGAAATTAATAATACAGAAAGTTAATTAAAAGTAGGATGCCAACAACACCATTAGGGGCTATATAGCTTCTTTGTTACATAAAGCAATGATTTCAATATGTATTTTAGTCCTAGATATCATTGGCCTATTTTATAAACTATATACCACAATTTTTTTTTAAGATTTTATTTATTTATTTGACAGAGAGAGACACAGTGAGAGAGGGAACACAAGAAACATTTTTCTGCATATCATGCACAAAAAGAACCAAATCGGTAAGGTGAAAATAATATTGAGCTAATTTGTTCCCTTATGAGAGTCACCAAAAATCAGCTTTATGTAATTATTGTTTTTATTAGTTTCTGGTTCTTCTTACAAAAACAAGGATAAATGGAAGAGTGGGTAACATGATACAAAATATCTTTTCAAATTGTATTACCTTCATAGCCAACACAGATCTGCGGGAATACATCTTGAATACATCTAGAGTTCTAGTTATTAAAGAGATATAATCTGTTGATAAACTGAGGAAAACCCTCAGCTGCCCTCTGTAAATCTATATTAAGGCATTTCCCTTGATTTAACTTTGTGCTTCTTGGGCTCCCACTTAACATAATTAATCTCATTTTGTGATATTCTCACCAGCCTTCCAACTACAAAGAAAAATGCAAAAGCATCATCCTTTCCCTCAAGTCCATGTCCTCAATTATGTATATTTCATTTGAAAAGTCTCCATCTCTTACTTGTATCCTATTTAATGGTCTTACTGTTTAACACGTCTGACTTCAGGTGACTGTGGTGTGTAACATTATTAATGTGTCTTCTCTCAACTCCTGTGGAGGTGACGTACCTGTTAGGTCTTTGGAATGGTTACTTGATGTACCTTAGACCACACAGGTTTAAGATGCTTAGCCATTTGTCATGCAACCCCACCCCAAAGGGATGCACACACACACACACACACACACACACATATATATATATACACACATATATATATACACATACCACCAGCTAGAGCCTCTCAATGGTATGTGACAATCCCCTATAAGGTATGTTTCTCTTCTTTCCATTTGTTTTTTTTTTTTCTTTCAGATTGAGACAAGTCTGCAGAGGAGAACTGTACCATATATGTGTATACACCTCACTATTCCTGTTGTCTGATCCTAAACTCCCTTAATCATGGCTACTTTACTTCTGAGCAACAAACAGAGCCCCATACATGCAGTTTCCTATTCACCCTACTGGTGTGGTGTGGATGGGGACAAAACAAAGTCAGCTTGAAGTGAATTGTGAACGTTTAAATATTCCCATTTCAAAATAATTCCATTTAATGACAGAGAAAAGAACTTCTGAAAGATATAAACAATGGCATTAACAGAATAAAAGGACAGCTCTCACAGAAGCTATTCACATTATACAACTCCCACTAGTTGTAAGGGGAAGAAAGCTCATATCAATTACGTGTATTTTAGTCTATGAAAACGCCTACCTACTCTCAAAGTAATAATGAACCTCCAATCACATATCAGATTTCCTTCTCTTGGAAGTATTATCCCTTCCCACTAAGAATGAGAAATTTTACCACTTCGGTCCTTAAAGTATTTACCCCGATTAAATGAAATGTCAAGCCTTCAAAATTCAATCAAAAAGCACAGAAATCAAGAAGAATAGAAGGGCACTCTAAGCCTCCAGCTCCACACCTATCAGCCGTCCGTCTTAAGTCACCAGGCAACAGTTCGGGTTTGCCATCCTGGGTCCCAAGGAGTGAACATTATTCCACTAGACACCCTTGGGTAGAAAGAGCCAAGGCAATTCAAGAATGCACCACATTTAGGATAGCCTAAGTTTTCTATCCTGGAAGATCCTGAGTATTTACAATCTAAATGTCCCTCTCCAGGTTGGCACTGGGGACCCATGGGATCACACAGAGGTGTGCATATTCCTGTGTGTGTGTGTACATATATAAACTGAGGCTATTACAGTATTTCTTTAAAATTTTTTAAATCTTAAAATATTTAAAATTTATAAAAGCACCATTATGAATGGATACAGCCTGGGGGTGCACACTCTGAATGTCCAACAGAGACAACATGTCCTAGAGACAACATGTCCCCAGTAATTCATTAAATTTCTCTCAGTCTTGGGGCACCTGGGTGGCTCAGTCGTTAAGCGTCTGCTTTCGGCTCAGGTCATGGTCCCAGGGTCCTGGGATCGAGCCCCACACTGGGCTCCCTGCTCAGCAGGAAGCCTGCTTCTCCCTCTCCCACTCCCCCTGCTTGTGTTCCCTCTCTCACTGTCTCTCTCTGTCAAATAAATAAATAAAATCTTTAAAAAAAAAAAACAAAACAGATTTCTCTCAGTCTTATGTGCTTTTCATGAAAAAAATCAGATATTTTCACCTTAATTTACATTTTTTATTGAAATTCAGTTTAATTAACATATACTATATTATTAGTTTCAGAGGTAGAATGTAGTGATTCATCAGTTGCATACAACACCCAGTGCTCATTATCACCTTAGATTTCAACTGAGAACCTGTAATTATATAATTCCCTTCAAAATAAAAATGCTATATCTTTAAAACTTTATTATTATTTTTTATTCATAGTAATAGACATGCACTAAAGAAAACAGAGACAATTCAAATGAGAGGATAAATCAATGTAAATATCTCTAATACCCACAGGTCATTCCTTTTATTGTCTGGATATTTATCCTTCTATCTTTTTTCTAAGATAAATTAAAGAACAGAATTGGGATTATACTATAATTTTGTGATGACATACCACAATTAGGATATTGATAAACCCTCATTTCACAATTTTTACTTAGGTACCAATAGCTATTTCTGGACCTAGCATTTCTCTATGCTTTTATGAAGACTCAGTTCCATCTTTTGCCTATTTGCAGACAGTTTACCAGACGTGGAACTGATATGTTGAAGGAGATGCACATTTTAAGACAGAAAAAAATCCCTCCCATGGATGAGTAACCACCTACCCCCCACGGGCAGCACATGAACATGCCTGCTTTGTTTTTGCATCATTATTCTTTGTTTTGAAAATGTCATATCCCTGACATGTTAGTTTGAATTTATTTATTACTGGTGAGACTGAGCTTAATTTTTTCATTTATATTTGTGCAATTTTATATTCCGGTCTTTGTCTATTCCTCTTTGGGGGATTTGATCTCCTTTTATTGATATGAAAAAGCACTCTATATTTCAAAAACATTCATCTTTTGCTTCTCAGGTATGTTTCCAGTATTTCCTCAGCCAAATAGTTTGTTTTCGGAACTGTTTATCATGGGTCTATGTTTACTTTTTAGACTTACGAAGTTCTGAATGTGTGTGTAGCCACATCTACCAAGTTTCAGAGGGAGAAAGAGATACACTACATAGGCCACGTAAGAGGTAGGCTGACAACTGATCACTGGATTTAGCAACACAGAAGTTACAGTGACCTTGACAAGGTGACCTTAACAAGAGCAGTTTCCTCCAAATGGGCTGACCCTGGGGCCTCTGTTTTCCTCTGGCTACTCTTACTTGGTCCTGGTCTCATCCGCTCTGGAGGAGTGTGGGGTCCAGGGAAAATTGTGATCAGAGAGCACAGACAACGCTTTCAAGGAGAGTTGTTAACAAATGGAAAGTGGAAAAAACAAAAACAAAAACAACAAATGGAAAGTGAGGAATAGGGTGCTAATCCACAGGAAATAGGGTCAAGAGTGTTGCTCAGTAAGATGTAAGAAACAGCATGTCAGCATGCTGAAGGAGATCCAGTAGAGAGGGAGATTTTAGGAGGCGGGAAAGTAAGCAGAAAGTCATACCACTGGATAGTTGAGAAGACCTGAAAGCTGACCAGGAGAAAGAGTCGGCCCAAGATAGGAGACCTGCCATCAGTTCAAAAGTCATGATGGGCAGGAAGGCTCAGGACAGGGGCGCAGAGAGGTGGAGATGGTCGGGGAGCTCTCTGGCTGCCTAGAACTTTCCAGGGAAATAGGAGACATTTGTCAGCTGAGAGTGACTGTCAGGAGGGAGAGGAGGGAAGGCCTGGAATTGTTCTCTGAAGCAGTTACCTTTCAGAAAGTGCAAGGGAGGGTGTAGGGCCCAAGTCCCTCCCCAGCAGGGCGCTACAGCTCCTCATTTATTCAAAGTACTTCCTGCACATGACTTCTTTAGGTCAATCGTGCAGGGAAACAATTGCACGATTTTTTTGATAAAGGTTGTGAACGATGACAAAGGTTGTTGTTAAAAACTGTAGTTTTGTAGAATTGCAAATTGGATTACTTCTCCCTAGTACATTTTCTAATTGGGGGTGTTAGTGGATCATAAATAAGCCTTGAAAGCAGTATATTTACTTTTTACCTGGTCACTTGGAAGACCTCCCAAAACACGGACTGTCATGTTTTCAGTTCAGTAGCGTACATGTGAACTGTAAGTTTAGGAAATCATAGTTGATCTAAAACTGTATTTTGTCAATGGGCGCCTGGGTGGCTCAGATGGTTAAGCGTCTGCCTTCGGCTCAGGTCATGATCCCAGGGTCCTGGGATCGAGTCCCGCATCGGGCTCTCTGCTCCTTGGGAGCCTGCTTCTCCCTCTGCCTCTCTCTCTCTCTGTCTCTCATGAATAAATAAATAAAAATCTTTAAAAAAAAAAAACTGTATTTTGTCAAGTGGAAGAATATTTCATACATGAACAGATGGCTGAAAAGTGGATATTGATGTCTTACAGGAATATTGTTCAACTTCTGAGAACCTGGGTCTCCTCACTGATGACAGATAAAATCTGCCCTACCAACATTTTAATGATTCATGAGTTCTGTGTAAAACTACTTATAAATTGCCCAGTATACAAATAGCAATTGTTATTATTAGCCAAGAGTGAGGACACTTCGGATCAGTAAGGCTTAACAGAGTGAAAGACAACTGAATTGCACCTTGCATATTGATCAGGATTCCGAGTAGAAAAGTTGAAGTAGGAGGGTCCTCCCAGGAGGAGGGAGAGAAGGAAGTAGGAAGCATGTCCTCAATGTTGGCACATGAGGTGGGGGCGGGGCCAGCAGAAGTCTGAAGCACCTGCTAGCTGCCACCTTCCGGTACCTTCCACCCGGCACACCCATCCTGGGCCGCCTCCCTGGGCTCCCTGTACATCAGAACTGCAGTCATGTAGGGAGCAGTTCAGAACGTCCCTACTGCAAAGGAGCTTTCAAACCCCATTACCTTAAAGAGTGGAAGACCCTATTACATTGTTGCATGACATTCTTGAAAGGAAATGTTTTCAGTATTCCAAATAATAACTTAGAACAAAACGCAATTGGTCTTTCTAAGATGGACGGTGTTCTTTCTTGAGATGTATTACAGTCCTCAATCACTGAAATGCTGGAGTGTTCTCTGAGGAACGGCATAAGCAATACATTCTTCAATCACAGCCTTCCAGCACGTCAGTACCTTTTAAAATTTCACGTCTTATACCATTTCTATATCAGAGGGGGAAATACACATATTGACAGCCTAAGAACCACACTAATTCAACTTAAATCATGACTCTTTGAATTTCATTTAAAACTAGCTTCCTATCAAAAAAAAAAAAAAATTGCTTCCCACAGTAATTGTACCATCTTAGAAATAAACAAGCTGACTGTAGCTCAAATTGTGAACCATGAAGTATAACCCAATCCAGCGTATCTGAGACATCAGGCATTCCTTATAAATCTTGTCACTCTCTCAAATGTACCCCTTTACAAAAAGTTGTACTTTTGTCCTGAACGCCCTCATGCTGAAGTTGGACCCCTGAAAGTATCAACACATGGAACATCTTCGTGAACTAAATGTATAACGTAATAAACCTCCTTCAGAATCCAAGGATGTTACCAAGAACGCATCGTAAATCCAATCGCGGTTTCCACTAAGTTTTAATCATCCAAACCCTGACGCTTATATGATATTTTTTAGAAATGAATTTACAAAATAAAAGATATTTAATTCCATAAGCTCACATAATCATAAAATCAAGCAGCATCTTGCTTATTACATAAATGACACCCTAAAACATCAAATTAAAAAAAAAATCATCCTCCCCCTTGGAGGAGATGGCAGACAGCCACTGTATGTCCTGTGCTGGCTGTGTCCGCACAGAGAGCTTAGTGTTTCCTTGTAACCCCCACGGCATCATATAAGGTCTGCTATCCGTACGGCTTATTCTAATGACTCATCAGTGAAAAATAAACATACTTTTGGAAGGATGTGTATTTCAGGCTGGGGATTCTCCCTCTAAAATAACAATATCAGAGTGGATTATATTTAATAATGTTATACAAACAGAGATGCCTTTGTTTGCCTTTGAAGATTAGCCTTACCATAAAATATTAGATAACAAAACAATAGTGCTGTACTGAATGCTCCCATTTCTTTAAAACAGTTCAATAAATATTTATTAAGCAATAAAGATGTACCATTCATTCAACAAATATCCGAGTGCCTGGTATGTCCAAATACACTCTGTGGTTATTAAGATTATATATACGCACTCATATAGGTATAAACACATATACAGAAGGGCGCACACAGAAGAACCTAAACGGAAGAACAGCAATATATTTACACGGATTCCTATTTCCTTGTTGCCACTCAAATTGTACATGCCGCCTAAGAGCCAGGCCAATATTAGTTACATGTTTGTTTGAAGCTTTCTACTCTGGGAGACACAAGATCTTTATCATTCTATGATCAGTCAAGTAGGCTTGCAAGAGTCCCAAATGTTCAGACAGTGAGCCCACCAACAAGACAGCCCTCCTCACCTGGAGGGGAGAGATAAGAACTCACAGGCTACTACTCGGTAGCTTACTATGGCCCAGGCGGAGAGGGGCAGGTGCTGAGCTCACCAGGCTCATAAAACCAACGCATAAAGTTACTGAACCACCACACCACCACACCACACCGCTTCTACCAGCCAGCGTTTTCTTTTCATTCACTCGGCCGATCAGTCATGAAATTCCTTCTGGTTATTTTTAATCTCCCCTGCGCCTTGCAGGGTAAAAGGCTGAATAAAGCAAACTGAATGCCCTGAAATTAACATCAGGGTCCATTCACAAAAAGCAATCGCGCTCACCAACGACCGTATAGGCATATAACAGATGCAACTAAATATTTCGGTGCTTTATTGAAATCACTGGATGTCAAGAGAAGATCAGTAACACAGTGAACATGATGGGTTCTGAGCGGTACAGATCAGTTTGCTCCACAGAGACTGGCCTTTGCAGACTTTGTGCGCCCTTAGTTCTGATTAAGCCTCAAACAATGCTTTAGGCAAAGGCATTTTATCTAAAAATGCAAGAACTGTAAACTGAAGATAAGATTAAATCTCTAAAAGCTCTATAAAGAAAAAATACCTGTGCCTCTTGCTTGTAAACAGCCCATGCTGTCTCTGGCATGAGGCTGACATGCTGGGTCAGAGCAGGGAGGACTTCCCTGCCTGGAAGGTGACAAATTGCGTGGGAAGGAGGGCTTTCTGCACCTGCACAGTGTAACTACAGCACGCAGAAAGAGAACCGCAGAAGAGAGCCTCTATTTCCAGAACACCCCCACGCCACACCGAAAATTCAGCAGGTGGCATATAAGCAAACACATCCTTCCATATACCTGTTTCTTTCAAACTGAAAGTTCCAGAATCACACAGCTAATGCTCTACAGCATATAATGAAGGCACCGTATATGAGAAATTAGGCTGGGATTACGGTTATCAATACACTTTTCAATTTTCTGAAAAGTAATCCAATATCCAATATCGGCTTTCTCTTTTCATGGGGCCTTTTTTGCAAGAAACATAGTCTTCACTGTGAACGGATCCTATTGCTTTTATGACCCATTATCCTTCTCAAGGAAACACAGAAGAAAGTGAGGAGAAACACAAGAAAGTGAGACATGATGTTAAGTGCACAGCGAGTTTTGCCAAAGAAACTACATCTGGAGGGAGAAATGATCTGCAGAGCTAAAATTTTATGATTTTCAAAAAGTATTTTTTAAAGTTCCTGGTCTCGTAGTGATACTTTAAGTTTAAGATGTGGTGGCTCTTTTTTCCCTGCTTTGTTAAGATACACCTGACATACAACACTGGGTACATTTAAGGCACATGTGGATGTGCTACGTTCACGCACCACAGAATGACGGCCCCAGCGGTTCTGGCTACCCCCCCCATCACCTCTCATACCTACCATAACTCTTCTGTGCTGAGAACATTTAAGACCCACTCTTCTTTCTCCTGTTGGCTACATGCACTCCTATGTTTATTGCAGCATGATTTACAATAGCCAAAATGCAGAATAGGATCCATTCTCTTACCAACTCTTGAGTATATAGTACTATTAACTACAGTCACCATGCTGTCCATTAGATCTCCAGAATTTATTCATCTTATAACTAGAAGTTTGTACCCTTTGACCAACATTTCCCCACCCCCAGCCCCTGGCAGCCGCCAATCTGTGCTCTGTGCCTAGGACTTTGGTTTTTTTAGATTGCATGTGTAAGTGAGATCCTATGGTATTTGTCTTTCTGTGTCTGAATTATCTCACTTACACAATGCCCTCAAGGTCCATCCATGGTGTCACAAATGACAGGATTTCCTTGCTTCTCATGGCTGAATTATATTCCATTGTATATATACATACACCTCACCTTCTTTATCCACCCATCCATAGAGGGACACTTAGGCTGTTGCCATATCCTGACTACTGAGAATAACGCTGCAATGAACATGGGAGTGCAGGTATCTCTTCAAGCTTGTGATTTAATTTCCTTTGGATATAGACCCAGAAGTGGGATTACCAGATCAGATGGTATATCCGTTTCTAATTTCTGAGGAAATTCCCTACTATTGTCCACAGTGGCTGCATCAATTCATATTCCCACCAACAGGGAGCAAGGGTTACCTTTCCCCACATCTTCGCCAACACTTGTTATGTCTTATCTTTTTTTTTTTTTTTAAGATTTTATTTATTTGACAGAGAGAGACACAGCGAGAACGGGAACACAGCAAGGGGAGTGGGAGAGGGAGAAGCAGGCTTCTCGCGGAGCAGGGAGCCCAATGTGGGGCTTGATCCCAGGACCCTGGGATCATGACCTGAGCCAAAGGCAGATGCTTAATGACTGAGCCACCCAGGCGCCCCATGTCTTATCTTTTTGATGAGAGCCTTTCTAACAGACGTGAGATGATATATCATTGTTTTGTTTTAATCGAAGTATAATTGATGCACAACGTTACATTAGTTTCAGGTGTACAACCTAGTGATCTGACAAGTCTGTATGTTATGCTCACCAAAGCATAACTACCATCTGTCACCATACAACACTATTACTAGACTACTGTCAGTATTCCCTATGCTCTGCCTTTTACTGCTGTGACTTATTCTGTCCATAACTAGAAGTCTGTATTTCCCACTCCTCACTGCCCATCTTACCCATCCCCCGCCCCTCTCCTCTGGCAACCATCAGTTTGTTCTCTGTACCTATGGGTCTGTTTCTGCTTTTTGTTTGTTTGTTTCCTCATTTTTTTTTTGTTGTTTGGATTCCACATATAATTGAAATTATATGGTATTTGTCTTTCTCTGTCTTATTTCACTTAGCATTATACCCTCTAGGTTTTGATTTGCATTTCCCTGACGATGAGTGATGTTGAGCATCTTTTCATGTGTCTGTTTTGGCCTTCCATATGTGTTATTTGGAGAAATGTCTATTCAGTTTCCCTGCCCATTTTTTTTTTTTTTTAATGTGATTGAGGGTTTTGGCCACTGAAGTTCATGAGTCCTTGTACATTTGGGGTATCAGCCTTCATCAGATTTACAATCCGCAAATATTATTCCTTTCAAGCAGCTCCAGAGCATGCCTGCTCCTCTCTGCTATTACCACTGGGTTGTGAAGAGTGAAGACAATTAACTTCAAAAATAGGTTCTCATTAGACACGTTATTTATGTATCAGAACACTTAATGTTAGAAGAACGTATGTATCAGAAGATGTAGGACGTCAACTGACCCTACTGTCCACTGGCTGTCTCAACGCTGCCTCAGATTCAAGACCTCCAGGACATGACCCTGGGGTCTTCCCACACACCTGGTCCCACCACGGTCCTCCCCACTTCCGGAGAGTGCTGGCTCCCACCCTGTTACAAAAGCCTGCAAGTCACCCTTGACTGGCCTCACCCTGCAGGCCTTTCCCAGCAAGAGCTGCTTGCTCCATCCTAAAAACACACGTCAGCTCCACTGGTCTTTTCTGCCACCACTACCCACATACCCACATCTCTCCTCCAACTGCTGGGAGGGGACTCACCGCACTCTTCCCTCACCGTCACATCTGCCCCTCCCTGCCACCAGTGGAGTGACCTCTGGAAAAGACAATTCCATCCCTATCCCTCTCAGTGCGGCACACCTGATCTCTCTCCACATCCATGCTCTATCCTTCTCCACTCTCCCATGTGCCCGAAAGACTTGTGTCCGAGAACTGGGTCTATTTTGGCTTCCTGTCGTGTTGACCAGTTGGAGGCACGGATAGGAGGTGGGAGAGCTCACCCCACCAAGTCAGCACAGGCTAGCCCCCTCCAACAAAAGCCAGGGCTGCCTAGGAGACTCTCCTGGAACACATATGACCCAGCTCTGGAGCTGGTGGGCCCTCCTTCCCATTTCAGGCTCAGGTGGTAACAGCTCCTGGTTGTGGCCTCCCTCGGTGCTTCACCACACCAGCTGGTATCTCTAGCTTAGACTGGTGAACACCACCTTCATTAACAGCTTCTCAGTCACCCCGTGTGAGTCTGCCATTTGTTTCCTGAGGGGACCATGGTTGGCATAGTCAACTTTTACAACCCGCCAGCCACTTCCCAATGTGCTGAGAGGGACAGTCACCTGCATCCCATGGTGACCTGCAGAGTCTGCCCTGCCTGTGCCTCCCGCCTCGCTCAGCAGGCCACCCTGTCCAGACTCAGGGCCCATAGTCCCGATTCCTGGGTTCTCTGATATCTTCTCCCAAACACCTGCCCCAAACTGCCATAACCAAACTCTTAACAAGTCTGGCTCCTTTTCAGCCTTTAGGTTTCAGCTCCCATTTCAGCTCTTCAAGGGGGTCCCGGCCCCCACCCCTCCATGTCTGATGCTGTCCAGGACCCCTATCATAGCACCTGTTAACATCATTCACAGCAAGCACTATTAATGTTTTTTCATTCCATCATTTCTTTATTTTCTTCTATGTATCGTCTGCCTTCTTACTGGGTTGTGAGGACCATGGAGACAGCTAAGTCTGACCTTTTTCCCTACAATACAAAAGCCTCAAGCCACTGAGATAAGGCAGCATTCCTTGTCACCCCCAGAACATAAGTGAAGAATAAGTACACTTCTTTAAAGATTCCTCTATTCTTTGGTGGGTGTGGAGGAAGCAGGAAAGCATTCCGGGTCCAGATCACAAGAACTCTGCTGATGTCGGAGAGGTGCAGGACCATGGACACAGAGGCTGCTTACTCCTGAGGCAGGCCCAGTACATCAGAAGACCCCTCTCCTCGGATCCCATTTTCAGGCTTGCAAGCACTGAGTAATAAGTAATCACATGGTGGGGGAGGAGTTAAGAGTGAAAAGAGAAGCCCTCCTGGGCTACCGGGTGTACAGGAAAGACCTAAAGCTGAGGGTAGAGCAAAAACACCGGAAAAACCCCTTCACAAAATCAGAACACAGCCTAAGGACAAGGTAAAGAATTAAAAACCAGTGGTGCAGAAGTCACAAGACAAAACCTAAACCCAGCACAACTCCTGACAAGAACAAGTCGACCCTCCACACTAATAATGGCCTAGCTGCAGGAGTGGCCTGCCCATTTCTAGACGTAAGTTCTAACTATCTCCATCTCCATTGTCCTACTTAGGAAGTCTAACATCCAGTCAGAAATGATGGGACACACAAAAATCCAAGGGAAAATGCATCAAAAAGAGACAAAGCAAGCCAAAAATCCAAATATATACATGATCCAGAAAAGGAATGTAAAAGAGCTACAATTAATGTATTAAATACCATACAAGGTAGGCAATGCACATGAACATAGGATTTCAGCAGTGTGGGAAGTGTCATAAGAAAGTAAAATGGGAATCCTAGAAATAAAAATATGAAGACAGAGATGAAGGAAGCCTTCGACAGATGAAGGAGTCATCAGTGGACTCAACATGGCTTAGGTAGGTATCTGTGAAGCTAAAGATAGGTTGACAGAAATTAACCAAACATGAACACAAGAGAAAGAGGGGGACAAAATAGAATTGTGCATCTCTGGGCTGTGAAACAATAGCAGACATTCACTAATATGTCTGTGGTAAGAATCCCAAAGGAGAAGAGAGAATGTGACATAAGAAACAATGGCTGAAAATTTCTCCACAACTAATGAAATATACCAAACCACAGATCCAAGGAACTCAGGACAAATGCAAAAGAAAAAAAAAAAAATCTTGACATATTATTTTCAAACTGGTGAAATCCAAAAACAAAGAAAAAATCTTGAAGGCCTCCAGGGAAAGTGAAAAACATTACAAAGGAACAAAGAAAGGAATTACAGCCAACTCCTCCTTAGAAACCATGTCAGATAGAAAACAATGGATCAGCATTTTAAAATGTTGAAAGAAAACTGTCACACCAGAATCTATACTCAGAGAACATGTCTCTAAAAGTGAAGAAAAAAATAAAGATTTTTTTCAAAAAAATTAAAATTTAGAAGGTTCATTACCTACAGATCTACACTACAGAAACTTGGATCCACATGAAGAAAGGAAAATCTCCAGAAATGATTAAAATAAAGGTAAATGTTAAAAAAAAAAAGCATTTTTCCTTTGTTAAAAAATTATTCTAAAATATAATACCAAGGAAAAATAGTAGCAAAAAACTGTGAATTCGTAGCTCAAAAAAAGATAAATGAAATCAATGGCACAAAAAATGGGAGGGATGTTAGGAATATACTGTTATCGACGCCTTCATACTTGTGAAGTGGTATAATATTATTTAGAGGTAAATTGTAATTAAGGACATCCACTAAAAAATTGTAAGAAATACAAATAAAAGCTAGTGTAGGATATAAAAACAGAATAAAAGTATTCAAGCATAAAAGCAGGCAAATAAAGATATTTAATGGCAAAAGAACAAATGGAACAAATAGTAAACAGCTTGCAAGACTGTAGTCTTTCGGGGCACCGGGCTGGCTCAGGCAGTTAAACATCTGCCTTCAGCTCGGGTCATGATCTCAGAGTCCTGGGATCGAGCCCCACATTGGGCTCTCTGTTCAGCGGGGAGTCTGCTTCTTCCTCTACCCCTCCCGCTGCTGATGATCTCTCTCTGTCACTCTCTCTCAAATAAATAAATTAAAAAAAAAAAAGACTGTAGTCTTTAACCTTATCAATAATTATGTAAAAGGTAAACAGTTAAACACACCAATTAAAAGACAGACAATCATACTGGATAAAAAAGTAATAACCAACATCCTCGGTCTATAAGAAACCCAATTTAAATACAAAGACACAAAGTGAGAAAAATTGAAAAATTTGGAAAACAAAATTTCTCACACAAAGTGAGAAAAATGGAAAAAATTCCATTTGGAATTTGGAGTGGAAAAAAATTCCTTATTGTGAAGTAGACATTGTCTGATAAAATACAGCCATTCAGCCTGTATTTTATCAGACAATATCTACTTCACAATAAGGAATGTATATTATCAGACAATGTCTGTATTTTATCAGTGGTTGTATTTTATCAGACAATGTCTACTTCACAATAAGAAATATCACCAAGAATAGAGAAGGACATTACATAATGATAATGGATCAATTCAGGAAGAAGGCATTAGAAACTGTAATATGTATGTACCTAGCAACACAGCTTCAAACTACATAAAGCAAAAATGATTTGCCTTTATCAAAGTAGATGAACCCAAACTGTAGCTGAAAACCCTTAACACTTCCCTCTTAATAGTTCATATAATAGAAAATCAGTAATGAGGAAAAGACCTAAAAAAACCCAATCAACATATTCTAATTTTTTTATAGGGCATTCCATTCAGCAAAGGTGGAATATACATTCTTTTCAATATCTCATGGAGTATCATCAAAATAGAACATGTTCTGGTCTATAAAACATGTATCAGAAACTTAAATGAATCTAAATCACATAAAGTATGTAAAGTATGTTCTCTGGCCATAAAAGTACTAAATGAGAAGTCAGTAACAAAAATGTAGAAGATATGGCAATATAGAAAATAATCATGCAACTTGTAAAAATTATCCAGAAGATAATGAGAGAGATATGGGACACTGACAAATGGAAAACCTACTGTTGAAAAAATGTCATATTCCATCCCTCTCATTCTCTCTCTCTCTCTCCCACACACACACACACACACAGACCCAGACACCTTTTTAAAAAAAAACTTTAAGTAAACTCTACCCTCACTGTGGGGCTCAAACTCACAACCCCAAGATCGAGTCGCATGCTCTACCGACTGAGCCAGCCAGGTGCCCCCACACCATGTTTATTACTACAAGCATAAATGGCAAATGTCTGAGGACTACATCACATTTATTTCCTCAAGTTACTTTTGGTTCTTGGTAATGCAACATGTAGTGTGTTTAATTCATTTCAAATACAACACTGAAGATGTAATTGTCTAAGAGAATAACTTTAATTAATAACTCACTCAATAGTGTGTTTAGGCTATGTGTATTTTAAAGGTAGTTGCTCTGAAATGCGAGATGAAGCTACTCTACACCATGGATGCCAAAATATAGCTAACTACAGTTGATCTCCTTACGGAGAATCACGTCCTCCTTAATAATATTCTTACAGTAAAGCTGAGATGGCCAATTATTTAAAAAAAAAAAAAGGGAGGAAGGAAGGAAGGGAAGAAGGGAGGAAGGGAGGAAGGAAGAAAGATGCCATATCACCATGTAAACATGTTAGACTATATCTGCTTTGTGCTTTCAGGACAATTCATGAAAATATGCAGTCTATGAAACCATGGGTAAAAAAGCTGAAAAGCAGCAAAACACAATTTAGAAAGTAAGAGACTGAGAGTTACGCAGAAACCAGAAGTGAGCCATCAGGGAGAAAATATCACACCAAAGGATCTCTACACTGAATTGCGGTCAACAGCCACATCCTCATCACACTCCATGAAATTCTAGAGGCACACGTATTAACGTCACCACAAGCTGTTGTGTTATTTATATGGTTCTCCAAGGTCCAGCCAAAGCTATGAGGTGATAAAATTATGAGATACCACTATCAGAAAGTAGATGAAGAATTATCTCTGTTTATAGAAGACCAACAAAATAACTGAACAAGTATTAAAGTCAGTAGCATTAAATTGGCCAAGCATATATATATATATATATATGAACAATTATATGTATTATATATATAATACAACATATATACAATATATATAAAACAATTGTATGTATATATATGTGTGTATGTGTATATATATATATATATATATATAAATGTTATAGAAAATTTGAGTAAAACTTCCTCATGCAAATTTCAAGAATAAGATATGTCTGGAAATACACAGAATGTAAATATTCAGGAAGTATAGGTAGAAAACTGTGAAGCCTTACCAAGGGTCAGAATAAAAATGAACTTAAAAATTAATAAAAAGCCACATTATGGGGACACCTGGGTGGCTCAGTCGGTGGAGCGTCTGACTCTTGATCTGAGGGTCGTGAGTTCAAGCCCTGAATTGGGCTCAGTGCCGGGTGTGGAGCCTACTGAAAAAAAGAAAAAAAAGAAAGAAAGAGAAAAGAAAAAAAAAATACACATTGTGTTCTTACACAAGTAAAGTTATTACCGTGAATCTATTATTATTCCCAAATTAATGGGTAGATGTTACGTAGTGTCATTAAAACTTATAAAGGAATTTAGGAAAAAATATTCCCCAAGTGATTCAGGAAGAATAAACTGAAATGAACGAGAAAAGAAACACATACGGATAGAATAATGATTAAGGATTTGAATTGTCGGAAGTCAAAATAGGAAAAATGAAACTAAAGTCAAAGCTTAAAATATGTACACGCTCTTTCTCCTAGAAATAGAACTTAGAGGAATTTATTGTATGACATGCTGTGTCAGGGTTATGACAGTAAACCCCAGGCCCGTTCAGACAACCCACAGCAAGGGAAGGGTGAAGTATGGCATGCAGGATGGAACAATATGCAGCCACTGCTGTTATAGAATATCCTTGAGATTATCATCTATTATAAATAGAACTAAGATTAGAACAATTTTATGATGATATTTTTGTATGTGTAAAAAGTGGGCATCACACAAATTTAGTATAAACAGAAGCTCAGGATCTTGGTCTCAAAAGTTAATAGCAGTTATGAATGGATGGTTGGCTCATTGGTCCTCTTACTTTTTTTAATTTCTGCCTTTTGTGGGGTTCTAATTTCTCTGCAAAAAGCATACATTACAGGGCACCTAGATGGCTCGCTCGACGGAGCATCCGACTTTTGGTTTCAGCTCAGGTCATGTTCTTCAGGACTGTGGGATAGAGTCCTGCATGGAGCGTGGAGCTCGCTTGAGATTCTCTCTCTCCCTCCCCCCCATCCCACTCACACATGCTCTCTCTCTCTCTCAAATAATAAATAAAATCTTTTTAAAACAAAGCATATATTACTCTTGTAATCAAGAAACAAATTAATGCTACTTGTTAAAATTCCCAGGAAATGCAAATTAAGTCATGAAAATGACCATTCGCTTGGGGCTGTCTTAATTGTATAGGGGAAGCCGAGAAGACGGTGCGTTTGCCCCTCTTACTGCCTTTACGTGGTAGGGACAATATGCCATATTCAAATACTGTGAGCTGACTCAGGTCTGGCACTTAATTACAAGGCTGTTTAAAATTTATGTAACCTTTCCTGGACATGAAATATCCAGACATTCTTTTGAAGGTTTTATTTATTTAAGCAGTGAGTTTAGCATTTGGTTTCAAATGAATTTGTTTAAGGCATGAGGAGTTTAAATGGCTGGCCTCAAGTCACAAAGTAATAGAGTTTCTGCAGCAGTCTGAATTCATGGCTCCGGGGTCCTTGATTTTTATGCTAACGTCTAGATTTGGCAGATAAATAGGAGGTTTTTAGTTCAGCAACAAGATATAAATTCAGACCAATAGCTTTCCACCTACTGTCCTGTTAACCCCTTCTTTTTTCAATTAACAGTCTTTTGTTATTGGTGTTTTCCAAAAGAGGCAAATTTTATAACAGCAAAAACAGAAAAATAATACTGCATACAATTTGAAAAGCAATTGCAAAATCATACTTGCAAAGGCCATATGAATGAACATATTTGATCTATCATTTGGTAGTCAAATTGGTATGAAATTTGGCAAAATTATTTAAGAATGCTTTCCTTCTCCTACAGAGCATCTCTCCTCTAGATATGCCCTGACCTAGCAAAGGTCCACTGCCCCCCTGTCCACAGACAGAGCCTCGCAAGGAGTTGCTCATTTAGATCTTCATACACCACTTCCTATAAATCTCTCATGTCCTGTCCCCCCCTTTCTAATTCTGCTGTCATCCTACCCCCTCAGAAGTTGATCCTTCCCCAGTACACTCTTCAAAAAGCTGTTGACTGATTTGTCTGTATTTAGGTTCAGGCCTATTTCTGATCAAACTGATATGGTATTTCAATCATAATCCTCACAATCCTCTCCACCACACCCAGATCACTCATGGATATTTTCATAATATTTCAAGAAAATGGGAAGTTCGTCCCCAACTGTTCATCTTATGGAATTATGGTTTACAAGCAGTAGTATGTTTTTTTAAAATATTATTCTCATAAAGAAGCAATATTTTAGCTCATGAACATCATTCTTACCTGGACTTCTCTATTAGTAATTAGCACTGTCATTTCACCATTATAATATCAAGACAAACTTTTAGAAATACCACTTCTCGTATGCTGGAGAAAACATCACTAAAGAGATATCCACAGAGGAATGATTTATTTAATCATATGCTCTCTGAGTGGTTAAAAATGAATAAGACAGTTGTCTCAAGGAGATTTTAATCTAATAGGATATAACGATGAAACTGTTCTTTTAGAAAGTCAACATATTTCTGTTAGAAAGAGCCTATAAATGATTTCTTTCTTCTCCAGTGGAAACAAAATTTGTTTATCAGGAAACATTGCTGAATCACAGAATTCTTTACTGAGGGCAGAAATCTGAGGATTCAAAGCTGGATCAACTCACACCCATTCCTCTGAAAACGAGTTAGCAGGACCTTCACTTACACGCAAAATGGCTCCCCCATCTATGGCAATGTGAGGACACTTTTCCATAGAAAGCCATGGCGGCTGTGACAACCAAAGTTTCCTGAACACTCCGTGACACGGGGAAATGATGATTGCCAGAAGCGTAGGTGAGGGGCCTGAGCAGAAATAAAATCTGGCTGACAGACACTTCAGGGGTTACCTGGATCCAAGAGTTCTGCTCCCTGGAAAACGTGTTGTTTTGTTTTGTTTTATGAGACAACATAGGTCAGGAGTTGAGAGCATAAGTTCAAAGTCACTATCTAGGTTAGCAGCCTGGTACTACCACTAACTAGCTGGCCTTTGAGCGACTTACCCCAGCTCCCTCTGCCTGAGTGTCCTCACCTCCAAACCAGTCCCTGCCCCACGGGGTGGTGGCAGGGAGTCATGGAGTGAAGATGCTCCACCGGAACGGGGCAGACACACAGCGGGGACCCAGCAGGTGCCGCCCATCAGTATGAGTTCCCATGCCTTAAACATGGGTAGCCCTAATTCAACTTCAAATGATGTGGACTCGATTATGTAGGTCTTTACCAAGGAAACGGGATTCAGAGAACCTCCAATCGCTCAAGCTAAATTTATCAGCCTCCTTAAAGGCTGGGTTGTAACAGCTAGCATGCAACTTTCTCTGCTGCTGGTGATCTCCCTGTGCAAGGAGAGGTAGTGGGACGGTGGTGAGGGGCGTAGGCTCTGCCACACGTGGGCCCTGTGACCTTGGCGAGCCGTGACAACTCCACGCCCCGGTTCACCTGTAAAGAGGGGGTGACAACACACTTTTCTCATTAGAGCTGCTGAACTGAATAAATAAGTTCATAGGTGTGAGGGATTTAGGATGCACTGGGCCTGTAGAAAATGCCCCATAAAGATGAGTCGCTATGTACTACCAAGTCTAAGATTGCATTAAGAGAAATAAAAAATGATCTCATACAGGCCACCACACGAAGTTACAGCTGAAGAAAAAACTTAGAGGCAGAGCTTGACGACTTTACTCAGAAAATAAAATAAAACCAGGCGAAAATGAACATTCAAAGCAGTCACAGCTACAGATCTGTCCAATACCACTCATAATAAAGAATTTCATCTTAAAGTGTTCTATTATTATTCATCATACATAACCAGGGTTCTTAGTTCACAGAGGCGGAAAAAAGTATTTTTAAAAGGCAGAAACTCATGTATTTGGGGCAGTTTGCAAGGCTAGAATATAGATGTTTCACTGCGGAGATGTTCTGCAGTGAGGAAGCCGTGAGGACTGCCCAGGCGCCCAGGAAGAGAATGGTCTCTATGATAATTTGGAATCAGTACATATCTCTAGATCGGTAGCTATGCATGCACGTGCATAAAACCTCATGAAGCTGCTAAGCTGCCCCCTGACATTGGCAGCATGTAAGTTACACCTCAGTAAAAAAGAAAAATGTGCTAATAAAAAAGGGGATCGATGGAGCTTCATCAGAAAAACCCTAAGTGTCTGCATTCTCACGGACTCTGTCCCAATCATAGTTTGTACCCTTTCTGCGGGGCCTGTCCCAGTATCTTGTCGTAAGGAAGCACACACTCAGAGAGGGGCCAAGGGGAGGAGTCTGGGGACAGGAGAAAGGAAGGCGAAGGCCCGGAAAAGGTGACTTTCTTTACACAACGAAGTAGCTGGCTTCTAAAATCCGTTACTGTAGAGATGACTGGCTGGCAGCAGCATCTCTATGAGAAAAAGACCCGGCGGGCAGGACCCAAGGGCGCCCGACCCACGCAGCTGGTGACGGCGGATGACACGAAAGGTGAAGACTGTACCAGGAAGGGGTCTCTGGGGGGAAAGATAGGAAATTCAACCTGGGGATATTTCTTAGACGTCCGAGGGAGATCCAGGATTCTAGATGTAATCAGTACTGTCAACTCCATATTCCATCAAGCTCCTGTTGAGACACCCAACACCTCCTGTTCACACCACCTAAGCTGGTCATTTGGGTACGGCCACTGGGACCCACTTACATCCGGTGTGAAGTCAGCAGCTTCTCTGACTGCACATCGGGCATGACAGCGAGCGTCTCAGCGGCCCTCTGATCAGTGTCCCCTGCCCACAGGAGCTGGCCCTCTCTGTCCTCATCTCTTACCGCTGCAGAGGAAGGCACGCCTCAGGGAGTCATGGAGCTCTAACAGCTTGCCTTACATGGGGGGGAAGGTGGAGAACAACCACAAAATATGAAAGGCATTGTCAGGAAGTAATTAGTACCAGGTAGAAAAATACAACAAAATTAAGGGAGACTTTGTAGAACTTCCTAAAAAAACTATCCAAACATGTCATTTCTCTACTTAAAATCTCCAATGGCTTCCCTGTGTCTCCCGAATAAAATACAAGTTTATCTTCCTGTCATCGAAGACACACCAAAGTAAAGCAGCCAAAATGCAGAATGGAGGATCCCACCCCTTGCCCTGTTTCACGTTCCTCTGCAGTTTTGTTGTTGCTGTTACTCCCTCCGTTGAGTCCTTCCTTCTTGTAATCTGGTCCTGCTTTTGAAAGCACTGTCTCCATGGAATATTCATAGTCCTTCAACCTAATACAGTCCCTTCCTCCTTTGAATCCCCATAGATTGGGGTGGGCAGGGGGTGAAGGGATGTAAAGAATTTTCCTTTATCTACCATGCTAAAATAGAGATATTTACATGCTTCGCTCATTCCCTTTCCAGGCTGCACTCATTCGCTCTGCATCACGCTCCCAGCTCCAGGTCATCCATGTGATGGATGGAGTGTAATCATAAAGCTTCATGTTGAAATGCCAGAGCTCTGGAACTGGACTCAGATAGATGTAGCTCTGGGTCTATATTTGGGACCCATCAATAAAGAGCGGTGGTTACTGGGAAGGTTACACAAACTTTTTTGGGCCTCAGTCCCCTCAGCTGTATAGTTGCAGGGGACATGGTAATAAATACTTCATTGGACCAAGGCACGCAGAATGGTGCTCACGACACCATACACACCATGGAGTGATCGCTCTCCTCGCCGCCTTCGTTATGAGGCACTAAACAAATCCTCACAGAATGGAGGGATATTATTAGTAGGGGTGTGAGAACAGCATCCAGATTTAAAGGATTTTGACAGTCCATTTGATAGGGGAAAACCAAAACAGCACCATGCAGTAGGCATAAATAAAAGTGCTAGGTTTCAAAATACAAATTATAGAAGCATGTTTATTTGAATTTTTTTTATTATTATCAAAACACACTGCTTTTACTGACGCTAAGGTAAACACCAGCCAACTCAAAAAAAATTGAGTTTTGATCACAAATTCATGGGCATCCCAACCCTGTCTGGCTATCACAAAGCCCGGTGCTGCATTCCCCTCTGACAGGCTTCAGCTCCCCCTCTCTCCTCCCAGGCCTACCGCCCACTGTTGGGCAGGTCCCCCATCACCTGGATGGCCGCAGAAGCCCCTCAGCTGGTTCCACGCCGCCAAGGAGCCGGGCCACAGGTACAGAAACATGCATTTAAAGTTCTTTTCTAATCCACCCCACACATGGGATTCAAATAGAGAATGCCGCTTAATAGACAATTGCCATTTAAACCACAATCTCCCGCCTGATGCTAAAAACAACTCAAATGAGAGCAAAGCAAGTATTAAAAACACACCGAATTATATTCACCAATTTCACCGATTTGATGATTCAAAAGGCACGTCGTAATTTTTTAGGTATTCTGGTTAAGAACTGCCGTCAGTTACTATCATAGTCAAAAGCTGTCATTAAAATAGAATGTCAAATAATTTGATTTTTTTTGTAGCTACGTTTGATGATCGGCATTTTTTTTAATATTGAGGGAAATATTTCCTATGAGAGATGTGATGTGTCAGATACATTCATTATTAACTTCAGTAAATGTGACTAAAACTGCAATACGGGGCATGCCATTTAATCGAGAAATTAAAACTTGGCGACTGATCTAGTATTATCAATCTGTAGCTGAAAAACACAATTTGGGGATGACATGTTTGTTACTTTCATCTGCCAGTACTTTTTAAACGTTTCCATTAATTAGCCTGAGAGATTCATGACTCTCTTCCAAGTGTTACTCAACTGCTACTTGAAAATAACAATGTCAGATGCACTAAGATGCACTGTTTGGTTCTTAGGCTGCTGGTAATTAAAACACATTAGCCCTAATCAATTACGCAGGGGCATCTTGTAGACAGTTCCCACGCTGCTCCGTCTATTAGGCAACGCACCCTATTTACAAGAGAACCCGTGAACAGCAACTAACTACCATCGGATGTGCAGAAGCCATAACGGACCAAGAGCGAAAGCATCTTTACCCAACTTACCATCCTTACTTCCCATCACAGTCCAAATCTTACATAAGCCAGGGACCTCGCCCTTCACTGCTTTTACTTCTCTGGGAGATTTTGACAATGCGCCAAATAGCGACGTTTAATGTGCTTTCGTATCATAGGTGCTAAAATACGAGACCTTAATAGAAATCATTTTTCATTAGCAACCCAATAATGTTTCCAACGTGAATTTAGACACAACACTGAAAACATTTTTTTGAGTTGCTTCTGGACAGCATAGCCAGCATCCATTACTTAAATAAATTCACAACACAGATAACCTCAAAGATTTACCTCACCGATCCCCACTCCAAAACTGGGGGGAAGTTTTTTAAAAACCCAAGTTTAATTTTCCCATACGGAGCTACACACAAAGGGATCACTCAAACTAAATCCATAGCTCTTTTTTTTTTTTTAAGATTTTATTTATTTATTCATGAGAGACAGAGAGAGAGAGAGAAAGACAGAGGCAGAGGGAGAAGCAGGCTCCCCGCGGAGCAGGGAGCCCGATGCAGGACTCGATCCCGGGACTCCGGGATCATGACCTGAGCCGAAGGCAGTCGCTTAACCAACTGAGCCACCCAGGCGCCCAAGTTTATTTTATTTTATTTATTTATTTTTATTTATTTTATTTTTTTATTTTTATTTTTTTTTAAGATTTTATTTATTTATTTGAGAGAGAGAGAATGAGAGAGAGCACATGAGAGGGGGGAGGGTCAGAGGGAGAAGCAGACTCCCCGCCAAGCAGGGAGCCCGATGCGGGGCTCGATCCCGGGACTCCAGGATCATGACCTGAGCCGAAGGCAGTCGCCCAACCGACTGAGCCACCCAGGCGCCCCTCCACAGCTCTTTTTAAAAACAAGATTTGATTAGCATGGAAGTGACATCAGACCTCAAGAAGGGCCAAAGGCACATATGTGGAAACATAATCATGGCTTCAAGGCATCTTATCAGATAAATAAAAGCTACAGGAAGGCAAAATATTACACTGAGTTATTATGCTACAATGAGTATAACTGAAAGGTTGCTATTTGATATATCAGAGTGCATGACCATAACAACATTCTCAGAAAGCCCTCTGAGGACAAACTGCAAAACGCAGCTCTTGCCAGTCTCCCCCAGTAGGGGAAATAAAAGCCCAATTCCTTGCTAACCCAGCCAAAGGACTACATTATCCACTTCCATTTCACACAGATGCAGTCATTCAGCCATTGGAAATGGGTGGGAGTACATGGTTTCTCCTCAGCGCCCTTGTTGTGGTTTTAGTCCGCAGACTTATTAAGGTATAACTAACACATTAAATTGAAGATATTGAAAGTGTACATCGTGGTGACTTGATATACATACACATTACACAAGGGTTCTCCCTTGTGGGGTATATTAATTTTAAATTAATAATATAACTATTATTATATATTATAATAACTATAATAATAATATAATAGTAATAACATACCCAACACTTCACGTATTTATCTTTTTTTATAAGGAAATTTAAATTCCATTCTCTTAGTAAATCTCAATTATACAATACAGCGTTACCAACTATAGTCACTATGTCCTACATGAGATACTTAGACCTTATGCATCTTATAGCTGAAAGTTTGTACTTTATTTTTTTTTAAGATTTTATTTGTCAGAGAGAGAGCGCTCACGCACACAAGCAGGGGGAGCTGCAGGCAGAGGGAGAAGACTCCCGGCTGAGCAGGGAACCCGATGCGGGACTCGATCCCGGAACCCTGGGGATCATGACCTGAGCCAAAGGCCGACGCTTAACCGACTGAGCCACCCAGGCGTCCCGAAAGATTGTACTCCTTAATCAACCTCTCCCTATGTCCTTGCCACCTCCCAGACCCTGGCAACCACTTCTCTACTCTGTTTCTATGAATTTGACTTTTTTTTTTTTTTTAGATTGTTTAGATTTAGATGTAAGTGATACCATGCAGTATTTGTCCTTTCCTGGCTGACTTATCTCACTGAGAAGAATGCACTCAAGGTCTATCCATGTTGCAAAAGGTAACATTTCCTTCTTTCTCATGGCTGATAAAACTCCACAGTGTGTATACAAATACACACACATTTTGTACATATAATCACATCTTCTTTATCCATTCATCCACAGATGGACACTTCCTTTGCTTCCAAAATGAACATGGGAGTACAGACATTTTCTTTGAGATCCTCATTTTGTTTTCATTTCCTTTGCATATATACCCAGAGGTGAAATTACTGAATCATACAGTAATCCTATTTTTAACTTTTTGAGGGGACTTCATACTGTTTTCCACAGTGGCTGCCCCAGCTTGCATTCCCACCAGCAGTGCATGAGGGTTCTCTTTCCTCCATATCCTCGCAACACTTGTCATCTCTTGCATTTTTGATGATGGTCATTCTAACAGGTCTGAGGGGATATCTCCCTGTGGCTTTGACTTGAATCTTCCTGATGATCAGTGATGTTGAGCAGCTTTGGCTATCAAGGGGTAGTCTGGATACTAACACCTTATCTCCAGTAAGACCCTCTGCAAAGGAGGAAGAGCACCCTCCTCCCAGCCGGGAGCACAGTAATGGTCCGGAGTGCAGCTGCCGCCTGAAAATGCGCTGGCAGTCGGGAGCCACGTCTCCATGGGCATCACGATGCACCCTTTCCAACCCCGGACTCCTAATTCAGGACTTCTCTGATGTGTGACTGAGTCAAAATCCCCTCTTGCATAAACAACTGCTGTTTGGCATGGTTTCTCCTCCTAAATGCAGTAGAACCTAATTTTCACAGAGGTGACACTGAAGACAACACTTAAAATGTTCATCATCATTAGCCATCAAGGAAATACAAATCAAAACCACACTGAGATACCACCTTACACCAGTTAGAATGGCAAAAATGGACAGGAAAAGAAACAACAAATGTTGGAAAGGTTGTGGAGAAAGGGGAACCCTCTTACAGTGTTGGTGGGAATGCAAGTTGGTACAGCCACTTTGGAAAACAGTGTGGAGGTGCCTCAAAAATTTAAAAACAGAGCTACCCTATGACCCAGCAATTGCACTACTGGGTATTTACCCCAAAGACACAGATGTAGTGAAAAGAAGGGCCATATGCACCCCAATGTTCAGAGCAGCAATGTCCACAATAGCCAAACTGCGGAAGGAGCTGAGATGCCCTTCAACAGATGAATGGATAAAGAAGATGTGGTCCATATATACAATGGAATATTACTCAGCCATCAGAAAAGATGAATATCCAACTTTTACATCAACATGGATGGGACTGGAGGAGATTATGCTAAGTGAAATAAGTCAAGCAGAGAAAGTCAATTATCATATGGCTTCACTTATTTGTGGAACATAAGGAATAACATGGAGGACATTAGGAGAAGGAAGGGAAAAATGGGGGTGGGAATTGGGGGGAGAGATGAACCATGAGAGACTATGGACTCTGAGAAACAAACAGGGTGTTAGAGGGAAGGGGGAGGGGGGATTGGTTAGCCCGGTGATGGGTATTAAGGAGGGCATGTACTACATAGAGCACTGGGTGTTACATGAAAACAATGGATCCTGGATCAACACATCAAAAACCAATGATGTATTGTATGGTGACTAACATAACATAATAAAATTAAAAAAAAAAATGCCTATTGCCTTTCCAGATCTATCACTGTGTCCATCTCCTTTCTGGCTGGGATCTCCTCTCCATCCCCTTCTAAGGAGAAAGTGACAAGGCACATTATAATAATTACTACCTAGTACCATAAGAAATACATACCCATGTATAGGATGCCATGTCCACATTGGCAACAACAAAATTAAAATTTAATCTGAGGAAGAGTAACACATTTAATGTACAAAAAGAAAAACATCAACCCCAAGTGAACCTCTATTTAAATTGTTGTCCTTTTTGACACCTTGATTTTGAAGATGTTCTTAAGGAATATGCCAATCATTACCTTATTACTTAATTAATATTATGCTTCTGGGACACTGATAAGTATCAACGCCTAAAGATTATAACTCAAGAGTCTTAATTTTGTTAATGCTAAGTATATTTTAAGCTAAAAGAACAAAATTCTTATAGCTTTATAGTTAATATAGTTTATATTTTATAGTAAAAGAGCCAAGTAGATGCTTCCAGCTTTCTTAGCACTGTATATAAAGGGTCCCTGTTTATCAATTGTGCTAATTATAATTTTAGCCCTGCCGGTGGAATGGAATTATACCATCATTTTTGCAAAGACACAATTACCTCTTAAATTGCTAAGGACAATGCATTCAAGTTATTTAAGTTGTTACTGTTGCATGCCAGGTTTCAAATTTATTTTTAATTTACATTCCCAAATAAACACAACAGTAACTGTAGCCCATTCTATTTTGAGGTCAAGTCAAGAACACACGCTAATCTCAACTAGGAAGTTGCCAATACTATTCTTAGAAAAAAATGTAGCCATTTCAAAATTGCTGCTACTAAAAAAGACCACGTGCTTGGAGGTAAATGATGCTAGAAAGAAAAAAACAAAACAAAACATCTCACAGTCTCTCCAAAACAAGAGCTAAGGGTTTGAGGTAAACAACGAGAATGAGAAATGGAAATAAACTTTGCATTAGCATGTGTACATTTATGAGAATAAACATCAGCGTCAGGAAACCCCTGCTTCTTCCTGCCCTACTTGGAACAGCGTGGACTGTGGGTCAGCAAATGTTGACTCTGTTCCGTCTCCCCTGTGGGCAGAGGACATGCAGCCCCGGCGGTGTTGGGCTTAGCCACGTAACTTATTTGGCTAATGGACTGTTAGCTGACATGGTGGAAGCAGTGGCCTCAAGAGTGCTTAAAAATGGAGCTCGGGGGGCGCCTGGGTGGCTCAGTCGGTTGAGCGACTGCCTTCGGCTCAGGTCATGATCCTGGAGTCCTGGGATCGAGTCCCGCATCGGGCTCCCCGCTCTGCAGGGAGTCTGCTTCTCCCTCTCCCGCTCCCCCTGCTTGTGTTCCCTCTCTCACTGTCTCTCTCTCTGTCAAATAAATAAATAAAATCTTTAAAAAAAAAAAAAAATGGAGCTTGGTCTCTGTGCTCCAAGGATCCGCCGTGAGAAAATGCTGAGCAGCTCCTGATCCATGAAGACTACACGTACATGAGGCAGGTCGGAACCCCCCTGCAGCCTGGAGTGAGGGCCAGCTGACATAAGCCAAAACCCAGCCAACCCACAGGCCCGAGTGAAAAACAGAATCTCCGTGATTTAAGCCATCGAGTTTAATGGGGTAATTCCACTTCAGCATCATTGTGGCATTGGCTGACTGACGCACTACTCAAAGCGATTTTGGCCAGCCCCCCGGCAGTCCTACTTCAGCCACACCCAAATCATCACGGCCTGGCTCTCAATCCGCCACTCGGACATTAGGTCTAATTCCTTCAAACCGAACACCTCATTTTGGGCTCCCTCAAAATCAGTCCCACCTAACTCTTTCCCAAATGACCTATACTTGCTCTGCTTTGTGTACCAGCAAGTGTTAGGCGACTGGTCTTTGCCATAATATCTAGCCTTCTGAGATTGTTCTATAATTATTGGATAATGGGATTATTGCAGGCACAGACTTTTTCTTACACATATTTTGAGATCAACAATCCAGACAGAAGAGTCATTTAACATGGCAGAATCAATGAGAAGCTGTGAGCCAGAGAGCCGAAGTCCTAAGTGAGATGACAATACCACAGAATATGTGTCTCATTTTCCCTAAACATATATGGGAAAAGAATGAAAGGGTGTCGGGGCGCCTGGGTGGCTCAGTTGGTTAAGCGGCTGCCTTCGGCTCAGGTCATGATCCTGGAGTCCCGGGATCGAGTCCCGCATCGGGCTCCCTGCTCGGCAGGGAGTCTGCTTCTCCCTCTGACCCTCCCCCATCTCATGTGCTCTCTCTCTCTCATTCTCTGTCTCAAATAAATAAATAAAATCTTTATAAAAAAAAAGAATGAAAGGGTGTCTCTAAACATACAAATTATATCTTAAATACCATCTGATCTTAGTTTTTTAATCACTGCTTTAGTTCCGTATTAGCAAATTATCTGGAAATGCAAGTGAATACTTCTTCCTCATTATATAATACTGATATACAAAACAGTTTATTACTGCCATGAATAATGTAAAGTATAACATGAACTATTCAAAAGCAGCCCAGTTATTGCAAATATGATAAAGGACCATATTATATTTTGGTCCAAAGGCCATCAATCACAGCATACTTCTCTTTTTCTTTTTTCCTACTCTTTTTCTGCTCTTTTACTTACCACAAACACTCTTTACTGTTTTGGAGTAAACACTGTTTGCTCTTAAAATGTAAACAGCAGGAGAACAAAACTAGAGTACTCTACATTATTCAAGTCTATCCATGACTACTGCTTTCGGCATCCTGAGGACATCATCAGCCATATGTTGAAGCCAGTGGTACTTCGAGAGCATGGAGTTCATCATTAAGCAAAGTCCATTCTAGAAATCACATAGGCTATCCAGGAAATTTACTTGTTTCTACTTAGCTGTTTAAAAAAAAAATTTTTTTTTGGTCAAATTTTGAGGTTTATTTGACTTTTGCAAGCATGGGTATTCTCACTGACCATAGGGATGACTAGGTGCCTCTGAACACCTCTGGTCTCTATAACCCACTGTGTCCTACTTCTCAGCTTCAGAGAACATTCAGAAGGCTTTGATATAAATGGACTACAGGAAGGAGGGACAAAATTCCTTAGCCAAAAAGTCTTCTGTCTGGATCCTGATCCCCGGGGCTGTGCGGGGCAGGGTGGGATGTTTGTATCCTGTTATTCCCTCCCTCCTTTGGGGGTGACTTTGCATCTCCTCTCATAAAGAGGTAAGCCTTTTCCCCCAGCCCTTGAAGCAGAGCTGGCCTTGAGTCTGGGTGGTCAAGAGCAAATGACAGAAGGGGTCCTGGGCTGACTCTGAGGTCCTGCTCCTACTCTCTCTCTAGAACGTCCGCGAATGAGCCCGGAGCAGCTTGCTCTAGGAAGGAAGATTGTGAAGAGGACAGACGAGGCACCATAGCTGAGGGCATCCCAAACCATCTGGCCCCCAGCCGACCAGCAGCTGACCACAGACACATAAGGGAACCCAGCCAAGATGAGAAGAACTGTCCCACTGAGACCACAGGGCTGCCTTAAGCCACTCAAGTCCGGGGTGGTTTGTCACATTCTCAAAGTTAACTGATATGCCAGGTCTACGTCCAAAACCTCAAGTACAACCTACTTCCTAGCATTAAGAAACCTCACTGCAGGAGAGGAGTAAAGTTAATTTCAAGCAGGAGTGTTGCGTGAAAAAAATACACTGTCCAGCATTCTCCAGCTGCAGAGGGCATCAGAACCACCTGGAGAGCTTGGGAAAGCAGCATGGGTTGCTGGGGCCACCCCTAGGGCTCCCGATTCCCTTGTTCTGGGGTGGGCCCTGAGAATCTGCATCTCTGATAAGTCCCTGGGTTTTGCTAATGTTTTCAGTGTGGATACTGCACACTGAGATCACCGTTCCACATGACTGAGTATATTTCAAATAAAAGGTTCTCTCACAGAACACGCATGTTACTAAAAGAATAAACTCATCTCTTTTGGAAATCCAATTAGACTATGGAGTCCCATCAGATTTCAGTATAAAGAGAAAAGAAATTATATTTATTATTCAAAAGTGCTGGCCAAAATGAAGATTAGCATAGAAAACAGCAGATTATTCCACCCAGAACCATGGACATTTCATCAATTACCTGCAATGCAACAATTTATGGTTGCACTGAAAACTGAGGCTTTTTTCCTACAGTGTAGAGAATATGAGTTATGGGGTACCTGGGTGGCTCAGTCGGTTAGGCATCTGACTAGATTTTGGCTCAAAGTTATGATCTCAGGGCTGTGAGATTGAGCCCCTTGTCAGCCTCTGCCCTGAGTGTGGAGCCTGCTTGAGATTCTCTCTTTCCCTCTCCCTCTGCCCCCACCCTCCTCTCTGCTCTCCCTCCCTCTTTCTCTCTCTCTCTCTCCCTAAAAAAAAAATGTGAGTCATCTAAAATTACAGCAGGAATAAAGTGTTTCCATATACTATTAATATTTAAATTTTGAAAATCACAGCAAGCAGACTATTTCTTTGAGCCTAATTACAATAATATTTCATATATTATTCATGTTGCTGATGCCATCCACGATTTATGGAGTATATACACTTTCATTTCGAATGTCTTACTTCAGTAAGTTAAATATATTTGCATTCTCCGGAGCTCTGAGTTTTATAGGCAAAAACTCCTGACTCCTTCCAGGCACATTAAACCATTTCTATTCAGTCTCCTCCAATCTATGCATGGAAGAGATAATTAGTGTACACTGAATCCCTAAAGACATACAACTCTTCAAGGGAAATTCATTTCGGTCAAATCGATATCAGAATTGGTAATTTAGAAAACTGACTTGCTTAAAAACTAAACATCTTTGAGTTCTGTTTTCACTTTAAACTAACAATTAATGCTCCAACTAAGACAAATCTGAATTTCATTATTTTATCCACTATACATAGTAAGTTCAAAGCAAATGCTATGTTAGTACAAGGGGATTCCTCTCCTTTCCACAGAAACCGTAAAATATTTCATCTTGAGCCCTTATTTATTCAGGATGCAAGTAGTAGATACAACTGTTATTTATCTTAAATTTAACTTCTAATAAAATTGTCTTACTCATTTATATAACTTATATATTAAATATAATATGTGTATACTATTATTACAAAATATAAGTATGTAACAGTATATATTAGTGTAAACATTATGTGTGTGTAAACATTAAATGTAAACATTGTAAACTTATGTATTCATAAGTTATATATAACATACACATTATATAATACACAAGATAGATGTTTAAGTTACTATATATTACATTAATTTATAAAACATGTTTTATATATTTATATGAAACCAGTTTTATAAGTTACTATATATAATTTGTAAAACATACTCGAAATTACATAGGACATTATATATTATATAATAACTTTTTTTTTTAGCTTTCAAATTGTCTTTATTATAAATCTGTTTTTTCCTTTTGCAAAACGAACAGTTGCGATCAGTTATACAGATCGGGAAAAGTGATGACGATTTATAAGACACTCAACAAATTCCAATACTTTACAAGCTTAAGCTTAAATTAACTAGTGTTTTTCTTTTTCTCATAAGCTCAAAAGAACAACTCAGGTCCAGTTCAAGGACAATCTAATAGATCACAGCCTCAGGCTGGCCAAGGAAGGGGAACACTGATGGTAACAGCTGTGATCACACCAACGTCAAATCTGCCAGAATCTTCGGGAATACTGTCTGGATAGACTTTACCCGGGTGTTTACGATGACAAGAAAATTACATAGGCCTTTTGTTATCTCAACCCAGGGTATAAATGACTCTGTTGCTCAAGGTAGCAGCTGCTCTTAAACAAGTTTTGGGGAGACACTTTGAAATGGCTAACGAACACTGAAGAAAAGCTTTATTTTTTTTTTAAGATTTTATTTACTTATTTGAGAGAGAGAGAGAGAGCCAAAAAGAGAAAATGAGCAGAGGGGAAGGGCAGAGGCAGAAGCAGACTCCCTGCTGAGCAGGGAGCCCAATGTGGGGCTCAATCCCAGGACCCTGGGATCATGACCTGAGCCGAAGGGAGACGCTTAACGACTGAGCCACCCAGGCGCCCCCTGAGGAAAAGCTTTAAAATATAAATCAGTATTTTCCTGGTTGCCTGTAATACTGGCTTGTGTATGACATATGTAGGAATAGAAAGTGCAAATTACAGAGTGGGTGAAGGACCATGCTAATGGAATTGTATAAAAATAAATAGAAATAAATACATATATAAGGGCGCCTGGGTGGCTCAGTGGTTAAGCGGCTGGCTCTTGATTTCAGCTCAGGTCATGCTTAGGGATCATTCCATCAGCTGAGTTACCAGTGCCGTGCAAGAGCATCTAATCATGGCCCTCCCATCTCAGGAGGACTTTTGGATCTCAGTCTCTCTTACACATGGCAGGACAGGTGGGGCCTGTCTTCGCTAACAGAACAACAGAGTGTCAGCAGGGACAACAGTGTAAGTCACGGCTGTAATTACTAATTTTATTCATCTATCTTAGCCTCAAATGAATACTCATTACATTATTTATCACACAAATAGAGCCTAGGAAAGACAGCAGGTATGGTTAAAGTCTTTGTGGTTAAAAAAAAAAAAAAGAATGAACCCTATTTCACAGGTGGGGAATAACATATTAAATCTTCCTTGCAAAGCTGTTTGGAAGTATACTCTGGAACTTATAAAGTCTCTTCTGGACCAGCAATTTCACTCTTTGTAATCTATACCAAGAGATGACTATGAAAAGCACAGAAATTTCTCTATACATAAGGGTGGGGGGTATCACAGCATGATGATAATAATGGGAAAATTTTGAGTAACCTAAATATCTAACAAGTAGAGGCAAACTGTGCAGGAAGTTGAATTAATGCCAATGAACAATTTTAAATACACGTAAAAAAGGCAAGCTACCAAACTAAGGGCAGAATATGAGCTCAAGAACATGTCAGTGCAGAGGAAAACGTCCAAAAGAAACTTCCAAAACGGGCATAGGGTCAGCTCTGCAAGGTGGATGTACCCGTGAATTTCATTTTCTGTGCTGCATGGGAATGCACTTGTACTCTATTACAACTTTTGTAACAAAACACTATCTTAAAGCAGAACATGACTGACTAGCTCTCCTACGGAAGTCTTCTGCCAGATTATGTGAGAACAGAAACGCTGAGCCGTGTCTGGAAGTGATAGATGGAGACCTACAGGGACAAGGCAGCAAAGTAAGAATCGATGGGAAATTCATACCGCACATTTTGAAATATGTGCAAACTGTTTTCTTTAACGGGAATTGGAAACTAAACAAGCTACATCCAGTTGGCTGTTTTACAAGGAAGTCAATTACCTTTGCCTCCTAGTTTCTGTCGTCGGTTATTACATATCTCACCAGGGGAATAACGATTTCCCATTTTATTTTTATTTATTTTGTTGCTCATCATCTTCAGGAGCACAGCCTGAGCGGAGCTGTCATCTGTTTATTCTTGTTTTGTTTAGTGTTTAATACCGTACTGACATAGTCCTGCTCTTGAGAAGCTAAGCCAGAGGATCACACGGGAGACTCGCTCTAAGAAGAAAGGTGACTTTGCTTCTCAGCCTATTTTGTGGGGCAACATTTTAACATGAAAGAGTTTCAATGTTTATGGTTAGAAAGTGTACACTCGTGGATTTGTTCAGTGAATTTCTGAACTTGAAAAAAATAACAGTCAGTAATGAATGAATCTGCTCAACACGGAGCCCAAGACTGGTCCAGGCCTTGGATAAAACTAGACACAGGGAAGCAAGAGAAAGCCCAGCCCAGGAGGCCCTGGGGGGAGGTGCTCCTCCTGTTAATCACCCCCGAACAAGGAAAGAGAACAGACACCATCACCTGATTTGGGCCTGTGTGTGGCATTCTTCTGCATCTTTAATTCATTCTCGTGACAATGCCTTTGAGGCAGGGAGGACAGAATCTGTAAATCCCCGTGGAAACTGAGATCCGCAGCTATGGGAAATAGTGACCAGAAGGCCCTGTCCTTATCTCAGGGTCCAGAGGCCTCAGGGTAAACCAAAGTTCCAGGTATTCCCAGGCCGGACACAGGGTGTGTGGGTGAGCAGGGGCCCTTCAGGAGGGTACCTGCACCCCCAGCAGGGGACAGGCCTCCTGAGGGATCCTCTCAGTAAACCTCTCCAGCCTCCCACCTTCTTTCTACGGGAACACCAAGCCCCCCAGCAAAGCTTCTGAAGCCCCAGGGCTTCTGCTCCTGACTGGTCTCCCTGCCAGGCTCTCCAGCTCTGCTCTGGCCCTCTGGGCACTTTGCTCTCGATTTTCCCTGCAGCCATCCCTGTCAGCCAATGGCCAGTGCAGGACATTTTGCTCTAGGTCTGGTTCCATGACAGCACCTTACACCCTGGCCACTGGGCACCCCTTTCCCACAGGCTCCGTGCCCCCTGCACCCCCTCCAGCAGGTCGCCTGGCTGCCGCCGCTAGACAGGATAGTGAGCCCCCCCACCCCCCCCTTCTCTCAGCTGCAGGCCTGTTGGAGTGGAAGTTTCTACCAGCAGAAAAACAGGCCAACAAAAGAAGGCAAAAAATAACAATCAGCAGAGTCTGGGAGTGGGTCTGGAGGACAGACCTGGAAACTGTCCTGAAGCACCATAGCACTGGTGATGGGTTGGAAGGGCATGTCCCCTCTGTCCCCACAGAGGACCCGAGAAGAGAGGGGTCCTACTATTAGGGAGGGCGCTACAAACCCCTTCCGCTCTGGAGGCAGAAACGGCCACGGCCAACAGCTGCAATTTCTGCAGAAAGGACAATCCAGGCCAGAGACCCCAAGGGCCCGAATTAGGGAGACTTAACAACAGCGGTGATGGAGAGGCTGGGAGAGAACTGTGAGTCGCTGAGGAACTCAGGGCTTTTGTTCCCACGAGCGAGAGCTTTTGGAGGAATCTCCCCAAGAACAAGCCTGGGGGGGGCACTGGGGAGCTTCCGAGGAGGGGCATGCGGTGGGCACTGAGCACGTTTTGCCTCAGCCCTAGGACTGAAAGGCAGCGGGATGGGGGCACGGAAACGAGGTGCCCTCATCACCTGAGGACAAGAAAACAGGTAGCAGAAACAGTATCCGTAAGACCTCAGGGGTGGGGGGTGGGGCACCTGGGTGGCTCAGTCGGTGAAGTATCTGCCTTTAGCTCATGTCATAATCCCGGGGTCCCGGGATCGAGTCCCACATCAGATTCCCCGCACTTTCACTGGGAGTCTGCTTCTCTCCCTCTCTCTTTCCAGAATAAACAAATAGACCTTTTTTAAAAAAAAGAATTCAATGAGGAGCCTTAAATTAAAGTCCAGGGCCTGTGGCTGCTGGTGAACTTCAGCAGAGTTTCTCAGGGTGGGAAACCCAGAGATGGAAGAAAGAGGGAACTAAGGTGCTGTAGGCAAGTACTCACATAAGGTAACAAGATGAAATAGAATCATTCTGAGTGCCCAGAAAAACCATCTCCCCTCTAAAAAGAAAGAAAAGCAAGTGAGAGAGAGAAGGAAAGAACACACAAACAGACCACATGGGAAAGACTGGGTGGTTGTTCCACACACATGTACATACCTGGGTTCACTCATGTGCGTCTACAGGGCAAAACTGAGACCAAAACTACTGAACGTAATAATGCACATGGCTCCCACATCAGGCTCTGAGCTCTGTGCAGAGTCGGCTTGAGATTCTCTCTCCCTCTCCCTCTGTTCCCCTACTCGTGCTATCTCTCTCTCTGAAATAAATAAATAAATCTTTTAAAGAAGTAATGCAAATGGCTCTAACCTATTAAAAAGTATTCCATGCTTGAAAACAATGATTCCGTTCTATATAAACAACACTAGTGAAATATCCCAGAGAGATTAAAAATAAAAGGATATGAAAGGGTACGCCTGGCAAAAACAATAACATTTAATTTGGGGTTACGATTTCGGTACCAGACGTGTTGGAATTCAGGACAAAGGTTATTAAGAAGCAGACAAATGTAGCACTGCATGATGCTAGAGACTATAATGAGCAATCAAAACCCTTAAATATAAGTAATTACATCAAAGGATCTATAGAATCCATTTCTAAAGATGTCAAAAAGGCATTTAACATAATTCAATGATGATTTTTTATAAAAACACCAGGTAAAAGAGGAATTGATACTTACTTAACATTAAATGTAATTACGTAAATAAAAGTCTTAGTCCCCATGCCAGGATCTCACTTGGTGAGGAATGTCTGGAGACAGTCCTACGGAAGCAAGGAACCCAGCACAGATGCCAACCATCACCACCACTATGAAGTCTGGTCACGGACGGGGCAGACAATGCAACAAGAGAAAGCAGTTAGAGGCAGAAGAATGGGCCAAAAATGCAGAGAGCAATATTTACATGCAGATAAAATTAGTATTAATAGCGACATTTTAAAAATCTGTATATATATATATTAAGTACATGTATGTGTCTGTATAAGTAAACGATTACTGGAAGTTATTTAGAAAGTTCAGCCATCCGAAAGCAGGTAGCAACCATGCCCGCTGATACGATTCCACTTCTCTGTCTCCCCTGCACTAGACATGGGATGGCTCTCGGGGACGTCGCGGGAAGCCTCGCCTCCAAACCAAGACACTCTTGCAAGCCTCAGGCACTTAATTTTGTTGAGGACATTGGAAACCCCTCTCCTAAGAGAACTGTGCCTCCAGAAACGTCCTGCCTTTGGTAACTCCAGTGGGGCTCTACAGTTCCCCCAGTCCTGAGAGGGCCCGCCTCTTCTTCCCAGGCTTCTGGGGCAACACTTCTGGTTTTCTGGCTCAATCTAACAGATTTCAGTTAATATGTATTGATTTTTTTAATCCGAAATTCTGTTCTGTTTTGCTTTGACATTTGGAATCACTTCTCTAACTTCCCAGATTCTGTCTAAGAAATTTCTCACAGTGAAGGGTTGTTGGAATCTCTGATCCTCATGGATGGAGCTGGGACTACATTTCCCTATTTAACCCAATGGGGCAACTCTGGAGGGCACGCTGAATAGGACACAGGGGGACAGGAAGAATGAGATTTGCATGCAGAGTGTGAAAGGCCTAACTAAGATGTCCAAGTTAAAATAGGCTCAGATAATAACTCCTCTTTTAAAATCCATGCTTCAACTCTGAAAAGCTAAATGAAAAGATTTAAAAAGTAGCTTAGGAAAAAATACTTAAAAAGCTCCCGTAATTAAACATTTTGGAGCATAATCATAAAGGCTGCGCCCACAAAGTACATTTCTTCAATGAATCATCTATCTTCCTGTGAAAGAAAATCAAGAACATCTTTTACTAAATGATTTTAATGCAATCTCTACATGGGGGCTTGTTTTTAAGTAAATAAAAAAGCAATGCACAATGGAAACCTCATCTCGACAGGATAAATGTTTTTTCCATTTCATTTCAAATTTTGCACAGCCTAGACTAAGTAGCCTTTGCTTAGTATTTACACTTCTTTTCTCAAAAAAAAAAAAAGAAAGAAAATGGCTTTATTTATACAAAAAATGGACGTATTCACTGTGTACAATTGATGTGTTTGGAGATATGCATCCACCTGGGAAACCATCACCACAATCAAGATAATACACATTCATCACCTCCAAGTGTCCTCTTGCACCCCTTTTTCTGTGGTACAAACACTCAACATGATATCTTCCCTCTTCTTTTAAAAAAGATTTTATTTATTTGAGGGGGGGAGGGCAGAAGGAGAGAAAGAAAGAGAGAGAGAGAAGCAGACTCCCCACTGAGCAGGAAGCCAGAGGCAGGGCTCAATCTCAGGATCCCGGGATCATGACCTGAGCCAAAATCAGACGCTTAACCTACTGAGCCCCCAGGCATCCCAACATGATATTTACCCTCTTAACCACAGTTTTTGAGGGCTCGTTCAGTCCCGCTACCTATAGGCGCTAGTTTGTACAGCAGATCTCTAGAATGGACTCGCCATGTGTAACTGGGAAGTTGTTCACTGGTAGAAAGCTTCAGTCCCTCCACTTCCTGACCCCTGTACAGTCTCCCAGTTGCAAAGTTTCTCCCTCTTTGGCCAGGAGGTCACACACACTCACAGCTGTCTGAGACTTCCCTTATCTCTCTAGCCCTTCCTGCGAGGTCTCCCTATCCTATCCGTCAGCCCCGGCTTCCAACACAATGACATTCACATCCCTACCTTGACACTAGCCTTTCTTTTGGGCTCCACACAGTCGTCTGACTCCCGGACACCCTCACCTGGATGCCTGGACGGCATGGCACTCCTTCATGCCCACCTGAGCTCCTCCTGCTTCTCATCCTCCCCAGATGCAAACCTGCAGCCCATGTGTGTGTGTGTGTGGGCATTCGCTCGTCCGCCTCTCCCTCACCCTCGTCGGGACAGGAAGCGCCATGCCTTCTTCCTCTGCAGTGTCTCTTACCATCAGACTGACTTCTGTGCCCAGGAACTTCTCCCTCAGTGACACCTTCTCATTCATAGCAGACAGAATTATTTCATTTAATTCTGTGGGAGCCTCTTGAATTATAAGTCATTTCATGAAGAATATTTGACATCAATGAGGTTTCGATACATATATGTATATTCCTATGTGTATGTAAGCATTTTAAGTCAGTATCTACAGTTCTTTATAAAAGGCTAACAAAAAACACTATAGAAGAAGCTCTACCAAGAGCCCATGATCTCTTCACAATTCTGCTTTCCCTGTGTGTTCAGGCCAGCAACCGAGAAATATGCTCCCAGGATCCAGGCAATAGTATATTTTGTAGCATTGATGGGCCTGAAAAAGGGGGAATGAAGACACGACCCCCTTCCACTGCCCCTGGGTGAGCTGGCCAAGGGAAGGGCTTACCCTGTGCACCGGGCTCTGGGGGTCCTGCAGCCCCTCCCCCACCGGGAGCTCCCCGTGGTGCTGAACAGCAGGGGGCAAGCCCCACAGCACAGAGCCACCACATATCCTTCAAACTCCCCACTGTGGCTCCTCCTAGAACCTCTGACTGCTTTTGCTTTTCACTTGGTGACAGCTGCAGCACTAGAGGCTTTATCAGTCATCAACTCTGCAAACTGACCTGTGCAGTGTATTGTACCCATCTTAAACAAGAAGAAACTGAGGCTCAAAGAAACTAAGGCACTCACAGCCAGTGAGGGGCAAAGCCAGACTTGGAGTCCGGGTGTTCCTGCTTGCTGTCCCCAAACCACCAGGCTGACCCCTCAGGCCTTCTCCTTGGCAGCTGTCTGGGAGACAGACCCTCACCATCCCACTGATCATTGCAAACCCACCAGCACTCACCCCTCCCTCATCTCATTCCCCTCCCTTCCCAGTAATACTCGCCACGCCCAACAAACTGTAACTGTAACTTAGTGCTCTGTTGCACAGTTCGTTTACTCTTTGCCCAGCTGGACTGTCAGCTCCAGGAGGCCAGCAGTGTTTGCCTCTTCTGCTCCCTATGCCCTAACACCACGGCCTAGAAACAGGCACCTA
This sequence comes from Mirounga leonina, assembly GCF_011800145.1. NCBI lineage: Eukaryota > Metazoa > Chordata > Mammalia > Carnivora > Phocidae > Mirounga > Mirounga leonina. Next base: position 5,405,751 of record NW_023270865.1, on the reverse strand, counting down.
CAACAACAAACACAAGTTACTACAAATAGCTACTTGCTGAATTGAAGTGAGAAACAGTGAGAAGCAGAGAGATTTCCAAGAGCTTCTAAAATTTCAACAGTGGCCTTTATCTACAGAAATTCACCATTACTAAGTCACTTTATTACTTGTGTGGAAAAAAAAAAATGTATCTGTCAACCTGACGATATGGTTCATATCTAACAGGTATAGATGCCCAAGCTCTCTGTTTAATGGTGCTGGGCACGAGCCCCTCAGGGTTACAAGTGAGGCTGGAGCCGGGGTTGGCTACCATGCTCTGGAAGGCACCATCCTGACTGCTGACCACACATGCAAACCTCCCATCCTGAAAATCAGAAAGAAACCTCAGCTGTTCCTTTAGCAGTTGACACATTCTCCAAATATTCCTAGGGCCTTTGTTTTCAACTGGAATCAGTTAGAAATATTTTTGGAATCTTAAAGAAAAGTTATTCATTTAATTAAGTAACAGCTTATCCGCAATGGGAATGTTCCCAGTGCTTAGAAATGAGTGTCCTCATGCGCTCACCCATCCCTGCTGGCCAGACTCCAGGTCTGCGGGCGATTCCAATGACATCATCTGACAAAGGGACAGGTTCTCACTCTGGGGCATGTCTGAAAATGAGTGAAGGGGCATCCGGAAAAGAAGATACCAGCCGGAGCAAGCCTAGGTTTTCCTCCAATGGAGGGGAAAATGTTCTCATTGCAAAAACAGTCATCCTTTCCCCTGTGCCACTTTTTATGGATGGGACCTTAAATTGGTTGACTTGAGTTTTAGCCAGATGTTGATACTGATCCCCCAAGATCTCCAAGCAGCAGAGCCCAAGACTTTTGCCCAACATAACCTGCCAAAAGCAGTGACCTCACTGTGCAACAGTGATATTCCTCAGACTCTGTTGCAGTCTGAATAAAATGCCCAAGGAGAGTCATGAGTCTGTCTGATCTTCAACACACATGCATGCAAGTGAATAGGGTTCTCAGGTAACCCAACACCCTCAAGAAGGTATTTGGTTAGCAGACAGGAGCATTCTCTGAGTAGCAGTAAAATCATATATTGGCATTTTGGATGAAAGTGAATTCCCCACAATCAGATCATCCTATAAAGCAACAAGAGACTCTGGACCCATGCAGACCTCCCACAAGACAGACACCCAAGAAATCCTAGCTGAAAAAACTGGCTCTTTATAATCATGATACTGGAGTACATCTTTTTAGGACCCTACTTCTACCCCATGAGGTTTAAGGACTCTGTGTTCTCCACCCCCCACCCCACTGTGAACTCACAAATAACCAGAGGCCACACCAGGACCAGCAGATAGATGCCCTGCAAATGATAAAAGCATGTTTCCATTTTCAGTTCATAAGACAGCCCTGGAAGTCTGTGCTCATCCTTAAAGCATGCAGCATCCATCTGTCTCCTACTTAGCCTTGGTGACTTTGCATTTCCAACAAGGCAAGAAGTTAAGGATCGATTATCCTATTTAGATTCTGAGTTTCATCTTCCTCAAAGATGTTTGCAGCAGGAAGCTGACATGGAATTCAAAGCAGGAAATGTGGACCAAGTCCCTGCATGCACCACACTGTGTCCTTGCAGTTAGACTATAGCATGTACTTCGAGAAGACACGCAAAAGACAACTGAAGGAAGTGAGTGGCAGGATTTTTATCAACGTACAATTATTTTATTTAATTTTTCCATGCTAAGGATACAATTGCCATCACATGGGTCAGCAGGAAAAACTGTTAAAAGATATAGCCATGTCGCACTCAGGAGCATGCATATTTCAAGGCCCAGATGCCTTCCTTTTAATCATTCTCATTATATTTTTTCAATCGTTTGGTTTGTGTGGTTTTGGGTTGTTGTTTATTTTTTTAGAATAGCTGGGAACCAACAAAAACAATTAATATTTAATTATAATAAGAACTGCTTTATAGGATTTAAGGATTAGGTCCATTAATCCCCCAAGTATTTATTCCAAATAAATGTAATGATGTCACCTTTTATTTATTTATTATTATTCTTATGTTAATCCCCATACATTACATCATTAGTTTTAGATGTAGTGTTCCATGATTCATTGTTTGTGCATAACACCCAGTGCTCCAATGAGCATAATCTTTGAACCCTTGATTGGGTTTTCATTCACTGTTAAATGCAGATCCCACTGACCAAATCCCAACATCATTCAGTGTTACATTCCCTGGCATTTGTAAAGTGCTGTATAATGTTTTTTAAGTTTCAAAAATAGAACACTTCTTATTAAAACTAGTAACACTAACACAAATTTGGGGAGCTGGGGGAAAGGAGGGTTGATTTTTCATGATGGTGAACATCACATCGGGGGCTGTGGGGCAAGGGAGCAGTGGGTGGACAGGGCCCTCAGCTGCAAGGCAGATAATGGAGCTGGATTCTCAAAGCCAGCTGGCAAATGCCTGTCAAAGGCATGTCAAAAGCAGACTTATATTCAGTATGTCTGATATCTTTTCATTATTAAAATTTACTATAAAAGGTAAAAAAAAAAAAAACTAAAACCAGTAAAACAAGAATTTTTAAAAGTACAACAAATAATAGGGCAGCCACCCATAAATCACCTTGTACACTGCACATGATACCCAATTGGCCCTGGATGCTATACTTTGACTTGTATTATGTATATTTAGGAAACACACGGACACTGGGGAAGTCAGAGCTACAATCTCCCTTTCCCATCCTCTTTCTTCCTTCCCCAGAAAAAACCAGGAGGCGAAGATCAGTAGGTCATCTGTGTTTTCATCTAATGGTTGTGCTCCGAAGTATTCAAAATGTAGACACATGTATTATCGGTATAATTTTGAGACTTCCTGCTTCACTCAACACTATGCTTTTAAGATTTATCGGTGTTGATATATGTAGATCTATTTTGCTCATTTGATTCTTAGTTTCAGTGAAAACACTGAAATTGATTTATCCAGTCCCCCACTGATTTGTCCACATGCTTCCTTGGGCATGCACCGAAGACAGTCTCTTGTGTATTTACAGAACAATAACAACAACTGGGATGGGTCTTCCCTTCTACAGTTCTTCATCACTTTCCTTTCATACTGTGTTCTGGTTTTTTTTTTTTGTCTGTTTGCTTTCTGCTTCCCATGGCTTATCTCATGGGCTCTATAACACTGTTATGAAGAGCATTCCCTCTACATTTTTATGAAAACCCCAATGATGTGCTTTCCTCATTTAGATTATGATTCACCTAGAATTCAGATTTTTTTTTTTAAAGATTTTATTTATTTATTTGATAGAGAGAGAGACAGCGAGAGAGGGAACACAAGCAGGGGGAATGGGAGAGGGAGAAGCAGGCTTCCCACAGAGCAGGGAGTCCGATGCGGGCCCTCAGCCGCACAAGACAGGGTCTTTGTGAGCTCTCCCTCTGACACCTTGGTCTGTTGACCCATATCTGGGCTAAAAGGACAAAGTGAGATTTGATATTTTTTTTTATTTTATGATAATACACTCCCATTTATTTCCCTTCTACAAAAATAAGTTTGTCTGTCTACAAGAAGTGAAGGTTACTTCATTGTTTCACAACTTTTAGAGTAATACACCATAAAAACCTGTGTTTTTATGCTTCTTGGAATATTTGGTTCTTTAGCTAATTCCCCCATCAGGAGATAAAAAGAGTAATAAAAGTGATTTTTGCATATCGAGAGCATTACAAAAATACAGATGATGGACCTAGGTGTTTTGTATGTGTATATCATGTTCAATAGAAAATATTATTTTAAAAACCAGGCTGAACAGAAACTGAGTGTCAAACGACTCAGCAATTGATCTGCCCATCTTTTAAAAAGTTTAATAGGTAATCAATCTTTGCTCAAGGAATCATCTCCTCCTCAGACCTGATAAAAATGGAAATACTACCAATCTCTTAGAATGACTTTATTCTCCTTAAAGATTCCCCCTCTCCCTTAGCCATTACAAAGGCAAGGAGGGGACATTGCCAAGAGCTGGTGAGCCAACACGTCTGAATGCAAGGAAAGAGGGAAGTAGCAGTGGGTTCCACCCCAGATCTGCGACATGTTTTTGACAAGTCATAAAATCTCTGTATCGATAATGTGAAACGGACTATGTGAAAATTTGCATGCTACCTCACACGCTATTTCCCCCCTTTATTGAGGTAAAATGAGCGGGGGCACCTGGCCGGCTCAGTCAGTGGAGCGTGAGACCCTTGATCTCGGGGTTATGAGTTCGAGCCCCACCCTGGGTGGGAGATTACTTCAAAAAATAAAAATAAAATCTTTTTAAAAAAGTAGGTAAAATTGGGTTGTAAGGATCTGTTATACATCCAAAATACAAGTCCTTTGTCAGGTATGATGTACGTTTTGTACCTGTTTTTCCCGGCCTGCAGCTCACATGGTCACTTTCTTCACAGTGCCTTTGAATAGTAAAAGTTTTTAATTTTGATCAAATCCTATCAATGGGTTTTTCCCCCCCAATTTAACAGGTCACAATTTTTGGCGTTCTATTTAAGAAACAGCTTTCTATGGGGCGCCTGGGTGGCTCAGTCGTTAAGCGTCTGCCTTCAGCTCAGGTCATGATCCCAGAGTCCTGGGATCGAGCCCCACATCGGGCTCCCTGCTGAGCGGGGAGCCCGCTTCTCCCTCTCCCTCGCTCCCCCTACTTGTGTTCCTGCTCTCGCTATCTCTCTATCAAATAAATGAATAAAATCTTTAAAAAAAAAAAAAAAGAAACAGCTTTCTAACCCAAGGGTACCAAGATCTTCTTTCATGTTTTCTTCTGCAAGTGTCATAATTTTAGAACTATATTTTAAGTCTACAATCCATTTTCAGTTAATTTTTATGCACTGCATGAGCTCAGGATGGAAGTTCATTTTTTGCACACAGATATGCAACGTTTTCAGCAGCTATTGTTGAAAAGCTTACACTTTCCCCATTGAACTGGCCTGGAATACAGTCAAAAATACATTGACTGTGTATATATGTGGGACTATTTCCGGACAAGCTATTGAATCCCACTGGTCTAAGTGTCTGTTGTTTCATGAATATTACACTATGCTGATTACTGTAGTTTTATAAGATGTCCTGAATCCAGTAGGGTAACCTCTCCATGCTCTGCTTTCTCAAATTTGTTCTGACTATCCTAGGGGTTTTGCACGTCCATCTACATGTTAGAATCTGCTCATTATTCCCTACAAAAAAGCTTGCTGGAATTTTCACTAAGATCACATTGAACCTACAGAAGATGAATTTGGGCAGGACTGGCAACTGAACAACAAGTCTTTGGGTCCATGAACAGACTCTGCCTCTCTCTACATATTCATTTCTTTAATTTCTGTCAATCTTTTAGTTTTTACGTAGAACAGTTATACACATTTATTCAAATTTATTCCTAAGTATTTTATATTTTTGATGCTATATTAAATGGCTTTTTTTTTTTTTTTTAGTTTCTGAATGGAAGGTTCTAATATACAGGAATACAGTGTATTTCTATATCTCAACCTTGTAAACTGCAACCTCACTAAAGCCACTTACTTGTTCTGGTAGTGTTTTCAGTTTCCACAGGATTTTCAATACAGACCAATATCCCATGCACACATAATGCAGGCCACATGTATAATATTAAGGTTTTCAGCAGTCACATTAAAAGTAGGTAAATTTGATTTTAATAACACATATTTATCATATTTAGCCTACTTTTCCCAAAACATTATCATTTTATCATGTAATGAGTTTTAAAAATTATTAATAGTTTACATTCTTTTTTTCATACTTGGTATTTAAAAGTAAGTGTTTACACTTGGGAGCATCTCTTAATTCAAAACACAGAAATGCTCCTTAGCAACATGTGGCTCGAGTCTACCATAATGGACAGTGTGCATGTGCGCACCCCCCACACACACACAGTAACTCGATGTCTTATTTTCTAGTCTGCATGTCGTTTACTGCTTCCTCTCGCCATCTGCACCAGCTAGGGTGTCTGTATAAGGCTGAGGAGACATGGCAGGAGTGATCATCCTGACTTTACTCTGGATCACAGGGGGACAGCGTTCAGTCTTTCACTATCAGGAACCATGCTACACTTTTTCACAATTGTCTTGAATCAGTTTGAGGTGGTTCCTTTCTATTCCTAGACTGCTGAGTGACACTCCATGAATAGGTGTCGAATTGTGTCAAATGCCTCCTCTGTATCTCCAGAAATGAGAGTAGAGTGTTTACTGAAATGATCTGTTAATGTGAGGAATCACACCAATTGATTTTTTAATGTTAAACCAACTTTGAATTCTTGAGATAAACTCCATTTGGTCATGCTGTATTTTACATATAAAATATATGAATATATATAGTATATATTTTATTTTCTTTTTCATGATAGTTTTGGTCTTAGTTTTCTTTCCTTGTAAGGCCTTTGGTTTTGGTATGAGTAATGGCAGCCTCATGATATGAGTTGGGGAATGTTCCCTCTTCAATTTTGTGGAAGAATTTGTGTAGTATTGGGATTATTTTTTCCTAAAATTTTGGTAAGAACTCACCAGGAGAGACATCTGAACCCGAATTTTTTTTTTGTGGGAAGATATTTAACTACATATTCAAATTACTTTATACATATAGGGCTATTCAGGTTATCTATTCCTTCTTAAAGGAACTGTTAGTTTGCTTTTCAAGGAATTTTTCCATTTCATCTAGACTGTGGGATTTATTGGCAAAAAGCTGTTCATAACATTTCTTTAGCTTTTAAAGACTGGAACCTATAGTGACTATCCCTCTCATATTCCTAAAATTGGAAATTTCATCTTATTTCATGATTTCTGATCAGTCTACTTAGAGTTTTATCAATTTTATTGACCATCTCAAAGAACCAGTTTAGTCTCATTGATTTTTCTCTATTGTGTTTCTGTTTACAACTTCATTGTTTTCTGCTCCTTTGTTTAATTTCTTTTCTTCTAATTTGCACTACCTCTTCTAGTTTCTGAAGGTGGAAGCCTAAGTGACTGATTTGAGCCCTTCACCTTTTGTTGTATAAATGATCAATAAGTTCCCTCCAAGCACCATTTAGGGTGCATCCCCCAAGTTGTGAGGCATCACATTTTCATTTCATTCAGTTCAACATACTTTCTGATCCCCCTTGTAATTTCTTCTTGGACTCATGGGCTATTTAGAAATGTGTTGTTTAGTTTGCAATTACTGACTGATTTTCCAAATTTCTTTGTGTTACTGATTTCTATGGAAGTCCATTAGGGTCGAAGGACATACTTTGTATGATAGTAACCCTTTCACACTCAAGGGGACTTTTACAGTCAAGAATATGTTCTATCTCGAAAAATGTTCCATATGTGTTCAAAGGAATATGAAAGCTCTGTGTTGTTCGGTGGGGTATTCTATAAACACCAATCAGATCAACCTGTTTGGTAGTACTTTCAAAATCTCCTGTATCTTTGTTGACTTTCTTTCTTATTGTCCCTTCAGTTTGGAAGAGTGGTGCAAACTTTGAGTAAGACTGTGGATTTTCACGTCACCTATTTTGAATCTCCTATGAGGTGCACAAGCATTTGAAACTGCTAGGTCGTGATGAACAGATTCTCTTTACATCAGGAAATGTTCCTCTGTCACTGGCACCTTACTCTTCCAGGCCCTGTGCCAAGAATCATTCCAACTGCTCTTTCCTGAAGGTTCTTTCTTGGACACTGTAGGTTCCTTCCACTGTATGGGCTAATTGGTGCTTAGGTGGAGACTTCACAGGACCATCTACAAGTCTCCAGAGCTTGCTCCTCTCTCTCTCTCTCTCTCTCTCTGTAGCTCTCTCATCTCTCCTCTTTGGTTTCCTGTCCTGAGAATTCCAATGTCTTTACCTTCCTAAACTCTGAACTCTGTTTCTTCAGCTTCATGAAACTGCTGAGCTTTGTTCGGATTCTGCCTCCCTGTCAGGGCCTGGAGGTGCTCTTGAGGAAGGAAGCTGGGGCAATCATAGGACCCCTCCCCCTTTTGTTTCCCTTCCTATGAAGGTCACTTCCCTGTAGTATCCCTTAGCCAGGGTCTCAAAACCATCGTTTCATGTATTTTGTCACAGTTTTCAGTTGTTTAAGGTGGGAGGGTAAACTGAGTCTCTATTACTTCATCGGCGTTTAGAACCGGACATTTGAAATGCCATCCTCTTTTGAGTAGAATTATCACACGGATGATTTTAAAAGTATGCTTATTAATCTCAGCTCTGAATTTATGAGACAGCAAAATTGCTAAAACCAGCTTACAACAAAATAAATGTAACACAATCTATACTCAGAGAGAGTGGTATATATTAACAGAACCTCAAGAACGAAAGCTGCTCTTTAAAACAAAAGCTGAATTTAAACAAGCAGATGAAAGCAGTCATCAATCATGTGTGGTGGAGCTGAAACATTTCTTTAGCAAAAAAGATTCCACCTTCAGCTTAGGATGGTTTTCTCTTCTGGGTTTTTGGGTTTTTTCCCCCCAGCAGTGACAAGCAACCCTTTCGAGATCTCTCCTAATTTCTCCCATCTTCTCTTCTCACTGATTTCCTCTGAGGTGTGGACCACTCCCCACACCGGAAGGATGCTCATGTCCCACCAGCATCATCCCCTCCCTGAAGCAAAGCTGGGGGGCAGGAACAGCAAGCAGCCTCACACTGCCATCAACATACTACCAGCACTTGGAACTCCAAGCCTTCAAAACGGGGACCACCTTGCAGCTCCCCCAGCCCCGGGTGCTAGGGCACACAACTGGGCAGCCACACAGGACGCGTGCTTAGAAGGCACTGCAGCGGGTCTAATGCCCTGGTGAGACTGTGCTGAAATTCGTAACACACTTTGAACCAGGGGCCCCGCATCTGCATTTTGCACAGGGCCCACATACCATGTAGCAGCTGTGAGCGCAGACGAGGTAATGTGTGTTTTATGTCCACCATGAGCAAGTAGAAATAAGACCCACAGCTCCTCTCAATCTCAGTTCCCTCGCACTTCGTATGGGTTAAATCGTGTGCCCACACCAAATAAATAAATAAATAGGGAGAGAAAGAGAGAAGAAAAAAAAAGACAGTTATGTTGAAGTCCTGACCCCAGTACCCCAGAACGTGGGCTTATTTGGAAACAGGGTGACTGCAGGTGTAATTAGTGAAGACGAGGTCATATAAGAGTAGGCTGGCCCCCAGGATGACTGACGTCCCTACAGGGAAACAGCCGTGTGCTGACAGACAGACCCAGGGGGAACACCACGTGAGGACAGAGCTGAGGCTGCTTATGTAGCTGCAATCCGAGGGATGCCCATGACTGCCAGCCCACCACGAGAAGCTGGCAAGACGCAAGGAAGGATTCTCCTCTGACGTCAGAGCGAGCACGGCCCTGCCACACCTTGATTTTGGACCTGTGGCCTCTAGAACTAGAGGGCAATACAACTGTACAGTTGCAAGCCACTCAATTTGTGGCACTTGGTTCTGGCAGCCCCGAGACACTGATACGGCACTGAACTCTGCAAATGGCCCCAAGCTGCACGTTCACCCAGGGGCCGAAGTCAGCTCACCCTTCTTGGGGAGCGTCTTCTCTCCTAAAGCACTCTGGAGCACTCCCGGTGCCATCCCTGCACGTGCCCTCAAGCTTTACAGCAGCCACGAGGAGCCACGACTCCCAAGTGCATCTTGGAGGGTGACAGCCAGTCCTGGCAGCTGTGGGTCTCATCAGGGGGTCCGAGCACACCCCACGAGCAGAAAGAAATGACCTTTTCTGCAGTGGTGAAGCTGAGATGCAGAAATTATTATAAACTCCATTCTGAGGCCATAAAGTCTAAAAAGTAAATGATGTGAATCTCTGGAAAATGTTTTATTCTTGCTATCATCCCCAGCAGGGAACACAAACCTCTGGACTAAAATACTTAGAAGGAAGACTCCAATTGGCCAGAGCAGGGCTTAAAAGCATTAAATAGACCATCTTTAGACAGAACTGGACCCCTCCTCCTCCCCCCTGCCCTCCCCACCACTCTCCCTGCTCCTCACTCAGCACCTTATCAACCCTTCCCAGCGACTGGTACTCTGCCTGCCCCTCTGCGTCCAGCACTGGGTGCCGAGCAGGGGGTTAGACACAGACATGTAAAGCCCCAGCCTGGAGCTGGTGACACACTGGACAAGACCTACAGGAGTCCATCAGAACCTGGAGCACCTGAAAACACTTAAGTCCATTCTACAAATAAGAAAATTACATTCAGAAGATACACACACACACACACACACACAAAGCACTGCAAACAAAGAATGAAAGGAAAAATCTCATGGTAATGATATAAAATACAGTATTCACCTGTTCTCCCCAATTATTTGTTTACCCTGAATCTACAAATTTATTGTAGAGTCTCCTCCCTGCAAACTTCTTATTTGATTTGGGGGTATATGCCTCACTCCTTTCCTTGAGTTGGGTGAGGATGGGATTAGTGGCTGCTGAAAAAAGGAAATCTGAAATACTAAATGCTGGGGAAGCTAAGGGAGGTGTTGCTTAGCAACTCTTAATAGGAAATCATTTAAACTCTGGATTTATTTTTTCCTGAGAACTTGCTGCTCCAGCCTGGAGTCTAGAATCCACTCCCCTTCATGCTGGCAGCTCCCTGGCAAACACGCCTGGGCGTGCACGGCCCCCACCTGACGGTGACAGGTTGTATTATTCACCGGTTCCCACGTTTCTTTGGATATAACAACTGCGTCCCACTCGATTACAAGCACAAAGTAGCTGGAGTTCCATTACAAACACAACCTTTCATGAAGTCATTCACAAACACTGAATGCGGTAAGCTCTCACTCAGCCAAAGCGTCTCCATTTAAGCCGAGGCAATAACAGATGTTTTGGAAGTCCACAGAACATTCTTCCTCCCTTGTAAAATTCTAGCTCTTTCACGAAAACACGACAAATTCCAGATGGCAGTCATGATTTCTTTCCACTTCACGTTGACTTCTCCAGGTGGTGCTTCCCGATGCCCTGAGCTGCACACATAGCACCAGCATCCTCGTGATGGTGCCCCCCCACCCCCGCCCCTTCCGGAGCATGAGAGCCATCCTACACAGACTTCAAATAAGATCACAAACAGAACCCAGAGCCAGAGCAGCTCGGGGAGAAGCTGTACCAGGCTAGACTGGACTCTGAGCCCTGAGCTGTCATCCTGGCAAATGCCCTCCCAGGGCCCTTGGAGTCTGATGGGTTTTTCCTATAGGGAAGAAAGAGCCTCTCTACAGGTATTTAGGAGCTAAGAACCGACCAGATGAGAAAACCAGCAGAAAGAAGTGAAATTACAAGGAATCTAGAAGGAAGCGATGTTAACCTCAGCATAAAAGCAATCATTAATTCCCAAACAATAATACTGACTCATATATGTACATGGACATTTATTTCTTGAGTCAAGTATGTCCCATTTCTCTTGTTGATTCATCTGATGAATGAAACATACATTCCCCTCAACTGGGAATATCTGCTAACAATTTGAAACAATTTTACGGCATCTCTAAGTACCAGCTCCCTCTCCGTGAAGTTTTTCCAAATAACATCTAACCCAAAAGGGGTTCAGATAGAACAATTCAGAATTCCCAAATATGTCCCTTCCTCATCACAATAATCTGTCGTTTGCCAAGGCAGGACAGGAAACACCCCACATCCTCAATGACAAGGAGCACAGGGTGATGACGCATGGTGATCACGAGGCCAGAAAGCTATATTCAGATTCTGTCTTCCTAGCTCTGTGACTTTGGGAAGGTGGCTTAACCTCTCTGGGTTTTCATTTTCTCACCTGCAAACTACAAGTAATAATGGTACTTACTTCAGAGGGTGGTAGAGATCAAATAAGTTATGGATAAAGTCATCGAATACTGCCTGGCATGGGGAAGAAGAAGTGTTTTCTATCACTATGATGGTGGAGGAGGCAAGCAGACAGGCAGGGTACGTGTATGCGCATTCAGTGTCTCCACAGGTCTCTGCAGTGTGATCTCCACATCTGTGACCCTGGCTGCACGCTGGGAACGGAGCCCTGAACAAACACATTTCCAAGACCACTCGGTCTGTAAAATGTATACTGATGTGGGCGTGGGGTGGCAGAGATATTCCAGAAGTGCAAAGAGAGAATGGCGGTGCGTGCTTTATTTCCAGACAAGAGTTTAATTAAGATGCCCATCTTCGGGATCCAGGACCATGCTCCTTAAAGAAAACCACAGGAGGAGAAAGACAGGAGGAGGCAGAGAGATTGTTCTGGAAACCCCAGCAGACTGGTCTATTCGGGCAAGGTTGGGGCTCTGGCTGGGGAAGCCCAGGGAGGGTCGTAGTGGGTTCTCAGCGCACGGCACAGTCAGTATGACGGTCCCCTCACTCCGGCTGGGAACTAACAGTAGGGAGAATACAGACATGCCACCTCCATGCGAAACCACCAGAAATGTGCAGGATCTCAAAATAACTACACTTCAGGCTGGGTCCAGCTGCGATGCACTTCCTTAAAATTCACATTTTGTCAGTACATATTCTGCCATTAAAATAACAACAATACATCGTTTGAAAAACACTGATCTTTTGCTGCTAAAGGAGATAATTATTGGCATTACTTTTTAGTTCTTCTCAGAATTAAAACCTTTTTCATAGTGAGTGTATAATGCCCTCCGAGAAGCCTCCCTGGTGCACAGAAGCTTAGAGAAGGGAGCCTTGAATCCTGAGGCTCAATCTCCCTGAGCTGGATTTCTCTTTCCGTTCACATGCTACTCGGCTCTCCCAATGGTAAAGAAATTTCTTTAGCAGCATTCTAAGGGACTGAGCTGAAGGAAAAGCAAACCAATTCTCACAGCCTATAAAGAGCTGTTCTTTCCTTTCATTTTTCCTGCTTTTAATTAAAAAAAAAAAAGATGTTTGCACACTGATGTCCTACTTTTGTAAGCAAACATGCAGGCACATGCTGAATGTCTGGTGTCCTTTTAGGCAATGCGGTCAAGGAGCTGTCTTCTTCCTGGAGCGAACTGCTAGCCTTTCAAGTTGGCGGTAATTTAACAAATCTATACAATAACTTCAGCAAGGTCTCCCTGCCAAGGCTCAAATGGGGTTGTCAGGAATGGAAGCATTCACTTAACTCTATTCAATGAGCTGTTAGGATGAGGGAAGCAGAAAACGGGAGACAAATGCAAATACGACTCTGCTGTCTTGTCCTCACTTGGCCAAGCCAGCATCTGTCTGCCTAGATGCCAGCCATGTGGGGGACCGCCCTCCTGCCACCTTTTCAACGGTATTCCCATCCCAGAGGGAGGGTCCTAAGTCAGGGCTATCAGCGCAGCTGATGAAATGCATTCCTTCTTGCCAGAAATTCATTAACTAAAACATCATCTAAAAGCTCGGGCTTCCCAAGTAAATCAAAGCATTACGAAAACGCATCCGGCAAAACTTCCTCGATGTCACTAACGCGGGAGCCCAGAAGAAGCACTTCCGTTACTCAGACAGGCAGAGGCATACCCAGCTGCCCTGATGTACGAACGTGAGTTCATGATGCTCTTTGTGTACGTGGCCACGTGTGCAATCGTCAGGTTATCTTCTCTTCGTGTTCGTATGAATTTATTCCAACAGGATATTCACACACCGGAACGCATCCAATTCCCGACAGACGCTGGTTTCAAAGAGCATCAAAACCTCCAGGGCATACATTTAATTCCAAGGTGGACTTGCAGTTTAAGTGTCAGTCGACATCAAGAGCAGCTACGGGAACCTCAGACAGCAGACACCCGAGCACCAGGCCACGCAAGACGGACGTGGCTTCTTGCAATCCACACAGGGAACGGGGTGTCTTCCCGTGAAATCAGAGCTGTCATGAGTGGAACCGTGTCCCTCAAGAAGGGTATGTTCGAGTCTTACCCTCCACCCCGTACCTGTGAATATGATCGTATTTGGAAACAGGGTCTCTGCAGTTCTCATCAACTGAGGATGAGGTCATCACAAGAAGACCTAAGTCCAGTACGATGGGTGTCCTGACAAGAAGGGACCAACAGACAAGAATGGAGTGTGACTGGAACAGTGTGTCTATAAGCCCAGGAATGCCAAGGACTGCCAGAAACCACACATGGCTGAAGGAGGCAGGAAGGCTCCTCCCCTAGAACCTGCAGAGGGAGAAGAATGGCTTTGCCCATACTTCCATGTCAGACTTCTGGCCCCAGCGCTGGGAGACACTCTCTGTGAATCTCGCTAAGCCTCTTCCTCTGGGCCTGACCTCTCACTGCTCTCAGGACAGCAGTGGCCCCTGTCCCAGAGGCTCTGGGACAGGGGCCACTGCTATGCTGTGAGAACTGCATGGGCATGTGCCAAACACGGAATGATACACCTTGTACTCATGGCCACTGGTTTCTTAAAAAATATAAAATAAAAATGATCCCACTTCAGGTAGTCAGCTATGACAGATGTTGGTGGGGATGCAGAGAAAGGGGAATCCTCCTACACTGTCGGTGGGAATGCAAGCTGGTGCAGCCACTCTGGAAAACAGTATGGAGGTTCCTCAGAAAGTTGCAAATAGAGCTACCCTATAACCTTGCAATCGCACTACTGGGTATTTACCCCAAAGATACAAATTTAGGGATCCGAAGGGGTATGTGCCACCCCGATGTTTATAGCAGCAATGTCCACAATAGCCAAACTGTGAAAAGAGCCAAGATGTCCATCAACAGATGAATGGATAAAGAGGATGTGGTCCATATATACAATGGAATATTATTCAGCCTTCAGAAAGGAATGAGAGCTTGCCATTTGCAACAACGTGGATGGAACTGGAGGGTGTTATGCTGAGCGAAATAAGTCAATCAGAGAAAGACATGTATCATATGACCTCACTGATATGAGGAATTCTTAATCTCAGGAAACAAACTGAGGGTTGCTGGAGTGGGGGGTGGGGTGGGAGGGATGGGGTGACTGGGTGATAGACACTGGGGACGGTATGTGCTATGGTGAGTGCTGTGAATTGTGCAAGACTGTTGAATCTCAGATCTGTACCTCTGAAACAAATAATACATTATATGTTAAAAAAAAGAAGAAGAAGAAGAAGACAGCAGGAGGGGAGGAATGAAGGGGGGGAATCAGAGGGGGAGATGAACCATGAGAGACGATGGACTCTGAAAAACAAACAGGGTTCTAGAGGGGAGGGGGGTGGGAGGATGGGTTCGCCTGGTGGTGGGTATTGAGGAGGGCACATTCTGCATGGAGCACTGGGTGTTACGCACAAACAATGAATCATGGAACACTACATCTAAAACTAATGATGTAATGCATGGTGATTAACATAATAAAAAAAAAAAGATCCCACTTACTTCCCCTAACAGAACAAGAAAACAAATACCTTCTATAAGCCTCTACAAATATTCAGTTCAACACTGCTTAAGCATTTTTGAACCACTTAGGAAAGTAAGATGGAAAACAGCAGCATTGTGCTCCTTGCCTACCATTTAATCAACAGGAAAGAGCCCGGCGAAGGGCGTGCTGGCAAACCAGCCAAGTCAGAGGCGCGCCCACAGGTCACCTGTCTCAGACACAGGCGCCCCCGCAAAGCAGGGGGGCCACAGACCGTGCGACGTACCGCCGACTTCACTGGGGGTTGCTGGGACCATCAAGAACATACCGTTCTGAAGTCCTCCCCACCCAGAAGGCAGCTGCGTGGAGCAACCGTCCGCGGGCGGGGGGCCGGCGGTACAGGGTGGAAGGGGACGTGGAGAGGGGCCTGATCCGGTGGAAGTCAACGTCAAAGACGGCGGGCAGGAGGGCACACCGCCCCAGGCCTCCTCTTCTCCCTTCTGCTCGACGCCCCATGGCACCGTCCACGCCACGCTGCCAACCCTCCCTGGGTGCCTGCCACCCTTCTGCGCGCCCGGACTTCCTCAGGCCACACGCTGATCAGGCCGGACAACCTGCGGCACAACTCGCCTTTCTCGGGTTCACTGAAAGGCACCCTGAGGCACAGCACTGGGCCACACGAGGGCTTCTCAGGCCTGGCGCGAGCTGGGCCAGCTACCCCGCCAGCCACGCCAACAGGGCCGAGGCTCTGCACACTAGGTCTGCCCAGGCCGTGGCGGCACGGGGAAGGCAGCCCGAACCCGGGGGTTACGTGGGGAGCAGGAGCTGAGAATGTCCCAACTCAAGAGGAGCTTGGAAACAAGGACGTCAAAGCACACAAAAATAACCAACCCTGAGACATTTGACCAACAAACTCGACACCCGGGAGAGATCAATCCTGAGGCAACGGGAAGTAAGAGGACTCTGAAATAAGTACGTTTAAGACACTCCAGAAGATTTTTAAAAAGCAGGTGGAGAGCAGCAGTAAAACCAAAAGGAATGTCAAAAAACCAAAAGGTAAAAACAGAACAAGTGGATACAAAAAAGAAAAGGAAGGAAGGAAGGAAGGAAGGAAGGAAGGAAGGAAGGAAAGGAAGGAAGGAAGGAAGGAAGGAAGGAAGGAAGGAAGGAAGGAAGGAAGGAAGGAAGGAGGGAAAGAAAGAAAGAAAGAAAGGAAGGAAGGAAGGAAGGAAGGAAGGAAGGAAGGAAGGAAGGAAGAAAGAAAGAAAGAAAGAAAGAAAGAAAGAAAGAAAGAAAGAAAGAAAGAAAGGAAAGAAAGGAAAGAAAGGAAAGAAAGGAAAGAAAGGAAGAAAGAAAGAAAATCCAGCAACCGATCTGGAGATGAAGAACTATAGCCTCGCATTAATGACAACACGGAGCGAGCCTGCTCTTGGCAGAGGGCTCGAAGACACGAAGAGCCAAGACAGGCACGACCCTCCCCCCCCACCCCCCGCCCCGGGAGCTTACGTCCTCGAAGGGGATAGTCAGTCATCATAGGTGCTACAGAAAACCTGCAGCAGGGAGAGGGGTGTCGTCAGATGGGGGGCACCTGGAGGTCGGGGAAGGCTGCCCTGACAAGGTCTACAAAGGTACACGGAGCCACACAACCCATGGGAGAAGAACGTTCCAGACAGGTGGGGGGTCCTTATCCTCATAAATTGGTTCTACTGAAATTGTAATAATAAAAACAAAGCAAACATTACGGGTGAAGTTACAGATGCTGCAGTTATGTTGGAAACGGGACTGAGGCCACTTGCATCCCATGATTCTGCATGACAAGTCCTGGCTGATACAATTAGAAAATACAATACATGCAAACAGAGTGAATTAAGGACTGGAAAGGGAGAAAAACATTTTCTTAAATTATCTTAAGATGATAATACTGTCTATATAGATAAGCTGAGACCCTCAGATAGACTAACAGAGCTAATAAGAATTCACCAAGATTGCTGAATACAGATTAATATAAAAAACAACAGTATTCTTATGCATCAATGCTAACCAAATAGAAAAGGTAATTAGAAAAAAAATCCTTTTCATAAAACAAAAAAAAGTGTTAGGTACCTAAGAACAAGTCTAAGTAAAATCACTACCAATTTTATGAAGGAAAAAAAAAAAGTCTTCAGACATAAAAGAAAACCGTAATTATTGGACGGACATACCACATCATTCCATGGAAAGGCTCAATACAATATGATAGCAAATCTCTGGATGTTTTTTATAGTATCCTCTTATTATTTCCTACACGCTTCATATCATTCAAAGCAAAAACTAAGAAATTCCATATAATTTAAATCCAGATCTCAACTGGAGTTTTCACTGAACATTACAAACTGATTCTGTAATTGATACGGGAAAGCAAGCTCAGAGAATTCGGAACAAAAGGAAAACAGAAGAACAAAGAAAGGATCCTTGCCCTTCCAGACAGTAAGGCCTCTTGAAAAGCCATATCATTAACCAAGGAGGCGCTGGTACACACACAGGCCCTGGGGGGGCCGCTGTCGGCCGGTGCCCCGTTTCTGTCCCACGTGCGCCGGCTGAAGGAGGGAGGGATGGCGTGTGCCCTGGAAGGCGGCGGGGTGAGGCCAGAGCGTGGTGTGTGGACAGAGGGGAGCTGGGGCCAGGAAGGAGCTGGGATCCTGGGGTGCATACCCAGCCCTGCCAGGGGCCTGAAGGGGACCGTGATGGGGACACTGGCCGGGGAGCCTCCCTGACCAGGGGAGCCTCTTCACAGAGCTGCAGGAAAGGACAGGGCCACCACCGCCTCTTCTGTCCACAATAACAGTGTCCTTCAGAGCCAGAGAGACCAAGAGGAGTTCACCTAGTCCAGGCTCTCCCTTTGCAAGGGAAACTGAGGCCAAAACGGGATGATGGCTTGGCTGAGGCCACGAGACCACTTCCTAACAGAACCCGCTGGAAACCTCCCCTTTGGGCTCACCCAGGGCTCTCTCCAGCTATGGCCTACCAGCAATGCTCTCCTCCTTGACCGGGCACTTGAGCCCTTCTGTGCACGGCCATCTTGAATCTCTCTTCTCCTCTGGCCTCTCCAGCAATTCCCCCTCACTGGTCTTGGTCTCCTAATGTCTTCTCCTCTCTCCACTTCTGGCTCCTGGTCCTCTCCTACTCACCCCTCGCTCTAGAGTCCCCACCAACTCTGTGACAGCCCACGCAGTGCCCAGTGCACTCTCTTCCTGGATGGCTACAGAACCCCGTGGCTTTGATTAGGAGCTTGAAGCTAGGCAACTTGTATATCATACCTATAGCCCAACCCTGCACCCTAGGCAACCCAGGGCTTACTCGGGCAGTCCAGAGCATGCACCCACATGGCAGCACACAGAGGGGAGTCCTAGAGAGCTAACATCCTCCAGGCGTAGTGATTTCCTAAGCCAAGAGCCTCCCAGGGTCAACATGGAGAACCATGGGTTCCCAACAGGTGCATGAAACCATCCTATTGATATGACAGAATCAGGTTGATATAAAATCAGTGTCACAGAAGTCTGTGTGTAAGGAGGAACATCTAGTAACTGACAGAGTCCAAGGCAACAACCAGTGTTTGAGAGTTACAGGTAAGGCTCCGATCCCAGAGGGATCCTGGCATAATAGAGAACTCAGGGACCAGGAGAGCATGCAGCCAAATGCAATATGAGGAGTATATCCAGACCCAGCCATCTCAACCAAGTGACAAGGTGAGACTAGGCCCACGCCCTGGCGGCTGGCAGGTCTGAGAAGTCCAAATGGGCGTCGGTCGAGTGACTTCACCCACAGGGCACCGCTAACACGGCTAGTTTAAAAGACCTTCTCAGCCACAGGTCTGTTTCCAGTTTAGGGCCAGGTTTGCGGAACCAAGTATGTCATCAATCAAGTGCATAAAGAAAACACAAAAAATGTTTGAACACCTTACCTGGTCCCAGGGGGAGACGGTGCCTCCAAAGCACATGAACAGGTACCCCATGGCCACGAGACATATCCATATCACCAAGGAGAAAAGGCGGAGCAGCTTCTTAAACACGGACTCGATGCAGACGAGGATGAATATCGCAAAGAAAATCGCCAGGGCTGTCGGGACCGTTATTAAAAATGCCACGTGGTCTTCAACTTCCTAAGAGGTGGAAAAATATGGCAAAGGCACAATTTAGCAACCCAGTGATACCCATGGTTCATGTCCTCAAATGCCATCAACATTAATCAACGTCAAGTAGATCGAGTTGTAAAAAATTATTCCAGAAGTAGGAGAGTTTGAACGTCTGAAAATTTAAATTTCCCATTAAATCACTATGTTTCTCTATAGAAATAACCCAGTATTGTATATTTAAATTATGCAAAACAGCTACACCATCAAATTTAGATTTTCCCTGATAAATGGAGAAATGGATTTTATTCAAAAGTGAATGTAAGAATATTTACTATAAGGATAAAAATAAGACAAGCAACTTCACTGCCTGAATCAGAGGATCAGAAATGCCCTTGCCTTAGAAAATTAAGTCTTCCAAATGGATTTGAAATGTTTTATTTAAAAATCTAAAAATGGTCTGAGCCTCCCAAGGGATGAGCTTTTATTTTAATGCATGGCAATTAATGTTTTAACGGGATCACATATTAAGAGAAAAGGGTCAGAAAATACTAATTACAGAAGCAAGAGAGCAGGAAACACTTGCAAGAACGTGCCATTTGGCTGGTTTACTTCCCCACTTCTCTGGAGCTCCAGTGGCAAAAAGAAAATGAGCATCTAGTATTAGCCTCCCTGATGCATTTTTTGAGGTCCACTTTTGCACACTAATGTTCCCTCTCCATCTACCCCTTTCTAGCCACACACGCACAAAAGGAACACTATTTCTATTCTACACAATGTCCACCCAACGTGATAGACGTCACGCTTCCTTTGAATACGGCAGCATGGATTTCAGGCTTTAGCTTTGGCAAAGCACTGCTATTAAGTCGTCATGAACAGCACTCCCTGTGGGCTGGAACCCACCAAAATCTTCATGCCTCATCCAAACACAGGTGGCCACTAATGCACCTTGATCAAAGAACCCACATGGCCAGAACCCTAAGAACTTTCATGGAGGCCTTAGAATAGCAAAGACAGTAAAATCCGGGACTTGTGGGACAGTTCTTCCAAATACCAGAGGCTGGCGAGCCCTTCATCTTTTCTCGTCGGCATGGTGTTCACTCCACCCCGTTAGCAGCTCCAGCTTCACACTGGAGATGGCCCCACCCTGATACCAAACCACTAACCACGGGGACACGGGGAAGCAGAGCAGATCTGCCAAATCACACACAGACTCCAGATTAACGTCGGGGCAAAGAGAGGGCCCTAAGCCCTCCCTCAATTCTCAACTGACTTGGTTTCCCTTTCTCCCCCACCATTACACGTGTTACCAGATACCTGGGGAAAAGACCACCACAAGAACAACCACAACACATAACAAGATACATATTCCCGTGCTAAGCACTCATACGTATATTAACCTCTTTAATATTTACAACACCCTGTGTGGGGCATAGTGTCTGCGCTCTTCCACAGGTGAGGAAAATGAGGCCCCAAGAATGAAAATGAGTCACTGCAGATGGTGGAGCTGGGGAGGGAGGGGCCAGGGGTCCGGCTGGGGTCACCGCAGGCTGCCACCACCGCGGGGCTCTGGCCTCTGCTCACGCAGTGGACGGCAAGCGAAACCAAGGGGCAAAATATTGTACGTTTCCAGAACTGGCAGAAGAGGATCAAATGTGATGTTCTTATTCTCCCCCCCAACGGCTGTTTTTGCCCATGATTAAGTGCCTGAGCTGTACTCAGACACACTCTGATGATGGCAAAGGGTCTCAGAGGTACAGCAGGGCCGAGCGCTCCCCACACTCCGACCCCACAAACAAACGTGCTCCTGGACGTGACCGCATGTCCTCTGGGAACATCCAACTTGAGATCCCGGCCGCTCGCTGCCCACATGTTGCGTGAAAACTTAATTGTAAACCTCCCCAAATGAACTTAACTGAACTGTGGGCAGAAAGCTGGTCCCTAAGAAACCAGGACGGTTGTGTTCCTCGTGTGACCGTTCACTTACTTCATTAACCCGGTCGGGGAGAAACAATCGTTGACGTCACTGGCTCTCGTTTCTCCGGGAAAGACTGAAAATGGTGGGAAAATAGGCATGACGGTAAAGTGAAAATTAGTACGTGAAGGCACAGAAAGGATCAGGAAGCGGGGGAAAGCGGCATTGCCTGGCCTCTCCTTGCACTTCTCTCAGAAGGGATCTAACTGGAAACAAGACAAAGACCCAAGGTCTGCTCATGCCAGGTACAGTACATAGAGTCAGACTTGATTCCATTTCCGGTCTTAAGTACTGGAGTCTCTATCTCATTTTCTTTTGAATTTCAGCGTCCCCATCACTGAGAAGTGCCTTTTCTGGGCCGAGGGTGACTTCCCCATTCAGCACAGCAAACACAGCATCTGGGTCGCAGAACACTTTGAAGGGTCCACAAATGTGTTTTAATTTCTTTTAGAATCAAAACAAACAAAAAAGCTCTTAGGGTCAAAGGTTACATACATGTTGATGCTAACGCAATTGTAAACTATAATTCTGAATCCATTTTGAGGGAGGAAGGGGACTTCCAAGGCTCCTAAGTTTGCGTGAGACTGTCTTGACAGTCTTGTCTTGACATGACACACCATGATCCCAGGGGGCTGGTGTTGTATCCTGGGGCAGATGCACTGCAGGATGGGCTGGATCCAGCACAGCGGAGAACTTCAGCTTCATCCAGCATCCCCCAGCCTCGGGAGGCGAGCCAGGGTCCCTGGCCAATGCCTCCTGCTGTCTTCTCAGCTGCTGCTCATGAGGCTGCTGGTCCTAACCACCGCCCAACCTGAGCCCAGGGAAGAATTCAGCTCTTCCCAAAAGAGGACAGCCAGCAATTGATTCTGCATTTGCCTTCTGAACTCAAACTCCAAACAAGTTTTAATAGGGACTTCTCCACAAAATAGGATCTTTTATAGGGTGTCAAGGAAAAAAACAGTGGAGCATTCATTAAAGAATGTATAAGCTTAGGGGCCACATTCTTTCCCAGTCCTACTGCTGGCATCACGTGTCTCTCTCCCCCAGGGGAAGTAAATGAAATGCAGGAATGCCCTCAGTCCCTGGGCCACGGGCTCTCTTCCCTCCCCTGGTCCATTCCCAGCGGACAGGATGATGAAAAAAGCCACAGAGGCACACCCCGTGGCTGTTTTCTTCGGAGCTACTCCAGTTTTCAAAATTCAGAGCATAAAACAAACAACATAGCTTAAAATAAAGTAAACTAAAACATTAAAAACACTGTCAGTCTCAATGAAATATGCTTATGCATCCCAAACCGCACATCCCTTCCTGGAAACAAAAATTCATCATACAACACAAACTAGGTGAAATGTTTGAAAATGCCTTTATTAGTAGTCAAACACCTTTAAGACACGCCTTAAATAGGTAAAAAACAAAAACAAAAACAAAAAAACTCCATACAACACAAACTAAGTGAAACATACAAAAATGCCCTCATTGCTCCTAAAATTTACAAAAAAATGCCTTTAAAAATGTTTTTAAAAGTACCTTACAATGCAAACTAAATGAAACATATGAAAATGCCTTTTCAAAGGGAGATCTTGAGCATGGTATCATCTATTTAATGATAATGGGTCCCTCTTGCTCATTCCCTTCAAACATCTTATCCTTTCCTTTTCAGTGCATTTTCTAGTAATTTTGGATGGCTTCTAATTGCTAAGCCTATTAAATACCCATCGCTTTCACGTATTATGTGACAGCTCTTTTGTTTCTTAGAGGCTTTTCCACAGAGCAACAGATTATCGATATTTTCATTCTTTTCCACTTGTATTTTTCATTTTTTTGTTAAACAGTGCTATTTTTAATTTACATGGTAAAGGACAGTCTCATGCAAAACACTGCTTTTCTATTAAAAAAAAACAACAAAACTTTGAAGTCCAACAGACTGAAGGTAGGGTCCTATCCCCACTCCTGCGTGACTGGGGGTGAACACTGCGTTTCCCTAAGCCTGTTTCTTCATGTAAAAAGCAACACGGGTACAATCTCAATACTTTCTCACCAAGGCTGGTCTGATTGTTTATTATTGGAATGATGCCCATTTTGCACTCTAAATAATAATTTATCACCACAAATTATTTTGAAGGTTTGTCACTGGGCAAAAGTAAACCAGATTTTAGCTATAATATACATTTGACTACAGATACATATTTTCATTCATTCATATACATGTATGTGTGTGATATAATAGAAAATGTATTTTTCATTCTTTTCCACATAGAGAGTCATACTCCATTTTATCATGAGGTATGAAAGGAATAAACAAAAATTCTGATTAAATAATCCTATAAAACTGTGGTGAAATAAATCAAAGATCTCAATAAATGGAGAGATATTCCATGCTCATGGATAGGAAGACAATAATGTCAAGATGTAAATTCTTCCCAAATTAATCTATAGAGTCAGTGCAATCCCAGTTAAAATCCCAGCCAGTTATTTTGTAGATATCAACACATCGATTCTAAAGTTTACATGGGGAGACAAAGCACCCAGAATAGCAAACACAATGTTGAAGTACAAGAAAAAATTTGGAGGACTGACCCTACTTGACTTCCAGCTGTGCAATAAAACTACAGTAATTAAGACAGGGATGGTACCGGCAGAAGGATAGACAAATAGATCAACAGAATGAAATAGACCCACATAAATGTAGTCAAATGATATCTGACAAAAGGAACAAAGACAATTCAATGGAGAAACAATATTCTTTTCAGCAAAACATCTTAAAACAACTATATAGACATCCATATACAAAAAAATTCTAGACACTTACTTTATACCTTTCATAAAAATTAACCCAAAATGGATCCCAGCACAGATCTAAATGTAAAATGCAAAAGTAATCCTGAAAACTTCTGAAAGCTTTCCCCTATACCCAGACCTTGGGCAATTTGTCATACTGAATAAATAATCAATAACATACATATATTTTTAAAATAAACACAAAAATTATAGGTATGTGTAAGAAGAACCAGTTTGCACCTGCTTAGAAAGATGTATCTTCCACTACTTGCAACTCAGTAAGTTACTTGTTAGGTACACACAAAAATATGGCCTAAGATCTTGACCATATTTATTTATTCTCGGCTCCTATTATACAGGCCAGCATTCTCACTCACATTTTAAGAATATGGATAAAGACATGAAATAAGCGTGTTTTACATAAGAAATTGTTCCCATGGGGCATCAAACTTTAAAGAACTCTCCTTTCTACAACTAGACTCCAAATAATATTCCTGAAGGATTGCTAGTCTCTAGAAGCGGTAGACAAGATCTCCAACTCACTTCCCTACCCATCCCCATAAAAAAACAAAAAACAAAAAAACACAGAAAATATGAGTGCTGAACCCTCAGCAGGGGTGGGTAAGTAGACAGGAAGTCTAGACCACAAAAGCCAGGGGCAGCTGGGAGGAGGAAGGACCAGCATTGCTTTGTAGACAGTAGGTGCCCTGCAGATACCGAGGCTGAGAACCTCAGCAGTATGTAGATCCACAGGACAGCAAGTGGGGACAAAGGGAGCCAGAAGAAACCTCAACTGGGGCACATTCCAGCTATCTTGGAAAGAGGAGCTAACTATTCTTAGGTAAAAGCTTTCCCACTTAGAACCACAGTATTCCAAGCAATTAAAATCAGTCATCATCTTAAAACAAAAATTGCCAAAAATGAGCAGTCACTAAGAACGAGGGTCCACGAAAATAAGTGGTTTAGACTCTCAAGGACTGCAGACATTGAAAGTGACAGCCAGAGAATACAGAATAGCCGTATTTGACACATTTAAAGAAATAAAGGATGCACTTTCAAGGCTGATCATACAACAGAAATTAATCAGGTACAAACACACAGAGAATGGAACCTGTAAATCTCATCAATATAATCATGTAAATAAATAAAAGCTCAACCATTGAAACAGAAAAAATAAATACGGAAACAAAAAACAGAAAAAAACAATAGTTAAAAAGAAAATCAGTGAACTAGAAGATAAACCAAAGAGTTTATGTACAATGCAACAAAAGAATATAAATATTCCTTTATAATATGTAAGAAATAAAAATTATTAAAAAGCCTAAGACACAGAGAATAGAATAAAATGAATTAGAATGTATTAACATGTCTGATTGGAGTTCCCAAATTACAAAATGAAGAGACTTGAGGACATAAAATATCTAAAGAGAGATTGGTTGAGGATGTCCAATACTAATGAAAAACCATGAATCTACAACTCCAGCCAGTTAGGCAAAAAGAAATACAAACATATATATAAGATGGTAAAAATGCAAAATATTAGAGATAAAGAAAAAATCCTAAGAGTGCACAAAGAGAAAGGAAGGACCACCCACAAAGAAAACAGTTTGCAAGAGAGCAGAAATTTCAACAGTGCAAGACAGTGAAGACAGATTATTGAGCAAAAAATAACAGTCAACCTTATATCACCAAGAAAACATGTGTTTTTTTATAATAAGAGCAAAAATGCAAACATTTACAAAAAATCATTTTTTAAACAGGGATTTACCATTGAGAAACCTGCTCTAAAAGAACTTCTAAGAAATTATATAATCCTAAAAAGACCGTATGATATGGAAGAAGGAGGTGAACAAATATGGTAAATACATTGGCACAACCAAACACGCAACTGTCTATCTGAAACAATGAGAGTCCAATTTCTAGGCTTAAAAAGACAGAAGTGAACGATGCATTAAGCAAAAAATAAAAACTTTAAGCGTAAAGATAAGATGATAAAATGTTCAATTCCAAGGCAATGATAATAATTTTAAACATCTATGAACTCATAAAATAGCCTCAAAATGTATAAAGCAAAAATGTATAGACCTAGGTAGAGAAGTAAATTAATCTACCAAGAGCAGATTTCATGATCTCTAACCAGCTATTGATAGGTCAAGCAAACAAAAGTAAAAACAAAATTTAAAAGATGCAAATATCTGAATATAATAATTAATAAGCTTGACCTATTGGCAAATAAAGAATTCCACATCCAACCTTAGAGAGAACATTAATCTTCTCGTGTGCACATGGAATATTTATAAAAATCATATACTAGGCAACTTGCAAAAAGTGTCAAAGAAGAGGTATCACAGAGACCCATGTTCTATGATCACAGTTTTAAATTAGAAGTTTATAACAAAAACATAATTAAAAATTAATCACCTATTGGTAACACAAAAAGCACAACTCTAAACTGAAACAAAAAGTGAACAGAAGAGGAATCTGTGTCAGATTTGGGAGGTGGAAATGGAGCAAGTCCTCACCTCAAGTCTTCAAAGTCAGATAGGATTATGGGCAGTCACAGAGGTCCAGGCAAGGCTTCAGCTCATCCTCACTGCCCCCGCCTCATACCCTGCTCCTCTGCCCAACTTCTAACCACTGGTGAACAGTGGTCCAGCAGACACGTGGCTGCGGAAGCACAGAGGTAGTAGAAACACAGAAGTAACGGATTCCCAGAAACCTCTCCACTGAGTCTGTCCATCTTGGCTGCCTATGGGGTGACTAGCCACATTTGGCTTCACAGATTCCCTGAAAGTGCCCATTTCTCTACCCAAACCAGTGCTTGAGGAAGAATTCTTCATGATTCTGCAGATAATTACTCTCATTTTGAGAAACAGTTGCTGGCTTATTACCAACCCCAGAAGGGACTGAACACTAACCATGCACCATCACCAAGTCTCCACGCAATCCAATCTGCTCATGTTTATGGGACTGTTTTGTGACCCACCAGGCATGAAGCTGGATGGGCACAGTAGCATCCCATCAGCAAATGGAGGTGGGCTGCATGAGCGAGGGCTCAGGTAGACTCTGAAGGCACAAGTAAGTTGCATGAGCAAATGTCACAGGTACTCACAGGCACTGGTCCTGCCACACCGCCTACCTTGTCTCTCTCAATCTGCATCTATGTCCTCATGCAGAGTTCCCTATGACCTGCTGCCTGAGGCAATAAAAATCCAGGTCTGAATGATGTCTGGTTCTGCAGAATATATTGGGGCCACCTAAAAGAAGACAATCGAAGCACTATAACTCTGAGCCCCTTAAATGCGTCATCCTCTGGAGGTCCAGCCAGCCATCCATGGCAGGTCAATTACAACTGATGGAAGGCGCAGAGATTTGTTTTCACTTGAATTGAACCTCCTTTGGATATGGGTTTGCTTTCCTGTCCGTAACGCTTCCACCCAAACCACCATACATGGACTTTCCCCATGTGCTCTCCACTCACAAGGTATTTCACAGAGCATGGCTTCTGACAGAAGCATTCATTTTACAGCAAATGACGCATGACGATGAGCTTATGTTCTTGGAATTCACTGATCTAACCCTGTTCCTCATCACCCTAAAGCAGCTTCCTTCTCGGAAGGAGAGAATGAGCTTCTAAAGACTCAGTGAGGGGTGCCAGCCTATGGGCAACACCGGGTCAGCTGGGAGATACCCCCTAGGACAAAAAAGATGCGTGGAAACAGCCAGCAATGCAAGGCACTGACTGCTGCCACCGCCAGGACCCACGCAGGTCTGGGAATCAAGGGGTGGAGAGAGGAGTGGCTACCCACTCCTGTAAACTAGCATTCCCAGTCCTGTAAATGTACGCTGTTCCAGTTTTGAGGGCTTAGATGCCAAAGGAGGACAGCCTCCACCAGGGGACTCAATAATGTTCCCATTAAACTGGATACAGAGATTGCTCTCTGGCTACTCTGGGCGGCTAATGTCACCGAACCAATGGGTAGAAAAGAGCTTTTAGTACGGTTGGGGTGACTGATGGACACTATCAAGAAAAATTGGGTTGTTCACACACGATGCAGGCAGGGAAGGGGAGAGAATGACAAAACGCTGATTGTAGGGTGTCTCTTTGGCTCCCATATCCCGGGATAAAAGTTCACGGAAACAACAAATACGGTCTATTTGCAAAGTACCAGGTGAAGCAACTGTTTATGTCACCCCACCTGCCAAGGAAATATGACCAGATAAGATACTTGCACCAGGCACAAGGAATACGGAACGGGCAGTAGGGGGACGTTAGAATACCAGCTCTGTCCCTGTGATCAGCTACAGAACTGAGAATGGCAGGAGCTACATCTCTTCCTTGGGCTCGTATGAATGTATTTCTTTGTGTGTGTATGTGCATATTAAGTAATTATCTTTCTTTTTTCCCTCTGATATAATATGAGATATATGAAGAGTATATGAATAGCTTTTAAGTTTTTTTTTGTTTTTTTTTTTTTTTTATTTGCGAGAGAGAGAATGAGAGAGAGCGAGTACATGAGAGGGGGGAGGGTCAGAGGAAGAAGCAGACCCCCTGCCGAGCAGGGAGCCCGATGCGGGACTCGATCCCGGGACTCCAGGATCATGACCTGAGCCGAAGGCAGTCGCTTAACCAACTGAGCCACCCAGGCGCCCTATGAATAGCTTTTAAACTCAAGTATGGAAGATAAAGGATTTTTAAAGTACACTGTTCCTTAGACAGATGAGAAATGAACATCACTAAAGTGGATAAAATGGCCCTTCACATCCTCTTTTAGGGAGATGGTTGGCGTATTTTCAGTTGTATGAAGAAGAGCTGCATTATATTAGGTAGAAGCATGATTGTGTATCTTCTTTATCTAGAAGTAAAACAGAGTTAACAGTAGTATACATGATACCCAGTAAACAAGCAGTAGACTATGCTGGATTATTCTGTAGTCAAAGTGATTAAAGCTACTTTCCAGAATCCCCTTCCCTGAATGTTCCCAGGAAATCCCTTCAACTGGAAGGGAAAAGAGGACCAGAGGACTCAAACAGGCTCCAGGCAGGCACCTGCTGAGAGAGAGTGAAGGGGGGAGAGGGAGAGAGAGAAATGGGGTGAGAAGGCAGAGGAACACAGCAAATCTAGCAAGTATGTCTTGAAAAGAATGACGATGACCACTGACAGACACCTGGATGGAGATGCCTGAAATTAAACAGATAAGAAGTTGAATACAACTTGAGAGATGTGTGTTTCCAAAAGAAATACCAGCCTGCGCTATGGCTGTTCTAGATTTCAAGGGAATTCTGGTTTCTCTGTCTCTTGACAGGCAATGGGCAGAGACAACTGTTGAGTCCCCAAGTGGGGAAGGTTCCCCAACAATCAGCCCAGATGGGTTCAAGACCGTGATCAACAAGGGGAGCTTCAGAGGTCGCAGAAAACAGCAGACAAGTGGACAATTTCCAGGGCAAGGGTCTGGGTCTAACGAAGAATCAGTTCTCAGCCCTGGGGTCAGGGGCCCTGGACGTGCCTGTCTGGAGACAGCATTGCTTGTGTTGTCCTTACTCGGAGGACTGACAAGGACAAAGGACGGTTCTTGGAAAGGTTAAAACAGAACAGACATCTGATGAGATTAAGAAAGGTAAAAAAGAAAGCAATAATGTTATAAATAAAAACTAAAGACAAAATATATGTAAATGAGAACAGTATTATCAATGCAAACCATTAAATTTGACAATTTGGATGAAAAGCAAAAATTCCTAGAACTATCTTATTGAAACTGACTCAAGAAATAAAGTTAGAAATACTGAACAATCCTTTTAGTATCAACCCTACTGAAATGGAAGTTTTTAAATCTCCTTACAAAGAAAGCAACAAGCCCAGGTGTTCTCCAGGCCAATTCTATCAACTCTTCCCGACGTACCAAAAACTCTTAAACTCTTAAAGAAAACTGAAAAAGAAGACATGCTTCCTGATTTATTTTATAAGTCTAGCAAAACTTTAAAAAAAAAAAAGATAGTTCAAAGGAATATTCCAAACTCACTTAACAAAAAAATGTTATTTGCAAAACCCTTAATCAAAATGCTAGCACATCACATCCAACATTTTATAAGAGATGTCATGAAAATGCAGTTTGCCTTGAACATAAAAATTGTTAAATATTAGAAAATCTATAATTATCACTCATTACATTGAAAGATTAAAAAACAACTTAAAGAGCATATATGATCACTTCAATTTAGTAAAATTCAGCACCCAATCACATTTAAACTTTTTGTGTAAAGTGTAACAAAAGGAAATCTCAAAGGTTATCTACAAAACCATTATTATCCTAAATAAACTATGAAAGTTTAGGAAAATTAGGAAAAAGGCAAGGGCACCCACAATCACCAATTCTGTCGATATAATATTAGAGTTCCTAGCCAGTGCAATAATATAAGAAATAGAAACATAAGGCCTTTGTACTAGGAAAGAGAAAATAAAACTCTCATTATTTCAGGTGATATGATTATCTACATAGGAAACCTGAATCTGTATTTCACTTATTGGTTAAAGAAAGGATAAGATAGCAAGTTATAGAATAACATATATAAACTTTACACTTCACTAAAGCACACAGATGAATAGGGAGATGCTCTGTTGTTCATGGATAGAAAAATTAGGTTATCATAAAATATCAATTCTAATCAATGGATCAATAGATTCAATATGACACCAACAAAATCCTAGTTGAGTTTTTCACATGGAGGTTGACATAAGATAACTAAAGTTTATAGAGAAGAAAAAAAGGTCAAGAGTAACCAAGAAACATTTAAAGGAGCTGAATGTTATTTGCCTTGCTTAATCTAAATACTGATTATAAAGCTTCAGTAATTATAGAGCTTGTGTGTGTGTGTGTGTGTACATGCAGGACTCAGGTATAAAAACAAATAAAACAAAACAAACTTAACCAATGCAACAGAACAGAGAACACATAACAAATCACTCATATACGGAATTTTGACATATGACAGATGTGGGGAAAGAAATAGTTAAAGTGATTAATATTCATTCACCTTAAGGAGAAAAATGCCAATGATCCCCATCACTACCTCACACCATATACATACAGTAATATATATCTGTATCTATATACACATACAGTAACATATATATCTTTCTATATATATACACATGTATGTATATGATAAAATGAACAAAAAGAAAAGCGACAGAAAAAGTGCAGTATGAAGGTTACTTCTGAAGGCAGGCAAGGGAAGAGGATAGGAGCGACATACAGACTAAAATATGTTACTGGACATATTCCAGTTTGGACTGGGTTCAGGGGTGTTTATTTTAATATAATAAATAAGCCAGATAGAGACTGATGAAAATTTTGCTTAAAAATCAAAGAATCAAATTAGTGAAATGAAAAATCCCATTCTGTGTACCTAAAGTCCAATTCTGAAGAACGTGGCTCTTACATGTGTGACTTAACTGCAAGCCGATGACAGGACAGGATTAGACATTTGATCCACCATATGTCTGAGATTCTTACCTCTTTCATTTGTATTCACCTGATTCCTTTATTCTCTGAATGTTTAACATCGTTACTGATCCTAGTAGTGAACTAGTCTACAATGTTGTTTCCTTTATAATGTCTGCAAATCACTAGTAGCTTGAAATCTTACTTTGCCCTTTATTTTTTATATAGCTTTAAAAAATAGTAATACAGACATTTAAAACACACACACAATAATTCGGTCTTGGGGGTGGGAACGTAGAAATAAGAGCCAGAGCCTTTGAGCTCTGGCTTGTAGCTGTAATGTCCTAACATCATCACATCTGAGGGGCAGTAAAGGACATTAGTGGAATGGATAGAAGCTCTAATTTCAAGACCTTGCAGTCAAGGCCCCGTTCCAAAAGTACCGACCCACAATCTTCTCCACCAGGAACCTCCTGTAAGTGGTGACCAGAGAGACTTGATTTATTCATAGGATTCTCTCTGACAATAACCATCTTGAGAAATCTCAGGAATTTCAGTGTTCCAAAAACAAGCGATTGTACTTTATGTCTGTATGTTTCAAATACAATAAATTATTCATCCAATGTATTTTAATTGTGTTAATAATTGACAATTCCCATTTCTAGCACCAAGTTTCTTAAAAGTGATTTGGTTCGATTCTAAGATACAAAGGGCCCTATGTATCCCTAAGAGCCTCGACCCAGGTCCATATTCTTATTATATCTTGGCACCTTTGTTCTAGAAACCTGAGCAAAGTCAGAAAACTAGTTGGCAGTGACTCACAATGATGAGTTCCCATTACTGCTTCCGTCACTCTCTCACCTGAGTATGGCTTCTGGGGTCAGAATCGTGAGCCCAGGGAAAAGTAAGGAACAAAAAAAAATTATTTACAACATGGCCAGCAACGGCTGGACTCATGAAGTTTTCTTTAGAACTTCTCCTTTTTCCCTTCCCTGTGATTTTTTTTTTTTTTTTAATTGTATCCTTATACAAAGAGGGCAGAGAAGCAACATTGGGCACGCCTCAATTTGGTCAAAGTAGGAAACACCTGAGCTAGCCCAACAATCCTTTTCTCTCCTCTTAAATGCACCTGGTGGTTGCAAACCAGAATTTTCTAGGGGGTGTGTCAATTTTCTGGTTTAAAACCAAGAAATCACATCGTAAATATCTAATTACTCTTGGTAATTTTATATACCATTATCGAAAGCTAACAAAATTGAGAAATATGGAGGGCGATATGTCAATGTGGCATGAATTTTAGTGCTAGAGAATAAAAAAACTTATGTCAAAATGTGACAATTAATCTATGCTTTTCCATCTGTGTTTAGTAACTCGAAGTTTATGCACAACATTTATCAGATAAACAGAAACACATCCCCTGCTCTTTCATACCCAGATTTAAAAGTCTTAGTACTCATGTGGTTTTCAGCCAGAAATACATCTATAGGAGACCCTGACAAGGAAAACCCTCTGTGGTACAAAGATACTAGTAACAGTGACCTACGTTTGTTTTGGGTGCAATATGCACCAGGCACTGCGCTAAATGTTCATATGATCAAACCTTCTTAACGCCCCACGGAGCTCCCCGAGCCTGGTTGGGCTACTTGTGCTATTTCACAGAAAAAGCATCTGAGCCTATGGCAGATAAATGAATTTGCCAGAACACACGCTAAGTGCCAAAGCAAACCCCGATCCAGGTCTATCAGCAAAGTTCTGCACTGTGAACTGGTAGGCTACGCAATGGAAACACCAGCCACAAAGGAAACCAGACCTATACCATAAATTTTACATTCGCTCACGAGGCGCCTCCGCTAGGGCTAGTGTCCTGCTAAGTATGGGGAACTCTCGGCTTCTGCCCAGAAAGAACCAACCATTAGTTGAGGAGACAAGGCAAGCTCACAAAACTATCCTGGACCTCAGACAGTGAAGCAGTGGCGAAATGATATAGAGCTCAAGCGCTTTGCAGGCATCAGGGGCAGAAACCCACACGGATGGGAACATGCAGCGAAGGACAGACTGTTGAAGCTCAAGACAGAGAAGCTGAATAAGCAGTTTAGAGAGGAAGAGGCTTCCAGGGGAGGGCAGCCACTCAGGGGCACTGCGGAGCTGGAGGGGGCCAGATGCGGGTGCTCTCAGCCCCTGGGGTCCAGGCTTATAGGTCATCCTAGGGAGGGGAGTAGGAGTTGAAGGATGACATCAGTGCATCAGAGATGAGCCACTTTCTGCTGGAGTGCCACCGGGGGGGGGGGGCACCAATCCCAGAGCTGGTCCCAGGAGGCACTCAGTAAATAGCAGTGAAGGAGAATGAGTGAAGTCAATGAACGGTGCCCAATGTCAGTATCACGTCATAGAAAGGACTAGTGGAGAAGCAGATTAGTCACAGACACCCAGTGTAGACTCCACCACTAGCCATTACTGATCAAACATATCAAAGTGATTAATATCGCCAACAAACACCTTTACCAGAGTGATAACATAGCGGTGCTAATAGTATTATTACCTCTTAAATAGAATGATTTAAAAGTATCGGTAAGAATCTGGAAATTTCACACATCAATCAATCGGAATGATTTTACATGCCACAGTATTTATGCCCATGACTTCTCAGACAACAAAAGCACAGCCACAGATGTATCTTTTGCTTAATGGGAAAGACACTGGGAATATTCAGCTAATGAAAATAAATGACGCCCACCTCACTGAGCTCATCGTCAGGATGCATCTCCACCAAGATTTGTTTAAACATTAAAAGAGAAAAGCAGTGAAGTATAACTCCATCACACAGAATGACGGTTGAGGACATTCACATCAGGCTGAAATCTCAACAGGGAAACTGCTACTGTGCCAGGACTGGAGCTAGGAATTCTAGATCTGCATCGGTCTCCAAGAAAGCTCCCAAGGAAAAGCCAAGCACCCTGCATCCAGCCCCAGCAATGCACCTGGGAGACCCTGAAGAAATGAGCTCACCTCTCTGGGTCTCAGTGTCCTCATCTAGAATGAGTTCCGTCTCAGCTTTAACACTGTGTGACATATTCCTTCATAGCAACAATAAAAATGCAACAACAAAAGACACAGTAGCTCCTGGGGGTATGTTCCGTGCCAGGCATAACTCTAACTGCTTCACACGGACTAATCTGGACCATGGCCTAAGAAGGCAGGTACCATTCTATTTTACAAACAAGGAAACTGAGGCACAGAGAGTTCAACAATTTGCCGAAGATCACAGAGATGGAAAGGGACAAAGCCAAAGGATCAATGGAGAGAGACGCTCTTAACCATTACCCTCTCTGCCTTTTTTAAAGGGAGAAGAGTAGGTACTGTGCAGATATTTCATTATGCATTTTAATATCCCAAGGATGCTTCCAAAGCCTTGTTAACCCTCTAAATGGCAACCACCTTTTCTTGCAGAAAATTACAGTTTTTTCTTTCTCTTTTGTTTATACCACAGTTAAATTTTAACTAAAATGACTTGTGAATTACTGGTTGCAATTACAAACACCTGCCATGTATGCACAGAAATCTACAGGAAGGTGTATTTTTAGCTACCTCTACTCCAATTCCTATTAACATGCACTACTTCCCATGTACCCCCAGAATTATGAGACTAGAGAAGTATGCACAGAATTTCCCGCATCTTGGAGGAGATGCCAGACATATTTAGCTGCCTTCTCCAGCCTTCACCCGCCAAGAAAAGGGTGAAGGATTGAGTTTCTCCCTATTGATATCTTTCTACCCACTGGGGTCACTGAAATATTGTCTGGAATAATAAAGCCAATTTCCCTGTAAAATGACTGGGTTTGGAAGGATTAAAATTCTTTTTCCATGTATAGCTAAAAGAAACACTGATATATCTGCCCCTAGAAAAAAATACCCAATGCTGGAAAACTGATTTGGAATGACAAGCACTTATGGTTATTGTTTGAAAGACTCCCTCACCAAATCATGTAAAAGCAAGAAAGGAGATCATATTCTTAGTCAAAATCATGCATGTTACATATTTAATCAAAGTACATATGCTTATATGGATTTCAATATCAAACTCAAACAAAAAATCTATTTTATTGCAATATCTGACTATTTAAAATTTATGGGAGCGGGCGCCTGGGTGGCTCAGTCGGTTGAGCGACTGCCTTCGGCTCAGGTCATGATCCCAGGGTCCTGGGATCAAGTCCCACATCGGGCTCCCTGCTCTGTGGGGAGCCTGCTTCTCCCTCTCCCACTCCCCCTGCTTGTGTTCCCTCTCTCGTTGTGTCTCTCTCTGTCAAATAAATAAATAAAATCTTTAAAAATAAATAAATAAATAAATAAATAAAATAAAATTTATGGGAGCAAAAGTTTTCCATTCCGATTGAAATATTAACTATTTCTAATCATAAATTTTAGCTAAAACAAATCTGGATGGAGCCGGCTGGTATTTTGACAAAGTGAAAAATTTATGTCAACTTTCCTAACAATGGTAGGCCAATTTTGAGAAAAGCATGCTGATTTGGGACATAATAAATGAGACAGGATTTAATGCTAATAGACGGTTTCCATGTACTTAGTAATGAGAACCAGTCCTGAAAAGTGAAGTGACCTCATAAGACTCAGAACTTAAAGTCTGGTCTCATTAGTTCCAAGTTTTCTGATGCCAGGTATCAAGTTTTTTTTGCCAATCATGCCCTGTACTATCATTAAAATGTCCATGAAAAGCAAGAGAAAATATTTTTCATATTATTAATCAAAATGTTAAAATTTGGGGTGCCTGGGTGGCTCAGTCATTAAGCGTCTACCTTCGGCTCAGGTCATGATCCCAGAGTCCTGGGATCGAGCCCCGCATCAGGCTCCCTGCTTGGCGGGGAGCCTGCTTCTCCCTCTCCCACTCCCCCTGCTTCTAATCCCTCTATCGCTGTCTCTCTCCCTCTCTCTGTCAAATAAATAAATAAAATCTTAAAAAAAAAAAAAAAAGTTAAAATTCAAGACATCCTATCAGGTGTCCTATTTATTTCATGTCCAGATAATTCCTAACAAATATGGAGTTAAAGCTATTGAATAGCTTAAAAAAACAAAAACAAAAAAAACCCTACTTAATAGCTTTTTATGTAGAAAATAATTAAGTGAGATGAAGTTTCAATTCAGAATTTATTTTGACAGTATAATAAAAATACTTCAAGAACTACTTTAACTTCAAGATCAACTGCTACAGATTCATGGACTGATCCTAAGTAGAAATAAGGGAAATCAGTTTGTGAATAATGTCAATTAGGGAGACTCTAAGTCAAGACAAAACTTACTGCTTTCTTTTTGAACAGCTATATCAAATCACTTCATACAAAGGCAATTACATACAGCAAAACATCACTATGTACTTGGACGATGCCGAGATCATTTTGTGATCCAAATGTTCTAGGAGAGATGGATGGGCGTTAAGATTGCCAGACTTTTTCTACTACAAGAACTGATAGAAATCTAATAGAAACCAAAATCAGGCAGATTCATGGGAAAGAAGAAATCTGTCCAAGATTTCAGGCAGCAAAAATAGATCTGCCGAGCTCCTGAATTACATCAGAGCCCAGCTATTCTTATAAAGCGCTCGAAGGTGGAACCCTGGCCCAGCCCCAAGCGACTATTTCCATCTTCCCAAGGTAGCTGAGCCCTGGTCAGTCTGAGACATGAACTCACCCCACTTCGTGTGAACACAGCTCTACCTGAACACCATCCCACCTTTCAATGCTCCATCTTTGACTGTGTGAACAGAGAGAATTTTTTGGAAAGTGGAACTGCTATTTATGATATTACTAAAAGCAAAAGAGAAACAAGCTGTCCAGAGCTCAGAATTGTCCCAGTCCTTCCCAAAGTCCAGTATCCAAAGATAATTATGCCCATTGTTTCCAGGGGTTTCCCACCTCCCACTTGGCCCTGCAGCCCCAGTCCCCACCTGAAGGGAGCCTCTCTACCAGCCCCAGTCATACTCCCTGATTCTAGAACATTTCTGCATAGCTCCTCACCTCAAAAGATTCACATAGCAGTCAGTCTGTGGACCAGGTATAGCAAAGAATAGTCCATTCTGTTGCCTCCGGACATCATCCTGGGCTACAGCCATGTCATGGTAAATTGTGCTTAAAACAATTTGGCTGAATGCCAGGAAAGTGTGGCAAGGTTGATTTCTCAAGGAAAAGTAAAGATGCCTGGATAAACTTTTAAAAGGATACCACTCAGCATTTGCACCACGTGAAATGGAACATAAAGGAATTGTATAAAGGAAGACAAATCCAAAGCTCGAAACAACTCAGAGAAGGGTGCTCTTAGCTGGACTACACGGAATCTTAGATCTCTTCAAGAACATCGACATCAATACGGTTTAAGAAATCAGAGATCTATACCATAGAAAAAAAGTAGTGTGTGTTGGAGATGTGAACTTCGCCCTTGTCTTTAAATATATTAATGGTGCTATAAATAGGCCATCACCTGCTCCTCCTTTTCCATTTGGAAGAGAACAAGCCAGAAGGGTTTGAATTACAGATTCAACAGAATCACAAGCAGCAATGTCCTGGCAGAACAGATTTCCAGGGGAACTGACATGTTTTCTCCCCTGCAAGTACAGAAATGAAAAGGAGGCGCTTTTTAGAGACCCAGCTTCCAGCCTTAAAAGTGGTGAAGAGAGATCAAGATGGCATTCCAGGGAGCATTCGAGGCTGATTACAAGGGTGTGAGGACTGCCTTGAACTCACACCCAGAATACAGAATCAAAAGGTGCTCAGGACTTTGTGTTACTCTGTTAAGAACCAGTTCTCGATCTGTGGCATCATTATCTCCCACATTCTACTTTTTATTCTCACCGAATTCCACCGGAAGACAGCACTTCTTTAGTAGTGTTGGGGGGGGGGGGAGAACTTTACTTTTTAAAGAACCCTATGATGATAACAAGTTTTCCCATGCATAATAATTGAGTACCATCTGGCTCAGGATATCAGAAACAAACTGCCAAACACGAAGGACAGCTATTTTTCACCCTTGGTGAAATATAACCAAACAACCATTTCTTAGCTTGGTGGACACGAATATAGGTGCATGCTTATAGTCTGAGCTAAAAAATATATCATTCAGTAGAGACATCCCCAGATCAACCGCTGACCAAAAATATCTCCCTGGATAATCGATGCCTGGCACAGTCTGCACATACATAATCATCAGAGGCAGTGCAAAAGTTTGAGCCACACAACCAGAATGATCGGTAACAGGAAGTTTACCGCCATCTACAGATTTTTCCCTCACTGCTCAAGGGAGCGAGCCAAGGATTCCTGCTTGAAAAATATAAATTGGCAAAACTGGCATCAGCTGTTGAGTTGCATTATGCTCCCAGTGATGAAAGCCACTTTAATAACCTGCACAAAACAGTAAACACGATTAACTACCTCTCTAGAAACAGGAAACCGGGCGTCCATCAGCGCTTGCTACTTAACAGGCTCAGAGCATGAGGACTCACAACAGGTCAACACCCCGTCTCTGTCTATGGCGCTAAACACACACAGAGTGCAAGGCAAAATGTACAACCATATCCCTCTTTTCATTCCCCTCGCCATTAGCCACTTTCCCGAGGCAGGCTTTGGAGCGTTAAGGAGCAATCCAAACCAAAGCGCCTGTTCCGGGCCATACGGTGGCCTTGAGAAGCAGCCCGCCGGCCGCTCCTGGGGCAGATGTTGCGGGCAGCGGCGCGGGGAGGAAGGCGCAGCGGGCTCGGCCAGCGGATGCGCAGAGCCGCGCAAGGCACGCGCCCTGCCCGTCCACCTGGGGGACACCCCGGCAACTTTATTTTGGGCAGAACCTTCCGGGGAAACTTTTCTCTCGCCCGCAGCCCTTGCGAGCCGGGCCGGCCGCGGGCGGGCAGGAGAGGCCGGGAGCTGCGGGCCGAGGGGCCGCCCGGCGGGACGCGGCTCGCCAGGCTGGGTCCCTGTCGTCTCGGGACCGGGACGGCACGGGGCAGATCCCGCGGGGAGGCCACTCACCAGCCGGAGCGCGAAGAAGACGGCGAGCAGGGCGAGGCAGGCGCCCATGACGATGAGCAGCAGGAAGACGATGAGCGGGTGCTGCTGGCTCATGCGGTAGTAGGACTCGTAGAGCCAGTCCCGGGACCGCTGCCGCCCGTCGCCGCCGCCCGCCGCCGCCGCCGCCGCGGCGCGGTCCCGCAGGTAGCGGCGGCGCCGCATCGCCTCCCGCCACATCGGGCCGGCCGGCGGGGCTGCGCCGCCCGCGTCCCACCCCCGCGCCGCCGTCGCC
>NW_023270865.1:5159920-5365462 GCF_011800145.1 Mirounga leonina | reverse complement strand
AGGGGCGGGCGCGACCGGGCCCTCGGCCCGCCTCTCCCCCCGCGGCGCGGCGCGCAGCCGGGCCTCCGCCCACCGCCGCCGCCCCCCGACGGCCGGGCCACGCGCCGGGGGCGGCCCGCGGCCGGGGAGGGGAGGAGGGCCGGGGGGGCGCCAGCCGCGCCCCAGCCGGGACGTCCCTTCCTTCCGCCCTCCCACGCTCAGCCTCTGCGTGGCCCACCGCCTCTCCACTAGCGGAGCACGGCCTGGGGTTCCCGCTGCCGGCCCCCCCGAAACACACACAGGTCCCACCTCGCTCCGAGGCTGCGGGGGCGCCTAACCTCCTCTCCACGAGCTCGGAGCGCAGCGGGAGGGGGGCCCCGGCCTCCCAGGGGCTGCGGGAGGGGGCGCTACCGCCCTCCTCGGCGCTAGCTCAGCGCGCGGCAGGAGGAGACCTCCCACCCTTTACTGCCCCCTACCCAGAGGACTGCAGGAACTTCCTCCTTCTCACCAACTGGGAGCGCGAAGGAGGGGTTCTCTCCCCCTCCCCCCGTAGCTGGTAGGGGGTTCCCACCCTCCTGCCCTCAGCGCAGGGAGGGTGGGGTGCCCACGCTCCTCCCCACTCCCACTGAGGGCAGGGGACTTCCCAGCGGGGGGCAGAGAGGCGCTGGGGCGCGAGGAGTCCCCTTAGCGGAGAACTGCCCCAAATGCGCAATGGAGGCGCGAGGCGGGTATGATGTCTGAGTGCTGTACCCCGCCACGTCCCTGGGTAGGCAGCCTCGCTTGCACCCTGTACGGTCAGCTTGTCACACTTTGGGGGTGCCCAGTGGGCCAAGGTGTTGTTTATCGGAGGTTCAGGGGGCGCCCTCTGGCCCGCACGGGCCTGGCGGGGACGGCAGCGAGGGCGCGCCCGGATTGCTGGGTGCTGGCACGGGTGGGGTCCGCTCGGAGATCGTCCCCTCCTGGGGGATAGCCACCTTGGGAGGCGCCAGAGACCGCGCTGGAGCCACGTGGGGGCAGACGCGGGCAAGGACGGTGTCCCCTCCCCGCACGCCTGGGAGTCACGACCTCTGGCCCTCGCGCTGAAGGATAGAGGAGCTCATCGGCTCGCCCCAAAGGAGCCCACTCTTCTGGAGGTTTCTTTCTATTCTAGTGTGGTCCGGCGCAAAGACCCGCATATCCCACCTCCTCTCAAAGCCTAGGGAATCGGAGGCACGGCGACCCTCCTCGCTCACGCCGCCAGCAAACAACCCGGGGGCTCCTTCCTAAGCACTCGTGGTCCCCTCCAGTAGACCACACCTGGCACCGCCTGACCTCGGAAACCTTCCCTAACTGCCCCGCTGCCCGCCGGGGCTGTCCTGCCCCTGCGCCAGCCGGGGCGTGCGAGCTGGGACCCGTGACCGCAGTACCCAGACCTTGCTGGACGAGGGGACCAAGAGCCTTCCGGGGGAGGCGGGTGTTTTTGGCAGCAGTTAATGCGGGCTCTGCCCCGGGGCCCAGCGAAAGGCTCAGCTCTCTCCCGGCGGCGGGAGGGCTGGGCTGGGCTGGGGGTAGGGGGGCGGGGGTGGGGCGGAGGAGGGAGGCTGGGCTCAGGGGCGTGTCCCGAACGCCGGCTCCTGAGCCTGGGGTCCTTGCCCACCAGGCTTCACCTGGTCCCGGGCCTTCCCTCCTGCCTGAGACCTGGGGAGGGCAACAAATGAAGGAGACGATGGATGGAGAAGATCTCCCCTGAATGCTCCTGTTTACATCACAGGCTGATACTCTCCCGCCCCAGGGAGAGAATGAAACTCGATTTTATGTCGGGTTAGTCGTCTATCGCCTGCAGCTTGCCCTGTCAGCCCTCCCCTCTAAAACCACCCTGACTGTAGACTGCAACCCAGGTAATGCCAAGTTCAGCCTTTGGGGCGACTCCAAACCCGCCCACCGGGCTCGGTTCTTTCTTTTGGACCGGGAATTTTAGGTTCGTGGTGGTCCCGAGAGCGAGTTGCAATGACTGCATTGATGAACTGGACTTACAAATGGCCAGACCCTGATCTCTCCTAAGGACACGCGGTCCAGGGGCAGGCTAGACAGTTTCTGTTGGGGGGATCCTCTTTTCCTCTCTCTGTGCCCAAGGTCTTTCCGAGTTGGGCAGAGTTGTGCATTTCCAGGCTTTGGTGTTGAAGCAACATACTAATTATTCATCTTCTCTCCAATTCTTGCTGCTTCTTCACCCCTTGTTTTGATAAACATCTTCCTTCACCCACTCAAGAAAGAAGAAAAAGTAAATAATCTGTCATTTAGATTTATGGGCAAAAAGAACTGAGAGACTGTGAGAGAAAAGTAAATGTTTAATTATTTTCTTTTTCTTTCTAGTGTGGGAGTGGGGTATTTTTTTTTTTTTTTAAGATTTTATTTATTTATTTGAGAGAGGGGGCAGGGTCAGAGGGAGAAGCAGACTCTCTGCCGAGCAGGGAGCCCGGTGCGGGACTCGATCCCGGGACTCCAGGATCATGACCTGAGCCGAAGGCAGTCCCCCAACTGACTGAGCCACCCAGGCGCCCCGGGAGTAGGGTATTCTTCACTACCAGTGTCTATACCATGTATATATTCTCCATATGGTGAAGGGGGTAGTTATAAGACTTTTAGGGGACTTTGTTAAATCCAATGGTAAAATATAATCAGAGAGACTGCAATGGAGGGAATTTTGCACTTTGACCCTTCTGACATTTTTTATCATACATTTTTTTCACTAATTTATTCAAGACACAATATTTTTGTGCCTACCATGTGCCAGATGTCCAGAGAGGGGAATAAAAATAATAAATTAAATAATAAATTAAACAGAAAGGACTGGGCCCTCCTGGGACCCTTCTAGGAATGTCCAACGTGCTTTGAAAAGTAGGGCTACACAATACAAAACATGAGTAAAAATCAACATTCATCCCCAGCTCCTCCATTCAATTTAAATTTTATCATCATAGACAAAGATCATGGAAGGAATTGAATATGAAAATCAAGGCTAGCCAGCCTTCCCTGAGTTTTTGTTTTGTTTTGTTTTGTTTTAGTTTTGCTGCTTATTTTTATTGGGACCTCAGTCATTGCTTTATGTTTAAGAAAAAATAAAATGTGAACCGATAAAATTATTACAGCTATTCTCTAGGTGTTTTCGAATATACTGCACCAAGTATGCTTTTTTAAAAGTTCACAACAGTTCGTACTTTGAAAGAAAAAAGAAAACAAAGTAATAACCGAGGGATGACGTGGAATTAAAAATGCCCTTTAGCACAAAGCTAGGGGCATGAAGTACAGACTCTGGCACCAAAGGGACCCCAGATCGTTGGCCAGTTCATTTCCCGTTTTTGGACAACAAGCCTGCTACACCAAGGGTAGTGTGTGGAGAGTAAAGGAGTCCTCCCATTATTTTACTCCACATCAATTTATTTGTGACAAAATGCACCAAGAAACTACTGTGGAAGCTCTAACTGGGCCCCGAGGAAGTGTAAAAAAGAAAAACATTAGGAAGGAGAAATTTTTTTGGGGGGGACGCTAGGGGGCAGCACTCCATCCTCAGAACCCAGCAGCAGGGCAGGCCTGAGGGGGTGTGACTCCAGTTGCATGGGGGACCCCACACTTGATCTAAGGTTCTGCTGTCAACCATCTTGAAATTGTTGATGATTTTTGAAGGCGGGAGTCACACCTTTCCATTTTGCCCTGGGCCC
Source organism: Mirounga leonina (assembly GCF_011800145.1). Classification (NCBI taxonomy): domain Eukaryota; kingdom Metazoa; phylum Chordata; class Mammalia; order Carnivora; family Phocidae; genus Mirounga; species Mirounga leonina. The sequence continues at coordinate 5,361,785 of NW_023270865.1, read as the reverse complement.
CGCAAATCCGAGAGCTGGTCATGCTGGTTGGTGACGCTAAACAGTGCTCCATCTCTGCTTGCATGCAGAGCCTATGGGGTGCGGGCTTGAGGACAAGCAGGCAGGCTCCTGGGGACTGCCGTCCACCTATCCCCTCCTCAGCTGATCATCTTTCACATACACTCTGACACACCGGAATCATTATAAATCTGGTAAATAATCGTGGCTGTTGAGCCAAGGGCTTTTGCTTTAAAAATAACCCATCTTCTAGTCCCTATTCCAAATCTAGTTAGATTAGCTCAGTCAATAAGGATGCTGTTGTCCTCCTCCCAATGTCATAGTGCTCTGATTGATTCAATAAAGGCAGGCGAGCAAACCGTGCCAAGGACAGACACAGACGTGTGCCAACCCGGAGCATATTGTAGAGCTGAGCACAGAGTATTTCCCTGTGTATTCGTTTCTCTCTGGCAAATACATCACTAAAATTTATATAATAAAGTATGAACAGTATGTCAACAGATTCATTATCAGCATGAAATATGTTTTGTGTACCCAGATAACATTCACATTTTTATTGAACCAGAGTCTGTGAATACAGAAACCACACAACCAAAGCCAGCTTATGGCTCCTGGAAGTCTCATTAACTCCTCTAGCTCACTAAGGAACTTTTGTGCAGCTCAGTGTTTAGAGCTTCAGGAAAGTTGCTGAATGTGACATTAATATATTCGTTTTCATTCCCATATAGTGAGGCATGATCTCCACATGTCTTTGAAAGATCCTGCTTCCTTGGCTTATTTGATAAACTTTTTCTCAAGTGACAAAATGGTAATAAATAGTTCATAGAATCATCTTTAAAATCTGATTTCAGGTGATTTAGTGGGATTTATCTTCCTGAATATATGAGACAATGGTCTGTTTTGAAAGAAACCCTTCACAAATTCCTGCTGCCATTCCAAAGTTTGTTACTGGTACTTTTTCTTCAAAATCCCCTAAGACACTGGGACTCCCTTCATGAGCACTGCGGGGGAGGGGTGGGGGGAGTGAGAACAGGTTAATGACTAATCAGTTTCCAGCACATCTACAATCTTGTAAGAGATATCGATTTCTCTGCTCTTGCTCAGAGAATGTGATCTAAAAAGCAATGATTCACTGCACAGAGATGTGTGCTCAGGATTTGTTGCCTAGGGAGGTACAGGAAGAGGGGGCTTATTGAGCAAGCATAAGTGGATCACTTAGATATCTGACTTTTATTTTTGTGTCTTTTAGGTGTCCCTTAAAGTAGTCAATGAAAGAATAATTTAATCACATTCTAAAACTGATAAATGATATACTTTGAGGAACAAGAAATGGTCTCTCTGAAAATGTGATGACACAGTTCACGAGCATTTTTGCCCAATTCTGAATTCACTCAACTTAGATGACTTAGCTTAAGATTTTAAGCCATTCCCACTGCTTGATTCATGATTTTATATTTAATTTTGAAAATAAATCAAACTCACGGTTGTGTTACCCCACACTGTTGTAATAATTGCCAATATTCTTATAATAACTTTCTTAAGGTGCTAGATTTTTGCCTCATCCCTGACATCAGCTGTATATGTTCAAAGAAGTCATAAACATCTCTGAGCTTCAGTCTATGTATCTGTAAAGTAAGATGAGTGTGCCAGTTATCCTAAGGATCTTTCTAATATGTTTATACTACCCTGGACTGGGTAATGGGATGGATTTTAATCAACATTTTTAGATCAAAGGGGAAAAATCACTTGCATTCAATAAAAACAAATGACTATACCCAAAAGAAATTTGTGAAATTGTATGTAAGCATTTGATAACGAGTACTATTTCCTTAGGTTTAAAGGCAGGATGAGAGTGTTTTTGTGCTATGCTGTGGCAATTTAGGGAACACACACAGATCTTTTTGTGTCCAAGTGATCTGCCTTCCCTTGTGAGAAGGTAAATTCATTAAGGGCAGGAGACTTTGTTTCTTTTGTTCACTGTTATATATACCTCTCTTAGCTGAAATTTGCAAAACACATAGTAAGTACTTAATAAATATGTGCAGGATGAATGAATGATTGAATGGATAAGGACATAAGGTAACTGCATTCTTCTAGAAAAAGAGTACAATTGACAAATAATGCTAGTGGATTACTTTAATCAGCACTTGATTTGACAGAAATGTTGCCCAAGTCCTGAAGAGGTTATATGTATATAAATGTTTGCTATTGGCACTATGTACTTTTTTTAAAAATCTCACAATGCTTTCAAAACCAAAAATGGTTGGGGCGCCTGGGTGGCTCAGTCGTTAAGCGTCTGCCTTCGGCTCAGGTCATGATCCCAGGGTCCTGGGATGGAGCCCCACATCGGGCTCCCTGCTCAGCGGGAAGCCTGCTTCTCCCTCTCCCACTCCCCCTGCTTGTGTTCCCTCTCTCGCTGTGTCTCTCTCTGTCAAATAAATAAAATCTTTAAAAAACAAAACAAAACCAAAAATGGTTAAGATTTTCATGCAATATTGAGCACCTATCACTACCAATTTCAGTTACCCAGCAGGGCAAGGCTAAGAGCACATGAGATAAGATACTGAAGAAATAAATGGAGAATAAATAGGTCCAGGAGCAGAGTATCTGGAGAAAGCACCATTTGGAGTTGGTTTTCTCAAGAGAAAATGGCACCCAGTATTATAGTTTCTAGTTACACATCAGAGGCAAAGCAGTATCAGGCAATGAAGACTCTAAGGGTTTATGAAGTCTCAAAGTCTTGAGGTCTTGAAATCTCATCATTTCTACACCTGAACCATGGTTGAGAACTTGACAGCAAGAAAGCAGAGTAGGATAGAGTGGAATGGGTCAACTCTACGTGTGGTCACTCTAACTGCCAAGCGTGGATACCAAAATTGGAGGAAGAAAGATGAAAAACAACTGCTCAGAAGAGGGTTGTTTTGGTGGTTGGATTTTGTTTGTTATTGCTAGTATTTTTTTTTAAAGTAATAATACTTGTAAATTTCATTCCAAATATTATAACCCTCATGTCTGTGGACTAAGTTATAGATTCCCCATTACAAATGAAGGGTGTTTTGCTCTTAAATGGAAGATTTCAAAAAGAACCCCAAGTAAATATTTTCAAATAGCACATTGAGTGTTGCAACATGCAATATATATAAATATCTTCACCTCTAAGTTGTTAGGCACTTCCCTTCCAAACAGTCCTCTAGTTCCAGGTGACAGGTAGGTGGAAAACTAAACTCAAAATCATGCCCACCAAAGCTCCTCCCTCCATGGCCAGCTCACCTAGCTAGAGTCAGGGACTTGTCCTCTGCTCCCCACTCTGTCACCTGCCCCCATCCAAATAGCCATCATTCCTGCAACTTTATTTCAGGTTTTCTCAAGCCTCTCCCCTTCTCCACAACCCCATTCTCTTGCTTAGGGCTTTAGAATCCCTAGCCTGCCTTGTTGCCCGCTCAGATCCATCCTGCAAGTGCTCCCCCTGGAGCAGAAATCTGGCCTGCTCTGTCTCACCATCTACACAAGAAAACCACCTCCTGCCCGCTTAACTGTCTAGTTTGGATTTAGGTTCCAGATAGAGTAAGCTGCAGAACTGCATGGAGGTCCCCCCTACTTCTGCCTCTGTCTCAGATGGCACCCATCCCCTATGCTCTGTTTGAGTGAGGAGGCCCTTAGACCGGGGTGGTTCTGTGGCAGCTGACCTAACCAGACTGAAACCGCCACCAGAATCACTGCGCTTGAATCTGAGAAAGTGAAACTTTTGAACAGCCAACAGCAGTCAACCTGGCTTTCCCAAATAAGGCTTTCCCCAAATAGGCTCTACCCGATCAAACAATTGCTTTGCTTCGCTTCTATATCTTCTCTATAAAAACGAAGTCTCTAGCGCCTATGGGTAGGGCCTCCTAACCACTTTCGGTCTGGTGTTGCCTGATTAGAATCTATAGTTGCTCAAATATTTTAAAAATAATAATAATGTGCCTCAGTTTACCTTCCTCAACACATGCACAGTCACCCATTCACCACCCGCCACTTCTCTTACCTGGAAAACTGACCCTCATCGTCTCATCTGGGAATCTTCTTGAAATCCCTCCTCCACCCACAGCTTTTTCAACCCTGATGACTTTCATAAAATAGGAAGGCACTATTATCAAACAATACTTCAGGTATTGGAGGGTTAAGTCAAAGACATTTTGAAAGGACATCTTTTGAGTAATCCATCAGAATGAATGACCAGCATCCAGGTTTATTTTGTAGTTCATTATTATAAATGTGACCTACATTTATAATATGCATTTATAATCTGTAATTATATGCATAACATATTATATAAAATGCATGATAATGTATATCAATAAGGACGAGGATTTCCAAACACCGATTGCTTTTCTTCTAAATAGAATGTATACATGCTTAGATAAATGAGTACATTTTAATATAAAAACTAGTTAAAGAAAATACTGTCACAGCCATAAATGATATTTCAAATGAAGAGTCGATGAAGAATCGATGAAACCTAGCTGAAGGACACATAATCTGCTTTCTCTGGTACAGGAGCCACCTGAGATGCACTTTTCTCGGTTCCCACTTCAGTGCCAGGTGGCACCTGGGTCAATGAGAGGGGGGAGGCTGCTGGGTTCACGGGGCCAATTGCCTTAGATTAAATAACCTCCAAATGGCCAGCTAAGGTTTACGTGCCAACCCTATCTAGACAGGCTGTATTTACATTGTTACTGGGAAGCGCTGAAGACATTTTCATGCTCAGCAGGCTACAGGAATAAAAAGGCAATCTTAAACCTAGACTCTCATTATTGCATTACAGTCTAATAACTAATACATGAAAAAAAAAAAATCTGTCTTCCCTGCTGTGGTAGGCTTCTCTTCGCTTCTAAATATATTTTCCTCCAGAGACAGCAAATGGAAGTCTCATCTTTCAAAAAAAAGAAACTACTTTGAAATTTTAAAGATATTAATATTAAAATATCTGAACTAAAATACAAAAAATATCTATCAGGCTTGGAGGTTGCTCAGTGTGGATTCAAATTGCTTTATATTGTTTCATTACAGGGTGAAGTGTCTATTCTTATGACACAGAGTTTGCAATTAGGTATCCAGTTAACAATGATCCATTTACTTTTCTTACATGGAGGCAAAATATGTAATTATATTTAGTCTTTTTAAATGTCCTGAATTATGTCGGTCCTGGACAAAAGTTTACAAATCTACGTATAGCTCCCCTTTGCTAATTCTATGTTGATGGTGTCAAAAAAATATCCGTTAGTCTTCCTTACCCTCTCGTAACAGTATTTTTTAGGGAAATTTAAGAGATAAAGGAGTTGTGAAGTGTGACATTAGGAATCACAAGTGTGAGCACATAACAGAATCAGATTATTCTGATGATTCACACATTGCCCATCAGATGTCTCCTTTCATTTGGATCCTTCTAGAAGGTTTTTCCTTGCTGTGAGTGAAGTATTCTTTACCCAGCTCTTCGCTTCTTTGGGGGGGTCCATTCAGCATTTGAGTGAATCACATCTAAACAAAAGTACAAAATGGAATTTATAAAATGATCTTTGTACTTAGGTTAGTACTTAGGCTCCTTTCAGAGCCCAGAATGGGCTGCAGGTACTAAAAAGCCAACAACCACAGGGATTTGCATGAAGACATGGTGAACCACCAGGAGGTTGTCATTCTCATCAAATACAGCAACACAAGAGAAAGCAGGCATAAGGACCGGTTCCACTCAATCTTTTAGCCTAGTGATTGTTGGCTAATAAGCTGTAGGGATGTTTGACATTTTGTATTAAACATTTAGAGGATGATTACTTGTGCTTGTTTATCTTCTTTTTGATCACTGGCCCAGGATTCATAAACAAATTCTCACGCAAGCACACTTTATAATGCAAGACTCTAGGGAAGGAATCACATCTGCTTAAGCTGTTCAGACAGCTGGATGGTCCACAGTCATGATCTAGTTTACTCACTATTATTATTTTTTTACTGTAATACATATGTAATCCTGTTATGCTTTGAGTTGCCCTGTTTCTCTTAACCAGCTGGAAGCTTTTCTGTTTCTTAATTGATTGATGATTGAGTGAAAACCTGCCAGCTTCCCCAGAGGAATTACTGGGTTAGTGGCAGTCCTCAAATTGTCCTATTTCAAATAATGCTTAAGTAAAAAGTGAATTCCAACTATTTTGGAAATGGGTGGGATATAATTTCAATTAAATAATGGTGGAGGCAGAAATGAAAAATGATTAAAATATAGCTAGTTTTAAATGATTGATGAGCATACAGAAACTCTAGACTTGGTTATTGGGAGTGGATATTTGGTTTTTGAAGCCAAATTTTAGAAGTGGCATTGAGGAAGTAGGATCAGAGCAAAGATGGTACCTACTGCAAAATCTGAGAGTCAGAATCACAAAGCTACACACTTTGTTGTGGGGAGCCTGCCTGGAAAGAGAAGTCTCACTGGGGCTCAGCAGAGCCACACAATGGCTCCCTCTGCACTGAGCTGTGCAGAAGATCTCACTTTTTTGTTTTCCAGTAAGTGCTCTGAGCTTCTTCACGGGCTCCATCCCTGGTGGGCAGAGAAGAGAGAAAGCCCACTGAGTGCAATGCAGTCATCAATTTAATTCCTTTGCTGAAGGGCCCTTTTATGTAATCCTAGCTCCGAGGTCCCAGGTGTTAGGTAACAGCCCCATTTTCAGGATCTACACTTCCCTTCCCAAAATTTGCAGTGGCATGAGGGGAAGTAAATTATGCAGGAGGGAGGAGGAACTGTGGATCCATATAAACACTTCTGTGATCCTGCTCATGGGGCTAGCGACTTCTGAGTTATGCCCACCCTGGGCACTCCATTAGCATTTGCTGATGGAGAGTATAACTTGCAGTCAGCCTGGTCAGGGTCTGGTGGTATTCCAGATTGTCTGGAATCCTCTGGTGGTATTCCTTCAATCGTCTCTCCCTGACTTGTTTCCATGTCCCCTGGCTGGATGACTTTCCCTGGTAGTCCCAGGCAAGATGGCTAGCTCTCACCTCAGCTGCCTCCAAGACCTCAGACATTCAGAGGCATGTAGAGAATACTGAGTCCCTGAGTGTCCCCCCACCCACCACATAACCTGGGGGGCTGGGAGGTTGTTCAAAAGCTGAATCTACTCTCCCCTTGCTGGCCTGCCCGCCACTATTGATTTGGGCTTTCTACTTCCTGGACATCATATGGTCCTTTTCTCTGTCCTTGGAATTAGATGAAAGTTTTAGGTCTGGACCTCCTAATTTTAGATGTGTCAAAAGTACGGTAGTCCTTAGAATTGCTTTTGCGTGTAAGGAAGAGGATTCCTGACCCTTCAGGACACAACTATCGATATCGTTAGTTACCTCGCCCAACAGGAAGTCCGGAGTCAGGAGGTGGTTCCCAGGGCTTTCCCAGGACTGCATAACCCTTCGCAGTACCATCCTTGGCAACCTGACATTCTTCCCTAAGGTTGTCACCTCCACAGTATACATTAACCACTGCAACTCTTGACATCATATCCTCCTCACATGACAGAATGTTGACAAAGAAGGACATGGGCACAGAAGGATTTCCTCCTGGAACATCTTGTCTTTTATTCAGTTGCAAATCTCTTCCTCACATGCACAGCAGAATTCTCCCTACATACACTGGCAGAAACAGGGCCATATACTTATCTTCAAACCAATCGCAGAAAGAGAAATGGAGTCACTATAAAGGTAAAATCCACTGTGATTCTCTCCTGGAGTCCACCTTCCCACAGTGTGTGCTGCCCAGATGCCCAAATGAAATCAATGCTTGTTGAGTTAGCAAGGAAGAAGAGCAAAGTATTAGAGAAATTGGGAAGCTACAGCGTCCATCCCAAGGGACATAGGGAACAATCACAATCCCCTTTTCTCTTTTGGCAAAGCCTGCCTTTTATAATTATTGCCTAGCTAATGAAGTCAAGAAGGTCAACTTTAAGAGTAAAAAACAATCAATACTCTCCTTGTTCTTGTCCTCACCCCCTGGGGCTATAATGGCACATGGTTTAGGGGGGGAAATAAAAACATCTTGGTTTATTATTTATAAAATTAAAGAACTATTTAAAAATATTTTCAGGCTTGTGATTCTATCATTTATTCAAATAATGAGTATCTATTAGGAGCTGACCCTGAACTCTGGGCTAATATGTGAAAGCAGTCTGTTTGGGAAGCTTTGATGGGATAAAGTTAAAAACAACAGAACTGGTGGAAGATAAATTTTGGTTCAGTATAAGGCAGAACTCTTCTCCTATGCAGGTCATTGTAAATGTAACAGATTGTCTAGTGAGCTGGTAAGTTTGAAGCACAAGATGTATGATAGATTGTTACGAATTGAACAAGAAGACTTCTGAGTAGATTGCAATATTTCAATACACTTGAAATACAGCTTAATAAGCAGGAACACCACAAACAGGCAAATGATAAAAGAACCACGCTATTTTATGAAAGTGCCATTTGTATCAAAATTCTCAGTATGATACCCTAAAATTAATGCACCGTTATCCTTTGGAGTCCGGGACAGTCAACTGGCAACAGATCTAGTTTATTACATTTGCTCCTAGAAAATTCACACATGATAAACATCTAAACCTTACCTTATGTTTTAGCCTACCAATAAAGCTTGAGATATTTTCATGGTATCTTTCCATTATACAGATATAATGGATTTAACATTGTGAAACTATTCCAAAGTAAGCACTCTCCAACCCTCAAAAAGGATATTTTTAGAGAATGGGAAGCATCGGTTTTAACCTTATATGAGAGTTTATAGAATCAGGACAGAAATGATATTAAAAAAATAAATACCAGTGATCATACGTATTTTGTTCTATCATAAAATTTGCATCTTGTTTCACACACAAAAAAAACTTGGGGTGAATTATTTGATTCATTTATGAGCAAATCAATGATATTATGAGATGCTTACCAATGGTTTGTTTTTATTTATGAATTAGATTTTCTCTGTTGGCAGCCTTCCCAATCAACATAAGGATTGCTTTTAGAATTCTTTTATTTTATTTTCCAAAGATAAGAAGAATTTAAGCCAATATTATTATTGATAAGAATTATTACTTGGATACCAATTTTAGTGTAAGGTTGATTAAAACAGTTGTTTTTTTTTTTAAATTGTGGCCATTGTGATTCAATCTATTTAATGATTTTAAGTTTTTATTTAAATTTCAGTTAATTAACATACAGTGTAATATTAGTTTCAAGGGTACAATACAGTGATTCAACCATTCCATCACAACAAGCTCATCATGGCAAGCAAACTCCTTCATCCCTATCACCTATTTCACCCTTCCCCCTGCCCACCTCCTCTCTGGTAACCATCAGTTTGTTCTCTGTAGTTAAGAGTCTGTTTCTTGGTTTGCCTCTCTCTCTCTCTCTCTTTTCCCTTTACTCATTTGTTTTGTTTCTTAAATTTTACCAGTGAGTGAAATCATGTGGTATTTGTCTTTCTCTGACTGACTTACTTCACTTAGAATAATACCCTCTAGCTCCAGACACATGAGAAGATGCTTAACATCACTAATCATCAGGGAAATATTTAATGACTTAAAAAGATATTTATTTACTTTAAAATTACATTTAAATCAGTTTGGTATGTATTTGCTTGGTATATATTTACACGAATCGAGGAAACGATAAAAGTTAACTGACACTACCTTGAATTATGTCTTAAAATAGCAGTCTAAAAGTTCTGATTTCTACAAGGAAGAATGGGGGTATGTTGGAATAAGCCTCTGCAGATAATAATGAGCAACACGGGAGATATGTACACATGCACACACAAACATGCTAGAGAGTGACCAAATCCAGCAAGCATGAACTAGGGAGCAGACCTATTTCCTTAAAGAAAGAAACACACTGGGTAAGGCCACCTTTATCCAACTTTTCACCTGAAGGCACTCCACAGCATGTGCTCTGGAAGATAGAACCGGAATGGGAAGCCACAGTCTTACCAACTTGAGGCGTCAGAAAATGAGTTTGGGACTGCTGGAACAGCTGACAAGAGGAGGAGATGGCAGAAATGAGAGAATCGCAGAAGGAGAAGTCCAAAATCTGAGTATAAATATCGTCCAATGTTTGACTGAACCCTGGACTGCCCGTGTATGGAGATGGCATAAAGCAGCATCTGAAAAACTGAAAGAGCAGGGCAGAAAATTTGGCTGCTGCTCATCTCAGGAATAATAAGATTTGGAGTTTGAGTTCCACCATGCTAGAGGGAATCTCCCAAAATTTCCCCTCCTTAAGGGTAAAATGGTGTCGCAGGTCTAAAGGATTCTCCTTACAACTAAGGTAGAAACTGAAACTCATATGAGCTAACATAGAAAGCCTGCTGAATGTGAAAGGGATTGGCCAGTAACTTAACTGCCTTCTGAAAATGAAATCAACTCTTTTTAGAGGAAGATACACAGACCACAATATCTACAATGTGTCATTTACAAATTTCAACATAAAATTTTAAAATTGGTAAACATTCAGAGAAACAAGAAAACGTGACTCATAATCAAGAGAAAAAGTAGTCAATAGAAATTGATATTATCCAGATGCTATGTTTAGCAGACTATGGCTCTAAAATAGCTAATAAAAATAGTGTCAAATATATAAAGAAAAATGTTCTCATGACAAGTAAACAGAGAGTTTGAGCAAGAAATTGAAACTACAAAAAAAAATCAACTGGAAATTCCAGAACTGAGAAGTAAGGTATTTGAATAAAAATTAATGGAATAGACTTAATGGTATATTGCAGATGGAAGAAAAAGGATCACTGAATTTAAGACAGGAAAATAGAAGTCCAAACTGAAAAAGGAAAAAAGATTTAAAGAATGAATTGAATATAACTAACTTGTGGAATAATAGCATGAATTGTGATTGACTTCTCATAAGAAACAATTAGAGGTCAGAAGATAATAGGACGATGTCATTGCAGTGGAGCAAAAAACACACACACACAAACATTAACTAAAAACTCTATATAAAGGAAAATGCAAATCTGAAATACTTTTAGGCTAAATAAGATCTGAAAAAATTAATTGCCAACAGATTTGATAATGGAAGCTTTTCAGGATGAAGAAAAATGATATCAGATGGAAATTCAGATCTTAATTACCAAAAAAATCCCAAGCATTTAAAGCAAAGGCAATTACATTATAACATGGAATTTATAGTGTAGGCATTTCTCATTTAATTGTGCTTTGCTTTGCTTTATTGTGCTTCATAGATACTGCATTTTTTATAAATGCAGGGCTTGTGGCAACCCTGCATCAAACCAGTTTATCAGCGCCATTTTTCCAACAACATTCACTCATTTTGAGTTTCTGTCACATTGCTGTACTTTCACAATATTTCAACCTTTTTCATTATTAGATATATTTGATATGGTGATCTATGACAGAAGATTACAGCTTGCTAAATGCTCAGGTAATGGTTAGCATTTTTTAGCAGTAATGTAATAAACTTTTAAAATTAAAGTATGTACCTTGTCTTTTTAGAGATAATGTTATTGCATACTTAATAGACTACAGTATAGTATAAATATAACTTTCATATATGAACAATATATATAACCAAAACCTTCATTTGACTCACTTTATTATGGTATTCATTTTATTGCAGTGATCCAGAACTGAACTCACAGTATCTCCAGGGTGTGCTTGTATATACTTTATAAAACTTATAACAAAGGCAAAAAATAAGTGAGGAAAATAAATTATGACAGCAGTAAAAAATAAATGGATAGGTTAAGTTATACCTTGTAAGGTTTTATATTCTGTGTGAAGAAATATTTATTAGGTTTAGTGATATCTAAAAAATGCATATTTTAACTTCTAGAATAACTACTAAAAAATACAAGGTATAACTTGTAATTCTAATTCTAACAGCAAAGAAAGATAAGAAGAGAGGAACACTGGAATAAAAACCAGAAGAAACAAATTGAAGATAAATTGAAAAGTGGTAGAACTATGCCCAATCATGTCAACAATTGCTTTAAACATAAATAGATTAAACACTCCACTTAAAAGGCAGAGATTGGAAGATCAGATGAAAAAGTAAGATTCAGCTATATGCCGAACAAAAAAATCACTTTAAATATAAAGTCTTAGGTGATGTGTATAAAGATGGAAAAATATGTGCCATGCCAAAGTAAGAATAAAGAAACTTGCATAGCTATATTAAAATCACAAAAAGTAGAATTCAAGATTAGGAGCGTTCCTAGAGAAGATAAAGGGCAGTTTTTGATATTAAAAGATTCATTTCACCAGGAACACATAACAAATCACACACCAAAATTAGCACCATAGATCTGATAGAAGAAAAGACTAGAGCATATTTTCAGGACTTTGGTGAAGGCAACTATTTTAGGCCACAGAAGTACTCCATTTAAAAATAAAACATTGACAAATTAGATATTATTTTAAAAGAATTCTGTTCATCAAAAGTCACTACTAAAAAAAAACAGGAGAAAATATATACAATATGTATATTTGAGAGAGGTCTTGAATCCAGAATTTTAAGGAATTCTTATAGCTTAATAAAAAGGAGAAAACAACCCAAAGAAAAATAGGGAAAAGACTTAAACAGCTGCTTCACAAAGAAGATATAAAAATGACCATTAAGCACATGAAAAGATTTTCAGTGAGATAAATGAAAATTATGTCCACAAGAAGATAGCATTTCACACCACTCCAATGGCTAAAATCAGAGGCTAACAACAAGTTGAAGTGGTGTGGAGAAATTGAAACTTTCATACGTGTTCGTACATGTAAAATGTTACTTTACACTAATAAATTTAAATGTATACCAACCTTAGGATCCAACAATCCCACTCTTAGGTGTTTAACAAAGAAAAAGGAAATACTCAAAAAAGTCTTGAGCAAGAATGTTTATAGTAGCTTTTCCTATAACCAGCAAAAACTGGAAAAGACCCATCTATCCATCAACTTGAGAATTAATAAAAGGTCATGGTATATTTATACAATGGAATACTATTCACCAATTAACAAAAAGAAACAGGAATTATTCATACAAACAACAGCATGAATGAATCTCAAGATCTATGAGCAAAAGAAACCAGACACAGAAACAGTGCACTCTGCATGATTCCATTTATTGAAGTTCAAGAATGGGTAAAGTCTTGATGACACAAATCAAAATAGTTGCTGTCCAAGAGGGATGGGAATCCACTGGATGGGAATCAAACTAGCTATAAGAAAAATTTTGGGGGGGTAATGGAAATGTTCTCTGTCCTGATAGGTGTATACATTGATCAAACCTCATTGCATTCTATGCTTAAGATCTGTATGTGAAAAAAAAAAAAAAAAAAAAGAAGTATTTTGTAGATTGGAATACTTATATAGAAATAAATTCCAATAAAATTATGTCAAAACAAAAAATAAATGTAATTAATATATTACTTGAAAGACTGCTACAGTTTGCAGTGATATATAATATCTAACATAAAAAATTGTATTTTAGAGGATTATTCATTTTGAAATTCCTTAGTACTTTTTTCCTATGTTTTTAACTACTTGTGCTTTGAAAATGGTATAGTGTGATATTTTAACTTCAGGTTAAAAACTCTGGTCTGAAATCAAGTTATAGTATGCGTAGGGAAATGATAGTGAAACCGTTATTAAGAATAGGAACATCAAGGTGCCTTGGTGGCTCAGTTGGTGAAGCATCCAACTGTTGATTTTGACTCAGGTCATGATCTCAGGGTTATAAGATCGAGCCCCGCATCGGGCTCCATGCTGAGGGTGGAGCCTGCTTAAGATTCTCTCTCCTTCTCCTCTCTAAAAAAAAAAAAAAAAAAAAAAAAGGAACATCTAAAATGTTCCATTTAATATATATCATGTGAAAATAAAAATAAAAATAGTTTTTCTTGTATCCATAGATACCAAAATAAATGAAAAATGTAACATATATGAAACTAAAACAAATGAAATAATCACAATTTTCAGTAATAAAGCTGCTTATGATATTAAATATTCATTCAACACACCTCATGTGAAAGTAAATATTTAATTTAGTTGAGTTAGGTAATGGCCTGAAGTACAAGTATATTCAAATAATCAAGTTGTTGGTCTCCATAGGAAATGCATAATTAATACAAACTCCAAGTCCTATAGGTTATTTCTCTCACTTTCTGATCTATTCTTTTCTTTCCATGCCTGTTCCACACCTTTTAAATCAGTAAAGTGGCCTCCCCAAATCATAAAATACTGAAAATAGGGACTCTCTTCTTTCCAGAGTATTTTTTTCTTGAATGCCTCAGAAACCTACTTCAGCTAGAGATGTGAGTGGAAGAATGTCTTTCACATAAACCTCAGGCAGCAGTTAACTCTGAAAAGCATCCCATCTTTTCCTGAGTGTGCCCCCGGGCCCCATGATGCCCACTGATTCTCAAGTGGAATATAAACATAGGGTAGACTTGAATAATTACCAGTGCCTACCATTCATGCTACTTCCCTGGAAGAGTAACCATGCACGGGAATGATCTGTCCCACTCATTCCTTAGAGGAGGTACAGGGTTGCCATGGCTCTTTTAAATAGTTCCTTGACGTTCTTTTCCATTAGAGACCTCTCCAGAAAGGTACATGTGTGCATGGAGGTTTAATTATTCTGTGGGTTTATGTACTCCTCCCACACCTTATGCCATGATTCTTGTGTGAATGTGCACATGCATTTGATTATGTCAACCTAAATCATGTATGAAATATATTCCTGACCATTGTTTTCAAAGAATATGATTTGTTATTTGATAGAAGTTTAGAATTTGAAGGACCAACCAATTGATCATATAATACAATAGCTATGAGTTTTTAAACAGCATTTTCTAAGTCATCTGAGGATACAGGTACAGCCCATTATAATCACTCAATTCAGTTGGAGTGATTTAGAAAACTCCAAGGTTAGCATATACTCCACAACCACCAAAATGATCACAATTAATCTTCCTTATAGCCTAACTTAGGAAAAACACAAAGAACCCAGAGAGTGTCCAAGTAAGGCAATAAAAATCACTGCATTTGGGAAATGAACAGTGTCTCTCTCTCTTTTAAAAAAAAATTTTTTATTATGTTATGTTAGTCACCATACATTACATCATTAGTTTTTGCTGTAGTGGTCCATGATTCATTGTTTGCATATAACACCCAGTGCTCCATTCAATACGTGCCCTCTTTAATACCCATCACCAGGCTAACCCATCCCCCCACCCCCTCCCCTCTAGAACCCTCAGTTTGTTTCTCAGAGTCCATAGTCTCTCATGGTTCGCCTCTCCCTCTGACTCCCCCCCTTCATTTTTCCCTTCCTGCTATCTTCTTTTTTTTTTTTAAACATATAATGTATTATTTGTTTCAGAGGTACAGGTCTGTGATTCATCGGTCTTACACAATTCATAGCACTCACCATAGCACATATCCTCCCCAATGTCTATTACGCAGCCACCCCATCCCTCCCACCCCCCACCACTCCAGCATCCATCAGTTTGTTTCTTAAGATTAAAAATTCCTCATATCAGGGAGATCATATGATACATGTCTTTCACTGATTGACTTATTTCGCTTAGCATAATACTCTCTAGTTCCATGCACATCATTGCAAATCAGGTTTTTTGATGGCTGCATAATATTCCATTGTATATATATACCACATCTTCTTTATCCATTCATCTGTTGATGGACATTTTGGCTCTTTCCATAGTTTGGCTATTGTGGACATTGCTGCTATAAACATCGGGGTGCACATATCCCTTGCAGTGTCTCTCTTTATATGCAAATCACCATTAGTTGTGTGATTACTTGGATTTGGCCTTTCTAGAGCAAATTCAGTAACACTTTTTTATTGTCCTTTTATGAAAAGATAATACATATTTGAGAAGATTTTTTAGAGTTATGATTTGAAGTCATGAAGATATGAAAATGTCTTCAAGCACCAAATGCAAGAAGATCTAACTTTGATGCATGAATGCATCAAAACCTACCTTGCTTTATTAGCACTGTGCTCTAAATAATAGAGCCACCAGTCAGATATAATTCAAAATGTGGGTCGTGATTAACTCTCCATGCCTTCGTGAAATTGGTACCACAGTGGTGAGGCTCAGCCATCACTTAATTCTTGTTGACTAGTATCAGCCCTAGAATTATGGAAAAGAAAATGATTCATTATATGCTCATTCAGGGCTGCCAATGAGGAGAGACGGAGACTCACAATTGAGTGAGACATGAAAGTGATTGAGGCAGATGTGGCATTCAGTCACCATAGCCATGCCAGTCCAGGAGAAATGATCATGAGTGAACATTTGCTAGCTAGTCTTCCTGCAAGGCATTAAGTAGTCCCCTTCCCAATAGGACTAAACTGTGGTCCTCTTATCTGAATATGGCTGGGCTAGTGTTTTTGTGTCTGAAGTGCATTTCCATTATTTCCTGAGAAGAACTTGCATAGAACCACTGACAGCTGGGGAAAGAAGGAAATGTTGCAAGAATGCAGGGTAGATGAAAAGGGGTGGCAGAAGATGTCACCATGGTGAAGGAAGGAGCCAGGCAATGAGCAGATATGTGGCAGAGACAGTGCAAGAGGGAAATAAACTTAAAGCTGTATATTTATTTTCCCTTTCTCCCTTCCTTGTTTCTCTGCCCCCAAGAAGTTCTTGTCCCTTGCCTTACCCCAAAGCCCATCTCTGGAAAGTTCCACAGAGGTTTGAAGCATTTCCTGGATACTCTGGTCAAGAGGCCTCCGGGGACATCTGGAGAAGGAGTCACATGCCAGCCTGGCTTAGGAATTATTTTTAACATAAGAGTGTTAATGGTAACACCATCTTTTTTTTTTTTTTTTAAGGGAGGTGGCACACTTGAGCTGGGGAGAGAGGAAGAGGGAGAGGTAGAGAATCCCTAGCAGATTCCACACCCAGCACAGAGCCCAACTGCAGGGCTTGATCTCACCACACTGAGATCACGACCTGAGCCGAAATCAAGAATGGGATGCTTAACCAACTGAACCACCCAGGCACCCTAAAATTCTTATATTTTGTCACTGTTGGGGTTGATTTCCTCTTTCAGAAAAGTATTTTATGAAGAAGAACAGGAAAGAGAAAGGAAGGGAGGGAACGGAGAGAGTTTCATGAAACTGAACAAGAAGGTTCAGTTAAATTAAATTAAAGGTGAGGATGTTACAGAGATAAGAGCTGGTCCAAGCAGGAAAACTGCAAGTGAACAGCTCAAGAGAAAGAGAATCCTGTGCACTCTCCTTTGGGGGGTAATATGGGGGCTGTGGTGAAGACAATGGGAGCTTGCCAAAGTTGGGTACAGTTACCTTGGAGAGGAAGGATAGTAGGAGAAGATCATGAGCTCTGGAGTCAAGCAAACATAAACTCATACTGACTGTGTGACTATTTGTGCAACCCTGGGCAATGTCTTACCTCTCTGGATGTCAGCTGTAAATGGATGTGCTTGAATCCACTAGTTCCTAGGGATGTGATAATTAAATAGTTAATGGTTATGCAAAGCATCTAGCAGTAGCTCATGGTCTGGCAACAATAAATTGTTTATCTGACCTCATCTCCTGTCCCTTTTTATCAGAGGAATAAAGAGAATGAATTAGGTATGCACAAAACTTTAAAGCTACCATTCTGATGTACTCAGCCACATCCTTTGCAGAATGGGGAGGACCCAAGCCAATCCTTCCTAGTCTTGTAGTCATTGCCACGAATATTTAAAACCAACTGTCACATAGGGCCTGGTCTTTAAAGTTGATGGAACCTGCATCCCAAGACCAGCAAGTTGGAAAGGCATCATCTTGGAACTGAAAGAGAGAATACCTATGATAAGAACCAGGGTCTTTGTATCATCCAAAGATGGCTTTTAGCACATCACATTTACAGAATTTGTTTATTCCTCTCTAATTTTACATTTTAGCCCTATAAGGCAGCCCAAATCCTTTCAACATATGAAAGTTATTTAAGAAATACCCTGTCATTTCCTGCTGGCAAATAATGGGAAAATAAGATAAACAATAATAAAATGAGAAGGAAAACTATTGGAGCTATGTCCATGAAGCAGGGAATGTATACATTTTGTGTATTTTCTATTCAGTCACAGAACTGAATGTGCTTACCCACATCCATAAGCCACATAAATTAATGCAGCCCCAAGCACAAAAAAGACTCACTTTAGACCCAAACCAGTGAAGAACTGGATTTAGAAAATCTCATAAAGCATGTATGGAAAATCCTCCATTAATTCATCCTTCTATTTCACTCACCACTTGATGGGGTTTCATAGGATTGGTGTTTGGATATCCCACGGCTGCTGGCAACAGGTGCACTGAGCTGGGGGCAGGTATCCTGGGAAATGGGGGAGGGGCAAAGACACGTTGTTTCTGCTTGATGAAGCTATCACTGTCCTTGATTTACATAATACATATACCATAACATGTCTACTGAAGATTAGCACAATTTTTGATATTTGTACAAGTAGCATTTTGATCTTTTTTCCTTGTTTAATTCTGCAGAATCATACTAGTTTTATAAAATGAATTTCTGTTACATTATTTATAAAATAAGGAATTGTAGAATCTTTAAATATTTGACCATCTCACCAGCTGTATTTTTAGTACCTTTTGTTCACATATATTATGTGAATATAATATCTATATTATTATATTACTGTTAATATTTTCTATTCCTTCTTTGGTTAATCATTTTCATTTATGTTTTCCACAGAGAGAGAGCAGTGTGCTCATTAGGTGTGTACCCTTGGAACAAGTGACTTCTTCAGTATAGTTTCAAGAAGAAACCATTTTCCCTCCAAGGCAGAGGGGATCCAATCTAGTCAATCCGCCTGCAAGTGTGTGGCTAGTTCTTGCAAGGGTTGGGGCTACACACAGAGCTCACCATTAGTCGCTGTCTCTTGCTGGTTGGGCATTCATCTATAACTGTGGAAACATCAGCCCTGGTGACGTTGTCAGATACTTAGTCCCCTTCAATTAGTGCACTCTGGGTCTGTGACCTGGATTAGATCTAGGAACTATTATCTGGAACAACCTCCAAGGTCGAATGCCTTAGCCCAGATTTTCTCCAAAGAGCCTGATGTTGCAGAGCTGCAAGCCCAAGCAGGGAGAGCGAGGAGAAACCGAAGGGGGCGAGGAAGGCAGAGCAGCGATGCAGTACAGTACATTACCTGCTGCCACTGCTTCACAGTGAGCTGGGCGGAGGCTCGGCGGAGGCTTGGCGGAAGCTCAGCGGAGGCTTGGCGGAAGCTCAGCGGGCAGCTCTGCAGCTAGACCCGCTGAACTGGCGATAAGGAAGAATCAGATCTCAAACGTACCCACAGAAGGAAGCACTTGGTGGTGATGGTGGTGGTGAGGAAACCTCAGAAACGTTTCCTCCTGTCTCCTTTTTTCCATTGCTCAAGATTCACTCCGTGGGTGTAACTGCCCTGCACCCGCAGATTGGATTATCTAGTCCATCAGGGACCACCCAGCTAGCTGGATCCCTGGCTTGGAATATGGCATTTCAGTGACTTGACAGGGATTCAGGGAGCCTCAAGGAGTGCAGCAAAGTTGGTGGCGAAGGCGGGAAGCCCCTTCAGAAGGAGAGATGGTCAAGGGAATATAAAGAGGGTTTGGGCTCAATATTCTTATTTAGGCAAGAAGGGAAACCCCAAATCCATAATGGAAATGACTGATACATTCGACCATATAAAACTTGTCATTTCCATGAGGGAAAAAAAGACAAAATACACTAAGTAAAAAGAAAAGAGGTAGAATGTTAATGATAATAGATATAAATTTCTTCTCAAAAGATCCCTTTTAAGTCAACAACAAGAATACAAAGTACCCAATAAAAACAGGCAAACAATAAAGAAAGGCAGGACATTATAAAAGGCTAAAATATTTAATAACCACTTAATATTACAGTTGTTACACAAAACAAGTACAAATCAATGCAATACTATGCTACTATTTTTCCACAATTACCTATGCAAATATTTTAAACTGATAAAATACAGTATTAAAGAGAATGAGAGAGAACGGGCTCTCTCATGAACTTTTGGCAGATTATGAATTGGGATGAACTTTTTGGAAAGATAATTCAATAATACCCATGAAAATTTAAAATTTACATATAGTACGTATAAAACTATTTCCTAAAGATGTATAAGTACATAAATATATATGTGTAAAGATGTTTGTAATAGCACTTTTGTAATATTAAAAAAATTGAGAAAATCTAAATGTCTTTCAACAGGAAACTAATGATTAACGAAACATAGCTACATATAATGTAAGGGTATACAGCCTTTAAAAAGAATAACATGGATCTATTTATTATAAGAAAATATTAAAGATATAAAGTACAAAAGCAAGTTGCAGAGAAGTACATATGTGTCATATTGTATGTTGTAGTAAGAGAAGTATTGTATGATCCCATGCATATAAATAACTAGATGTTAAAATACTTCGTTTTGGACTGTAGTTTTAAAGGTCAGAATAATACTAACAAATAAATTTAAGCAAATAAGAGAATGGGGTAATTTGGAAATCCTTATTAATTTATATCTAAAACACCTTACAAAGTTATGGTGAAATGAGACCAGGGCATGGTACTGGTGCAAGCTTGAAATTGTTAGAGGACATTTGAAAATCTAAGAATACCAGAGATTGTTTCATGGACAAAGAGAACTAGGATAAGGTTGCCTTATTCTATTACCTAGCAGTTTCAATTAAGCTTATTAAGTTACAATGGAAACAATAGAAAGGCAAATAATGAGATTAAGAGAAGTTTGTACATTAAAAGAAAATCTTCGGCGGGTAGGAACTGTTGAGTAGTTATCTTTGCAGAATGGATGGGGAAGCTCGCGGAGGAGTGATGTACAGGGGGTAACTGGACTTTAACTCTCCTCTGTAATATCTCTCTATAGTGTTTGAGATTTTTACCACTAGCTGGTATTACTTTCCTTAAATAAAATTTAAAAAAATATATTAACTAAATCAAAGTATACATGGACATTTTATCCTTCATGTGATTTCAAAGTATAAAACCAAATGAAAGAAGTTACAAAAGAAAATGTTAACCAACTCTAAATGTAAATGTAGGTACATTAAAACCATAAAACATATTAAAAGGCAAATGACAAACCTGAGGAAATATATTCAAAATCTACGATAAATGCTATAGACTATTCCTACTAATCCTACTGCTCCCCTCTGCTCCCTTTATATGGTGAAACCTAAAGTGATGGTATCTGGAGGTGGGGCCTTTAGGAAGAGATTACGCCATGAGGGTAGCATTCTTGTGATTGGAATTAGTGCCCTTATAAGAGACCCCAGAGAGCTCTTACACCTCTTCCTCTATGTGAAGACACAACAAGACAGCCAGCTATAAATCAGAAATTGGACTCTCATTAAACACGGACTCTGGGGTGCCTTGACCTTGGAAGTCCCAGCTGTCATGACTGTGAGAGGTAGAATTCTGTTGTTAATAAACCCTCAATCTATGGTATTTTTTAATTGTATTTTTTATTGTATTTTGTTATGGTTTTTTATTTATTAGCCCAAAGACAATAAGCAAATTGTTTTTTAAATTTAATTTAATTTAATTATGTTTTGTTAGTCACCATACAATAATACATCATTAGTTTTTGATGTAGCGATCCATGATTCATTGTTTTCGTATAACACCCAGTGCTCCATGCAGTATGTGCCCTCCTGATACCCATCACCGGGCTAACCCACCCCCCCACCTCCTCCCCTCTAAAACCCTCAGTTTGTTTCTCAGAATCCATAGTCTCTCATGGTTCATCTTCCCCTCCGATTTCCCTCCCTTCATTTTCCCCTTCCTTCTCCTAATGTCCTCCATGCTATTCCTTATGTTCCACAAATAAGTGAAGCCATATGATAATTGACTTTCTCTGCTTGACTTATTTCACTTATCATAATCTCCTCCAGTCCCATCCATGTTGATGTAAAAGTTGGGTATTCATCCTTTCTGAAGGCTGAATAATATTCCATTGTATATATGGACCACATTTTCTTTATCTGTTCATCTGTTGAAGGCCATCTAGGCTCTTTCCACAGTTTGGTTATTGCAGACATTGCTGCTATGAACATTGGGGTGCATATGGCCCTTCTTTTCACTACATCTGTGTCTTTGGGGTAAAGACCCAGTAGTGCGATTGCTGGGTCATAGGGTAGCTCTAATCTTTAATTTTTGAGGAACCTCCACATTGTTTCCAAAATGGCTGTACGAACTTGCATTCCCACCAACAGTGTAAGAGGGATCCCCTTTTTCCACAACCTCTCCAACATTTGTTGTTTCTTGCCTTGTCAATTTTTAATAGGCAAATTGTTAATAGACTTTAGATAGATACATGGATGGAGTGGATGGATGGATGGATGAGAAGGAAGGAAGGAAGGAGGGAGGGAGGGAGGGAGGGAAGAAGGAAATAGGAAAAAATGCTTATTTAGAGGTTATTCAATATCTGTAAGGATAGCTTGAGATGGAGTAGTCAGAAGCTATGCTACCCCTAACGATCATGTTTTCAAGGTAACATTGAGAAATCATTCTAAAATTTTAAATGAATTATTCCAAAATTTTAAAGTAAATACACAAGCAAATATATTATCACCAAACTGTGTGTGGTGGAATATGGAATTATAGAGGACTTTTTGTTCCCTTAGTATTGTACTTCTTTACTTTCCATATTTTCTAAGAAGACTATGGACTCCTTTTACAACATATTTTTTAAATCCTAAAAACTAAATAACTGAAATTAAGTCAAGGATGAGAAACAATAACAAGAACATTCTCATTATTTTTGCAAGTATAACCATTCCATTTAAACACACTAGGGTATTGTTTCAAGTTTTCATTGTGAATTAATGAGACATAGGTCATTTTTTGGTATGGCTCACAAAACACCTGATAACCATTTTCAAGGAATCAAGATCTAGTTTAGTAATTAACTACAAATATACATTGCCTTGTAAGCATAGCTTTGCAATTCTGTTGGGGAAATCTCTAGGTCTGAAAGATAAGGGATTATACTGTGTAACACGCTTGAACCTGAATGGAATCCATCCTCAGCTGTCAACAGAAATTAAACCTGTTCTCTGTCAGTAAGGAGAGAATGAACAAGTCAAGAATAATGCTCTTTTTCAAAAACATTTTTTAAATAAAAATTCGGGGAAACCTTCTGTGATCTAAAATATATCAAGATGAACTGTTGGACTCTCCCCTGGGGCGGACACCTCCATTTGATATAGGATAAAAAGATCCAGCAGGAACTTAGAGGCAAATAAGTTCACTCTGAGTTCCCCCAGAAGCAGGGGCTGAACCTTTGAAATTTGATTTAATAGTGCAAGGTCTTGCCACTTGGATAGTTTCCACCTCTTCTCTGTTCTCTTTAAGTATGCAAGAAGAAATATTTTACCTGTAAATACTTGCAATCACTGAATATTTCTCTCCAGTCAATGTAGCTTTGACTGTGGTAAGAACACATTGAATGTATTTGTACCATATCAGCAACCTGATTCTTGATAAATAGAATATTCATTCTAGGATTAGGATAACTAATAAAATTACTTGACTCATTCATCCCTTGTTGGCCCAAGAATCAAGTATGTTGACCATTCAGTATACTGAGTCAGCTCACAGAAGGAGTCATAGGATTATTCTTTCTTAATCTCTTACCCCAAGAGAACATATAGACACTGAAGTGATATATTCTTGATTAAGTCAACTCCATTAGTTTTGCAGTTTGGATACAGGAAGCAATATTGATGTCCATGTAAATATTTCTACATGAGCTGATATATTAAATCAATTTAATATTTGATTACAGCTGACCCTGGAACAACACAAGTTTGAACTGTGCGTGTCCTCTTATACACAGATTTTTGTTGGATAAATACATTACAGGACTGTGAATGTGTTTTCTCTCCCTTAAGATTTTCTCAATAATATTTTTCTTTGCTCTAGCTTACTTTGTAAGAATACAGTATATAATACATATAACATGCAAAATATATGTTAATAGACTATTCATGTTACTGCTAAGGCTTCCAGCCAACAGTAGGCTATCATTAGTGAAGTTTTGGAGGAGCCAAAAGTTATATGTAGATTTCCAGCTATGCAGGGGGTCAGTACCCCTACCCTCTACATTGTTCAAGGTCAACTGTATATATATTTTATACTACCTTTATTAATGAAGTGTTATGATCATTTTGATTCTTATTGTCACTCTTATTCAAAAATTGGTTTAAAATGGCAGCTCATCCTTTGGACGATTAAAGCCAAGCAGATCTCTGAAGCCCCAGCAGGTGAGGAAGTGCAGGCTTGGGGGCCACATCAGGGACCAGGAATCACAGCATCCTTCCCTTCCTAGGGTCACACCCACTGCAAGTCTCCACTTCTCTTTATCTCTGTGGCCATCTCCCTCTCTGCCCAGCATGTGGCCTTCTCTGATCCACTTGTACAAGGTTCAGACTTAGCCACCCAACCCTGACGTGATATCCTGTCATGGTTCAGGCTCTAAGTCCCTTCGTAGGAGGTCTGGAGAGAAATTCAGCGTGCCTCATGTTGGATGGAGACTAATCAGCTAGGTTGCAGTGCTGAGGAAAGGCCTATGCTGTGGAGAACTGCCAGTTCTGGGCTGTGGGAGAGGAGTTTGTAAAGAAGGCCCATGGGAGCAGAGATGGGTATTTCTGGTATCTCTAGAATGGTCCTAGCAATTTCCTAGGTCTATAACAATTCAAAGGTCAGCACTGGTCCACAATGTGAAGTTCAGGTAAAGAGACTGCATATTAATTAAATTCCAAATGGTGTCTGTCCATAGCATTAGGCCAATTTCCTGTCTTGCCTTACCATCATGTCTGTTTAATATGCATGTTTTCAGCCAGGTTTCCTAGAAGTGAAGTCTGAGACAGGGGTTTCTGGGAGAGTGAGTTAATAAGGGAGCTCTCAGGTGAGGGGGCGAGGGAAAGCAGGATTAGACATAAGGAAAGAAAGGTAGGTAAGGAAGCGATTCAGATTCCAAGTAAGTGTAACTGGATCCATCAGTTACACCACAGAGTTATCCCTTATTAGGCCAGGAGGCCAGCCTTCCATATACCATGGCAGTTGGCCACTTGCTGCTGGTGGCATATCCCCGCCAGGGGCGAGGGCGATGTGGGACCTCAGAGCAAAGCAGTTCCCATCCTGCAGAGAGCAATACTCCAGAGAGCAGGGAAGCTGTGAGCCATCATCAGCCACAGAGGGGCACCAACAGCACCCACCGCCGCATTCGAGGCCTCCAGGACTTCCCAACCATGGCTAGGCTGCACAAGATGAAATGCAAGGTCGAGTTAGATTATTTCTATGCCTCATCCTTGTCCTTCTGCACACCCTGCCCTGGTGATGGTTGGTTTCTGCCTCACCGCTCAGGGTTGGTTTCTGCCTTGGTCTTCCCACCAATGCATTTCTGTCCTCACTGATGCCAACACATTTCCCAGTCTCCTCCCCTGTTACCCTCCTCCTCGCCACAGCCTCAAAACTTCCCTTTCTGGCCAATGCTGACTTCTCCTGCCTCATGGCACACCGGCCATCTGCTGCTTCCTCACTGTGCCAAGGTCCTTCCTGCTCCAGAGCCTGTGCACAGGATCCTCCCATTCCCTGGAAAGGTCTTCCAGGCCTCTACCTCCGGCCTTGCGGTCCTCAGCACACAGAGGTCTCTCTTTTCCCCACTCCACCCTCATCCTTGGAGCTTTCGCACCCCACCGGAAATCTTACAGTTATCTTGTGATGGTGCCTTTCATATCCTCGCATACCGTGCCATCAACCTAGTGATTTTTGCCTGCAAGCTTATGATGTATTAGGCAGGGACTCATGAATCAGTTTAGTGAATGGTGACAGACACTTTTAATAAAATTGGAATGCACTGGGAGAGAATGCATTACACTTAGAAAAATTAAGTATTGTTGTAAAACTATCCCTCGTTCTCCGTGTGTGTGTGTGTGTGTATGTTTGTCTGCTGAGTCATGATGTAGAAGGTATTTCTGATTTTGTGTTGAAGATAAATAAAGAAACTTGAAAGCCACTCTATTAAATTGTAGACTCCATCTCTTTATTGGATGTGGAGCTTTGGGCATGTTCTTTGACTCTCTCTCTGCCACAATTTCCTCCTTATGGAGTAATTGCAAGGATCAAATAAATTAATATTTGTAAGTGCTTGGAGGAATGCCTGGCGCCCTTGGAAGCACTGTGCAAGTGTTGGGAGGCATTGTATTTATTCGTACTTCCTAATCATTGTCCACTGGTCAATCCTCTGTGACTATTACAGGGCACAGCACGCCCTGGCTCTCAGCCATTACTGGTTGGATAAGCAGGGACTTTGCGACATACACCATCTTACATGTACTTCTAGGTGAAGGAAGGAAGCTGAAGGGAATTCAGCATGGCTTTGCTAGTAAGAAATGCTTGAGAAGAATTCAGAGTGTTTCCCTCTCAGTAAATCTCTCACTCTTCCTGCCTCACTGCGCTGGGTCTTATATTTATTTATTTATAAATATTTATAAATATATATAGATATTTAAGTGTCTAGCAATTCCTAAACATTATGTAAGTAAGTAAGGGGGGATCTAAGGCACTGGGAAGGAATATCTTCACTCATGAATGAAATCCAACAATACCTAAGCATTTCTTCCATTCTTTTTTCAGAAGAATGTTTCTTTTGAGGCCAAACTATTGGCAGCCGTGGGAATTATCCAATGTGACTGATGAAATTGTTCATTTTATTCCAAAATCTCCCTCAACCAAACCAAAGAAGGACAAAAGTGAGGGTGGCGTGAACTCTGAGGTTTGTTGAGAAGAACACATTAAATTTCTACTTTTCCAAAGACAAGAGTGCTATTCTGAGTCCATTATCATTAAAAATAGGTTAATGGATTTTTCCTGTTTTGACAGTGGCTGACCCAGAACTGATCACTCATAGGCAACCTCCAGCTTTGATCCCTAGAACATGCTACTTGCCTCTCTTCCTTTTCGAGTAAGGGAATGGCAGTGGAGGTTACAGTAAGGCAGATTTAAAGTTAGTTCCAAGAAGTTGAGTTTGCCAGTGAAAGCTGTAAGCTATGGAGTGGGCTACCTCGTAGAGTGGTGGATGTCCACCACCGAGGGTGTCCCCTGAGGATCAGATGATCATTTCCATCTGTAAGAGCTGCGCCAGTGGTTCCCCAGAGCCTGGGGTCCTGAAGCCCCTCTCCTCACTGCTCTCAGTACTGGGGCATCCCATCGTCCTCATCCTGATACAGGCCACCACGTACAGGCAGAGGTTTCCAAGGAGAGCCTTCATGAGGGTGTCCCTCTTTCTTCTTGGTGCATCAGATGTATCATTGCATTTTATCTATGTCCTGGGTCCAAAGTTATAGGCTTTCTTTACTCATGATTATATGAGAATGTGTTTGTCTGTCCTAGTCCTGCTTGTCCATCCTAGTCCTAGGGAAGAAAACAGCTATATCCTTGGAAAAATATCAGCCTTTCAAGGCACATGGAAACATGAGCTTATAATATCCTTATATGCATATGCCAGAGTGGCTACTACCATTTTTGTGTGGGAATAGTTATTATAGCTTAGATTTTCCTTTTTAGAATAAAGTTGAAGTTGGATTGTATGAAATGTTAAGAGCATTTTTAAAGCTTTTTTGATGCATAAAGAACATAACTTTGAACATCTGAGTCTGGGAAAAGGATATAATTTTGTGCAGGATGGTGATTCCAAATGAAAAGGTAGAGTTGTCACTTTATGTAGGAGTGGAATTTACTTCACAGAAACCCATCTGCATGAGAGCTGGTTTACTTTCCCTAAGTTTTCTATGCATTAAAAAATAAGTTTCTTTAAAAAGAATTTTACTTATTTCATAATAATAATATATTGTACAGACAGAATAGAGCAGGAGATGCGAATGTCTGTTGGATTCTCATCTGCTTCTATAGTCAATCTGTTGTGACATGCCATTTTGGTTGAAATAGATAAAGAAAATCTGGCCTATTATAGGTATACTGCTGGACTGGACAGGCGAGGGGAATTTGAATAGATTTCTCTGGTAATTGTGCATAGTCTTCTTTGTTACTGCACCCAAACTCATAAAATTCCTTGAAGGTTAATTATAAAGTGATCTGAACCCAGAAAAATGAACTTTCTATGCTCTGCACACTCATGAGAGAAAATGAGAATGAGCAGGCAGATAACGATTTTGGATTTTCCCCCCAGCTTTATTGAGATATAATAGACATGTAATCTTATGTAAGTTTAAGGTATACAATATGATATTGTGGTAAATGTATATATTGTGAGATGATTGCCACAGTAAGGTGAGTTATATCCATCACCTCCCACAATTACTTTTTTTTAAATGAGAACTTCTAAGATCTACTCTCTTAGCAACTTTTAAATATGCAATACAGTATTGTTAACTATAGTTACCATAATGTACATTTGATCCCTAGAACTTATTTATCTTCTAACAAGGTTTGTACTTTTTGACCACTTTGACCCATTCCCTTACCCCCTACCTCCCACCCCATGCCCCTGATGATCATCAATCCACTCTGTTTCTATGAGTTCCGTTTTGTAAGATTCCGGATATCAGTGAGATCTTATAGTATTGTCTTTCTGGAGACACCATAGGCCTGGGGAGCCCTCTGGATACCTTGCGGTACTGGCCTGGGGGAGGGGCCATGTGGTCAGAGTGTACTGATTCCTCTTACCCTTCTCATTGATTCTTCTTTATCTCTGTGGTCAAGGGGGTGCTCCAGCCTCACTCCCAGGTTCTGGAATTTTCTCAATGGTGGCTTGTTCCTGGATAGATGCTAATTGGTCTCCTGGTGAGGGGCTGAAGTGAGGAGCAATCTAAGTCACCATCTTGATGATGTTACCTTCCAATTTTGGATTATTAAGAAAAGTTTTCACCTTGCAGATCTTCCACGAAGATTTTGGGGGACCCCAGTTCTCCCTTTACCACACTTGGAGAACTGGGTTAACCCACCATTTCGGTGTAGTTGCTTGGAAGGTATGTATAGAGAAGAGGAACTTGTAATATATATAGCTTAACCATCCCTGCAGGCTTTTTTTTTTTTTTTTTTAGATAATAACAAAAAACAAAATTGATGTGGGAAGGTAAGGAACTCAGAATACCAAGGGCAACCTTGAGAGAGACAAATACATTTGGAGGACATCTATTCCTCATTTTAAGACTTCCTATAAAGCTACCTTATAATCAAGACAGTGTGATTCAGGCATCAGGATGGACAGATCTATGAAACTGAATCGAGTTCATAAGTAGATCTGCATATATGCAGCAAAATTAATTTTGACAAGTGTGCCAATGTAATTCAATGCAGAAAGGGAAGTCTTTCTAACAAATGATGCCAGAACAACTATATATCTGTTTACAAAAAATTGAAACGTGATCCATATATAACATGAAAATGGACAGACACAGGGGTGCCTGGGTGGCTCAGTTGGTTAAGCATCTGCCCTCGGCTCAGTTCATGATCTCAGGGTCCTGGGATTGAGCCCTGCATTTGGGTGCTCTCTCTCTCTCTTTCTCAAATAGATAAATAAAATCTTACAAAAAATTTTAAAAAATGGACAGACATTGATGGATTCCAGACAAAATTTAAAAGCTAAAATTGTAAAGCTTCTATTAAAAAAGGGGGCAATATCTTTGTGGCCTGTGTAGTCAAATATTTCTTAGATTGAAAAATCACTAACCCTAACAGGGAAAAAAAAGGTAAACTAGACTATCGAAGTAAAAAATTTCTACTCTTCAAAAGACTTTGTTAAAAATTAAACAGACGGGTGCCTGGGTGGCTCAGTTGGTTGGGCGACTGCCTTCGGCTCAGGTCATGATCCTGGAGTCCCTGAATCAAGTCCCACATTGGGCTCCCTGCTCAGCAGGGAGTCTGCTTCTCCCTCTGACCCTCCCACCTCTCATGCTCTCTCTATCTCATTCTCTCTCTCAAATAAATAAAAAAAATCTTAAAAAAAAATTAAAAAGACAATGGGGCACCTGGGTGGCTCATTCTGTTGAGTGTCAGACTCTTGATATCAGCTCAGGTCTTGATCTCAGGGTCATGAGTTCAGGCCCTGCGTTAGAATCCACGCTAGGCATGGAGTCTACTTAAAAAAATTAAAAAGACAAATCAGTGTCTAGGAGAAATATTCACAATCTATACATGACAAAGCCTTGAATTCAAATTATATAAAGTACTTGTACATATCAAAAACAAAGGATAAGCAGCCCAGTTAAAAATTGTCAAAAGACCTGTGTAGATACTTCAGAAATGGGGATATAAGCATTGCTAAAAAAAGACAAAAAAAGATGTCTTTTAACGCTGTTATCAGGGAATTGCAGATTAATACCAGACTGAGATACTATTATACAGAAACAAGAGTGTTTTAAATTTACCTGACTTCCAACACCAAATGCTGGAGAGGACAGAGAGTGACTGGATATCTCATGCCTGCTGGTAGGAGAGTGTAATATGGTGCAACCAGTGTGGAAAATTGGTTGTTTCTTATAAAATTAGATATCCACCTACATTATGATCCAGCAGTGCCACTCTAAGATAATTTTCCAGAAGAAATGAAAACAGACGCCCACACAAACATCTGTATAATAGTGCTTTCTGCAGCTTTATTCATAATAGCAAGAAATTTAAACAACTCAGGTATCTATTAACAGGAGAATAAATAAGCAAATAATCATATATTCATACAATGGAATATTACTCAGCATTGGAAAAAAATGAACTCTGGATGCACACACATGAATGGATATCAAAAATAATATGTTGAGTGAAGGAAGCCAGACATGGGTATTACTCCTCTACATTCCCATTGTTACGAAGCTCAAGGACTAATCTGTGGGACTGTAACCCAGCATCATGGCCGTTCTGGCTGTGGAAGGGAAATACACCACTGAGACACATGAAGGAAATTTCTAGGGTGAAGGCAATGCTCCTCCTTGATTGGATGTTTGTTCCATGGATACATACATTTTTAAACACTCATCAGAGAGTGCACTTAAGATCCACACATTCTGCTATATGTAATTATAACAATAAAAATATGAAAACTGCATACCCTAATTACATCACAACTGTTATGAATATTTTCTTGGTTTATTAAATGAGGCATTCATTCAAATGTGCATTTTGATTGCATTATGAATATGAAACATGCTGATTACTAATTCATATTCCTTTGGAAACCTAGAGACAGAGAGAAAACTACCCTGTCTGACAGGAGGATGGACTTACCCATCTTTCAGCATTTTCAGTTTTCAATCTCTTGTCTATTACCATGGTAATTGCCTTTAATGACTTTGTTCTCCTCAATATAATCAGATAGGAAACTTTAGATGGAAGATGCATAAATTATTCTAACTCCTGCCGGGAAAAGAATCCAAGACTTTAATCAACTTCTGCACCTTTTATTCTTCTTGTTAGGAAGTTTTCTTTACATGCTTATTTAACCGACAGACCCTGTGCCTAGAAGGTGCGGTGTCCTCCTCAATAGGACCATGTCCGCAGTGCAGAAGACAGATGGCATTCCTGTTCAAAGAGGATCAACACATCGGCTCATAAAAACATTAACACCACTGATGGCAAAAACTTTATATCATATATATATAATATATATCATATATATAGCAAACATTTAGGAAGAAAATAATAGGAGAGGCATCATCACCCCCATTCTACAGAGAAAATAATTGAAGTTCATGACATTTAAGCTCATTCATTGTTTTCTTAATGAATTTGGGTCATTCTCTATGTCTGTTGCAAAGACGACTAAAATTTATCTCCTTTCCTGAAGTCTTTCTAAATTGAGCTTCTCTCACTTCTTGTAAAACCTGCACAGAACACATTCTCAGGATTCTGGTCATCAAGGAGTCTCTGCATTTTAATCCTCCATCAACACAGGAATCTGGGGCAGGAAGCAGGTGGGAGAGCTAGGACAAATCCACTCAAGAGCCATGGTAGGTAATACCAGGCATGGATTTGATGGGTCCTGCGTATAGTCTGGTCTGCACGTTGTGCCCTGCTGAGGTAGGTATGAAGCTATCTCAACACCCTTCCTTTCCATTTTGAAAAAAGCCACGTCTCCTATTGACTTACAATTCAGCACTTATTGAATTAAGGAAACACTGAACAGAAGACATTTTATTTGATTCTGAACTGAATCATTCTAAATATTGATTGCAAAGAGATTTCCTACTCAGAGTAACTTTAGGGTCCAAATATTTCCAGAGAAGCCTAGTGTACACCTGTATGACAAAAAAAAAAAAAAAAAAAAAAGAAAAGAAAAGAAAAAAAGAAAAAAAAGCAATCATTCAGGTGGAATGAGTTTGGGTATAAAGAACTTCACCTGTTTAGAATCCAAGTTTGGGTCTTGGAAAGGGTTTGGGGTCAGGAATGTGGATCCAGGTATGAAGGTGAAGGCTCCAACAGCCCCAGATCAATAACCTGGACATGCAACAGCTCCAAACATCAAATTCCTCATCTGTAAAATGAGGATAAGTGTACTCTATCCTCTCTAGAACCCAGAGAACTTCCAGTGAATTGGAAAATAAACAGAAACCACTTTTTGGATCTGTAGAAGTTACTCGAAGTTACGTAAGAGTTGAGTTACCCCACCAGTTGTCCCTCCCAGAGCTCTCTGCCATGGTTTCTCTGCCTTTCTTGGAGATTGGTGGAAGGTCTGGATTTCTTTCAAACTCATCCCTTGGCTTACTTTCATCCTCTTAATACCAGAGCCTTCTCATTATGAATTCGTTGAGAGAGTTGTTGCTGATCTTCACTCTTTTAGGCATTTTTATTTTATCTCACCTCTTGAATGCCCCCTTTGTAGGCATGAATGCCCATTCTGGCAGGAGTGGTGTGTGCGTTTGTGTGGGCATAATTGGAAATGAGAAAACATGTATTGTTTCCTTCCTAGGGAGGACTTTTGGTCAAGTGTAAAGCATGAATATGAGATGTCTTAGCCTACAAAGCTGAAGTCTAAGGGTCCACCAGGATGGGACCCGGAGGCTCCGATGACATCACCACATTCCCCTCAGTCTCACGCTCTTCCATTTCTGCTCTGCTTTCTTTGGCATTGGCTTCCTTTTCAGAAGAGCTCAGACTCTTCCCTAATGATGTCGGGATGGATGCCTCCAGCTCCAGGACTACAGGCTTCCTGTCTAGTCCATTTGGGCTGCTGTAACAAAGTGCCACAGACTGGGTGGCTTATGAACAGAAATGTACTTCCCACAGTTCTGGAGGCTGGACGTGCAAGATTGGGGTGTCAGCATAGTCGGTTCAGGGTCCTCTTCCAGGGTGCAGCCATCCCCTTGTGTCCTCACATGGCCGGGGGGGGGGGGGGCTGGCTGGCTCTCTGGGGCCACTTTAATAAGGGCCAAATCCCATTCCTGAAGGCTCCACTCTCATGACCTAATCACCTCCCAAAGGCCCCACCTCCTAATACCGTTACACTGAGATTAGGATTTCAAGATACAAATTTTGAGGAGGCACAAATGTTCAGTCCATTGCCCTGTCTTCTTAGCAATCCAACAACAGAGAAAGTGGCACAAACAAAAGTATGACAATTAAGTGTTATTGGCTTGAATGTTCTGCTGGCTTGGGCCCCACACCACACCTCCACTGAGCAGGGTGACCAGGGCCAGTGTAGGACTCTTGTTGTCTCAGGTCTGGATCACATGGACAGGAAGATAAGCCTGAGTAGGTCTCAAGAAAAACCAGGTGCTATCAACAGAATAACTCCCCGCACATAAAATCACGAAGGTCTGCTTCCCCGAGGCTGAGGTTCACTACTGGCTTATTCATTGTGTAACCGCCTGGCTGATGTTGACATCCACTTGGCCCTATGAGTGCTCCCTCAGCAGCAACATAGCAGTTGCCTGCCCTCACCACAGGATGTGGCACCTTTCTCTTCTCCCTCTGAGAGGAAGTTTGGGATTGTCACCAAGAGACAATTCCATATAGGCTTTTTTCCGCAAGTTTCTTTCTTCAGCTATTTAATGATAAGCTTATTTCTTCAACAAAGATAGTCAAGCAGCAATTTGTTTTTCAGACTTTGCATGTTGTGATTTTGATGGATGTGTTAGTTTCCCGTGGCTGCTGTAACAAATTATCCCAAACTTAGTAGCTTAAAACAACACAGATATATTATAACTTCCGGAAGTCAGAAGTCTGACATGGGTCTCATTGGGCTAAAACCAAGATGTTGGCAGGCTGCATTCCTTCTGAATGCTCTGGATGAAAATCCATTTCCTTATCTATTCCAACTTCTAGAACCCCTGCATTCCCTGGTTCACGGCCCTTCCTCCATCATCCTATCATCTTGAAATTGTCCCTTCTCACCTTGACAACACTGCCTCCCTATTATAAAGACCTTGTGATTACACTAGGCCCATTGGTATACTTCAGAATAAAGTTCTCATTTCAATATGCTTAACTTGTCCTATCTGCAGTCCTCTTACCACATAAGCTAACATACTCATGGGTTCTACGGCCAAGGATGTGGACATCTTTGAGAAACCATATTTCTGTCTATGACGATTGAGTCCAAGTTCCTAGATTCCATGCATACACCTACTTTTTCCTTATGAATATATCCTAGCATCCCCTACATCATTATTATTATTTTTCTCAAGGGCTATCTTCCAGTTTTCATATCTTTCTATCTTCTACATTTAGGCCTTTGAAAATGCATGCTTGACTACCTTGATTTGTTCTGACTCAGGCCAGGTCTCTAAAATTTCCAGCATATTTTACTAAATATAACTGAAAATAGAAAGTTTATTAAATTTGTTTAGACTTGCATTCTTTTAAGTCTATGGTGCATAATAATTTGATAAGATAAAGGCCGACGACAGAAGCTACGGGTTATAATCTAATACCTTTTTGTCCCCCTCAAGCCAGACTACTCACTTAAGTTCAGAGGAAGAATTTGGTTTAATTATAAGTCGCTAGGAAGAAATAATAATATAGAGATGGAAGATGTATGAGAGTCACTAGACCAGTGGATGTGATACTTGTTGACACCCTCGTTTTTGGCAGAATCCTTTTGTTACCAAAAAAGCATGGTTGTGACTTTGCATGATTTATTAGACACTGAGTCTACCCTTGACTTTGAAATGATAGGCTGAAGGTTTTGCATATTTATTTCCCAATAACTAGTGTGTCCCATCTACCAAATGATGCTTTTTCATACTTTTCTTTTGCTGATAGAAGATTTTCTGGGAATCCACTTCAGGTGATTCTATTGGATAGGATGCTTAGCCTTGATTTCTTACTTAGCATAATGTCTTTTCAATATTGACAGATAAAATAAGAAGGACGTGTTTGCATTATTACAACAAAGACACAAACTACCCACCCCTGCTGAGTTGAAAGATACACATTACTGTTTCCTTTCAATTTTATGAGGAAGATCTTCAAGTGCCGTAGGAATTGCCAGTGCTGAAACTTCCGTAGATGCCAGGGTCGGAAGAGCTTGGGAGGGAAGAGAAAGATGGAGGGCCCACCGTATACTTACACGATGAGCTAAGTCCTCTGTATGCACCTTCTCATTGCTAGGAAAGCAGGGAGGCTACTGCTTGTCCTTAGTGCTATACGACAATTACCACGAGGCAGAAGAGAATAGGCCTCGCAATCCCTTAATTAATCAATTGATAATTTATTCGAGCCTCCATCAAGTGAGAAAAAATCTTGCTATGGTAAAAATCTTATTTAAACAGTGACAGGAGAATTGCAAGACCTCCTACGGTATTGTCCTTCTACTTGTCAGTCTTGCCGTGATTTTATCTTATTTAAAGTATTTTAAAAAACAAAGTATTTTCATTAAGTGAAGCATCCAGCATCTTTACCACCAGTATGGGAAATAATAAAAGAGAAATAAATACATTTAACCTTTCCCATTTCTTTTATTATAAATTCGCCCCCCCCCCCCCCCCGCAAACTGCTTAGTTAATAGGATCTACAAGCACAAAAGAAGTGTGTTAAAAATGGCCTCAGCTAAAAGCAGGTATAAGGCAATAGCAAGGATTATGTAGCATTCCACAGACAAATGGTGCGATTTGAGGAGGAATTTGAGGAGGAAGTGTGAAATTTGCTCTTTTTTTTTTTTAAAGAGAAAATACCCAACAGATGCTTAGAGATATTAAAAAACCTTTTCAGTTGCACAGGGAACAGAGCTTCTGCAGAAAGGTCGATTATATACAGCAGTATTCTAATATGGGCAATCTTGTGGCCCGCGCTGCAGGGCGCCAAGGTTTGTCCAAGAGACATAAAATTCTGTCGCTAAAGGCATAGATGTTCTAGGATGTGATAAAAGGCAGGCGCGTGCTGATTCTGAGGAAAATGGTTTAGGAAGCATTAATTCAGCTGGCGTGGCTCAATGATTTCTTTAAAACAACACTGTAACGGGTCAGCACTTGAAATAGGGGTTCTTAGTTCTTCATGTATGTGGCGACTGTCCCGCCCTCTGCCCACAGGCCCCCGTCTCACATGGGTGGCCCTGTGGTGTCTGGACCCTGCCTCTCTGTGTCATTCAGCAGGTTCTAGGCATTCTGCCCCCCAGCTACCCGAGCATGACCTTTCAAAGAATTGACCACTCCTGGGCAGAATCTGGGTCTGGGAAACTCTCTTGGCATGGATCACTTCTTACTCTTTTTTTTTTTTTTTTAAAGATTTTAATTATTTATTTAACACAGAAAGAGAGAGAGAGAGAGCACAAGCAGGGGGAGTGGGAGGCAGAGAGAGGGAGAAGCAGGTTCCCACTGAGCAGGGAGCCCGATGCGGGACTCGATCTCAGGAGCCGGAGATCATGACCTGAGCCGAAGGCAGATGTTTAACTAACTGAG
Organism: Mirounga leonina; assembly: GCF_011800145.1. Lineage (NCBI taxonomy): Eukaryota > Metazoa > Chordata > Mammalia > Carnivora > Phocidae > Mirounga > Mirounga leonina. The sequence continues at coordinate 5,324,855 of NW_023270865.1, read as the reverse complement.
CCACCCAGACGCCCCCACTTCTTACTCTTGAGGATCATTTCTACATCTACAAAGTAATGTAGTTATATCTACGGCTGGCAGTTCCCCACGGGTATTGGGAAATTTGTTCAAGTTTCGGAGGATGGGCCATACGCTGACATTTTGGTAGACAGCTGAGAACCCAGACTAAATCCCTTACCACTTATGTCTGAGCCTAAGAAGGTTTCTGTTTCACGTAACATAGGAACATGACATATTTGCCATGTTAACCTGTTTCCGATTTTCTATAAGGTGAACGAATTCTTGTCTTATATGCATGATGAAATTTACACAGTAAAAAAAGCCAGCATGATGAAAAATTTCATACGTGAAATTTACGATACCAACACACACAACAAAATACCAAAGAGAGTGGCGATATCTTTCCCAGAGTAATACAAGGGCTTTTTCCCCATCGTTTTTTTTTTTTTTTTTTTTTTAAGATTTTTTAAATTTATTTGACAGAGAGAGACACAGCAAGAGAGGGAACACAAGCAGGGGGAGTGGGAGAGGGAGAAGGAGGCTTCCTGCAGAGCAGGGAGCCAGATGCGGGGCTAGATCCCAGGACCCTGGGATCATGACCTGAGCCGAAGGCAGACGCTTAACGACTGAGCCACCCAGGCGCGCCCCCCCGCCATCGTTTTTTATTAAGAAAAAACAGATGACATTGTGCAGGTGCTGGGCACTGTCTTATCTGAGCGGTGCAAGTCTGAGTGGTTTCCAACAAGTCTGTGCTCATATTCTTTGGCAAGCCACTCAGGTTCCCTATGGGCGGGTGAGATCTCCATTCAGCATATCTAGTTCAAGTCCAAACTATTTCCTCTTTCCTTTCCTTCCACCAATCCACCTTTTTTTGGGTATTAATGTCAACCATACATACCTTATTATACTCTAAATTATACAATGTGGCAATGATAACTAAATAGATGACCGCTTTTGCCAGAGAACAAATATATGTCCCAAGAGCTCTGATGATCATTCTCATAACCTGCCCCCGGGTGACTTAAATTTAGAAATGGGTCTTTAACAGTGACTCCTGACTCACGCTCAAGAGCTTTAGAGTAAAATCTACAGCAACCACTATCTACATCTGAAGGTTTGCGTGAGAAGCGCACACATAGTGTGTATTACCTACAGCCTTTATCAGGCTGCTCGCCTGCCAAAAGGGTTTCCTATTAGGTTTTTTGGCTCAAAGCTACAAACCTCCACTCCAGACAGGCAGGTATTCATTAAACACATCTGACAACTATCCAATCTCTCTTTTATGACTTCCCTTTATCCGCCTTGAGTTCTAATCAGACTGGTCTCTTATTCCACGAGGCATCTTTCAAATCTCCAAACTCCAGCCTTGGCTCATTTCCCACTTCCAAAATCCATTTTGGACAGCTGTCAACTGTTCTCTCTCTGCCAACTCAAATCCTGCAGGTGCTCTGAAAGCCAGGCTGAACATTCTGACTGCGTAAGCAGAGTCCCGAAGTTCACCTTGTTTCCAAATCACCTGTCCCATCCGCTGAACTCCTTCAACGTTGGTGCACAGGCATCATACCACGCTTGTGCTTCTTTCTTGCTGTGTGGGACTCTCAGTTTGCATCTGGCTTCTTTTATAAGTCTATTTGTTTCCAGGGGAGGAGAGGCTCATCTATTTCTTTTGACTTTCTCACAACACTTGTATGAATCTTTGGCACACTGAGAATTTGTGGTATTCTCATTGGGTTGTTTTTCATTGCATAATGAATAACATTTTATGAACCTTTTACAACTCTCCCAAACATAACTCTACTGGTTTTTTGGTACTTATCTGAAAATGAACAAAATAATAAAGATGATTTGTAAAAAGTACCATTTCCAGGAAACCACCTAGTGTTAGATACTAGATATATTCTTCTGTCTTACACCACTTGTACTCTGAGGGGAGAACCAATTTCCAGAAAGTTACATCTAACTTAGATTTTGTTACTCTAAGGATGATGTAGGAAAAGTTATTTCTAACTATGGCAAATCGTAAGCCTTTAATTAATAACTTATAATGCGATGAGTTTTTACTCTTAGTAACATACTAAGGAGTTTTTTATAATACATATATACACACAATATATGTCTGTTTGTACATATCACATACCTGATGTATGTCTTTACATGTATGTGCATATACAGAGGTCTGTATGTGTGTCTTTATTTTCTAAACTCATACAGCAATTAGTATTTATGAGAAACTGAAAGTGCAAAATATGCTTTTTCAAAGGCCCCAAACAAACAACAAAACTAAGTAGATTTTTTTAAGTCCTAAAACAATTTTTAAAATTCCCTTTTCATAGATCAATGGAACAGAATACAGAGCCCAGAAAGAGACATGTGCAAACATGCTCAACTGACTTTTGACAAAACGCATAAACATCTGCTGGAGGGGACATGAGAGATAGCCTTTACAACAAATGTTGCTGGGGAAGTTGAACATCTGTGGGCAAAAATGGAACTTCCACTAAGTTGTACACCTTATACAAAAATTAACTCAAAATGAATCCTGGACTTAAATGCAAACTCTGAAGCTATAAAACTTAGACAAAAACTGTGGAAGGAAAACTTTGGGATCTAGGCAAAGAGTTAATAGACTTGCTGCCAAAACACAATCCATAAAAATAAAAAGTGCTAAATTAGACTTTATCAAATATAAAAACTTGTTCTCTGAGAAAGACCATATGAAAAGAATGAAAAGACAAGTCACAGAATCAGAGAAAATACTTGAAAACCACATATCCCACAAAGGACTGGTATCTAGAATATATAAAGAACTCTCAAACTCAATAGTTTGAGAGTTGAGGAAAAATCCAACAATCCAAATAGAAAATGGGTAAGGTAGTCATAGACCTCCGTCAAAGGGGACATACAGATGGCAAATGAATACCTGCAAAGATGCTCAACATCATTAGCCATCAGAGACTCTTATGTGGATTGTAAATGTTTTATTTGTAAGATTCTATAAATAAAGCTATATTCATTAGCCACAGAGAAATTCAAATGAAAACCACAATGAGCTATCACTACACACCTATTAGAATGGCTAAAATAAAATATAGAGACAACACCAAATGTTGGCAAGAATGGGGAGAAACTGGATCATTCACACATTGCTGGTGCGGATGAAAAACAATACAGCCATTCTGGAAAGCAGTTTAGCAGCTTCTTATAAAACCAAACATGCAAATGTAATAGAGCCCAGCAATTGCCCATTTATTCCAAAGAAATAAAAATTTACATTCACATCAAAAACCTTATACAAATGTCCATCATAACTTTATTCATAATAACCAAAAACTGGGGACAACGCAGATGTCCTTCAATAGATGAATGTTAAATCAACTTTGATTAATAACTTATAATGTGATTCCGCAAGACCCCAAACTCCCATACACCCATACCATGGACTGCCACTCAGCAATAGGAGGGAACAAACCATAGGTATACCAACAGCTTGGATGAATTTCCAAGGAATTACATTGATGGAAAAAAACAAACACAAGGTCACATAATGTATGACTCCATTTACATAACATTTTTGAAATAACAACAATTTAGAAATGCAGAGCAAATCAGTGATTGCCAAGGCCTGAGTGGTGGGAAGGCTGAGGTGGGTTTGGCAAGAAGGTGAATATGGCTTTCAAAGAGAAAGACAAGGAATACAGAACCGTTCTTTATCTAGATTGTGGTGGTGGATAAACGTGATAAAATTGTATAGAGCTAAACACACACATAAACAAATGAGTAAAACTGGGGAAATCACAGTGAGATTGGTGGATTGTGCTGACGTCAAAATCCTGACTGTGATATCACATCATAGTTTTCCAAGATGTTACCATTGTGGGGGGAACTGGGTAAAAGGTAGGCAGGGTGCTCTGAATGCACAGTTATCTCAATAAATATCTCAACTAAACCCTCCCCCCTGGACTCTTTTTTTCATAGATTTCTGGGACATGTGCCATTTTGGGTTGTCTTTCCATTAAGTAGAAGGAAAGGGTTGCCTTTGGTCAATACTGGCCCTATTTCTTTGGTCAGCTGTACATGGGCTATGCATCACATAGGAACTGTGACTGATCAGTTTAGCAAAGCCCAGCCTTCGTGACATCATCTTTTCAAAGCTAACCAACCACATCAAGTAAACAGATGTTTTTATGGCTCTTTTTCTTCTAGATTCTTCAAAAAGATCCCATGAAGGACCTCTTCTGTCTCTTGGAGGCCATGCCCAAAGCTCTGACTGTCTCACCAGCCCATGGTTTTGGTTGGACCATCTGGTGGCGCATTCTCAGTATTAACACCAAGTTTCTTTAAAGAAGTCTACGACAGTTTGAGTGTGTTTTCAAGGTCCCACAACAAGTGTCCAGGCCCATTAATGTCACCCAGAATCAGAGTGTACTTCAGTACCCCTATAACCATAACAAGTTCAAGGGGATTCTCAACATTTTGTGACAATAATATTAATAATCCTTGTCTATGATCCTACAAATATAGACTCCAAAACACGTGGAAACACGTCACACAGTAATAGACATAACTGCAGAGTAAGCCTGTCCCGAATAACATGATTATTATATTCAGTTACACGTTGTTTCTTCCATTCCACAACACCCCAAACTCCCCTTTTTTCTCTTAACTCATAAACAAAAGAGAAGAGAAAAAAATATTATTTCCCCGAGTAATGTTCTACTCTTCCCATTTAGAAGCAACCACATGGTCGCCCACAGAGGTTCCTCCAGGCCTTCCAGGATATCAGTTAATTCCGCAACCAGGCAAAGTTTTCCCTGAGAATTGTTACATGACAGTGAATGAACTGTCCTCACTAGGCAGCCTGGAGTTTCAGTGAAAGGAGATGCCAACAGCTCCTGACTTATCACAGACTCCAGTGCAACCAAAGTTCAGAAAATCAGAATTAAGACAACCCCGCAATTCTCTGTTCAGCCCTTCCTTTGCTCTGAAGATCATCAGGAATCTTCCATTCTCCCTCAGCTTGGTCCCACCCGGCCCTTCTTTTCCTGAGGTTCAGATGCCTCAGCTTTGATTTTAAAACTTGGAGGGGAAAAAGAAAAAAGAAATTGAAAATATCTTCAGTGCCTTGCAATTACTTTCTGAAGTTCTGTTCTGGTCCTGCTGGTTTGCTAATGAACCTCCCAGCTGCATTCACTGGGGCTGGCCTCTGCAATCTTCAGTGTGAGCCCTCAAAGACATTGTTACTCTAACATCACCCCAGTGCGGCAGGAACTGGAACAAAATTGCCGTGTAACCGCTGCCTCCTGACGGCTGCTGGCCCTGAAATCTTATCTCTACAGTTTCTGCGATGATGGTGGTGGACCTGGGCGCGCTCTAGTTCATTCAACAGAATGTGTGTACATGAGGCTAGCAGAAGATTTTTAAGGAACGAAGGTTGATAATTCTTCTTCCAACATAATTAGATATTCTATTTCAATCTTAGGCCTTCTTATGCCAAAAAGGAATAATGAAGCTTCAAACCTGATAGAGCATCAGCACTGAGAGCAAAGCAGGCCTGCCTTCCCTCCAAGCTTGAGGAGGCAGCCCAGGGAGAGGTGAAATCTGACTCCTTGGTAGGGGAGGAGGTGGCTCTAGGGAACCCCAGGGTCAAAAAAAAAAAAAAAAGAAAGAAAGAAAGAAAGCGAGTGGTATTAGCTGTTTGTGGTCTAAAATTTAAAAAGGCAAAGCAGGATTAAAATTAGGGATAAATCAGAATAGATGAGCAAATCACTTTCCTGCTTTAGAAGAAAACCCAGCGAAACTCGCAGTTGGTTCACCCACTTGTTTCCCGGCTCCACTGGCTTCGCTGAGAAGGCTGAACGGGCTTATCAGGCGTGCAGAGGATTCTGACTGCACAGTAGGAGAAAGATGTTGAAACTCGGCTCCAAGGGTGCTGGAGCTGCCCCAAACTCAGCAGAGCTGCTGGAAGGGAAGGTCTATTTGGAATTCCAGAGGTCCTGGAAAGACTCAGAGGCTGTTAATCTGATGCAATTTAAAGGATGTGCAAGAAGATTTGGCAAAAGGCCTGCTGCTAGAGGATGGACTCCAGCTGTGTAGTGGGAGGAGCTCTGTGCGGCTAGGGTTCCCAGTGGCCAACGAGCCCAGGAAGGATGCTCAGGACCACAACCCCAAATTCCTGCCTTGCTGTGTTATATGTGCCAAATTATTTGACTGCTCTGAGCATTCATGCCCTTTCCTTAAAATGCGTAAGAAACCCAGAAGAGGTTGATGTAGAATTTAAATAAGAATGACTGTATCAAATGCCTAGTACTTGGTAATGGTCAATAAATATTAACCTTTTGAGATTAAGAATTCCTCCTATCAGGGTGCCTAAGTGGCTCAGTTGGTTAAGCCACTGCCTTCGGCTCGGGTCATGATCCTGGAGTCCCGGGATCGAGTCCCGCATCGGGCTCCCTGCTCGGCGGAGAGTCTGCTTCTCCCTCTGACCCTCCCGCTTCTCATGCTCTCTCTCTCTCTCTCTCTCAAATAAATAGATAAAATCTTAAAAAAAAAAAAAGAATTCCTCCTATCAGTGAGATCATATGATACTTTTCTTTCTCTGATTGACTTATTTCGCTTAGCATAATACCCTCTAGTTCCAGCCATGTCGTTGTGAATGGCAAGATTTTGTTTTTTGTTTTTTGTTTTTTTGATGGAGCACTGGGTGTTATATGCAAACAATCAATCATGGAACACTACATCAAAAACCAGTGATGTAAGGTATGGTGATTAACATAACATAATAAAATAAAATTTAAAAAAACAAATAAAAAAAATATTAATCTCTTCCTGAAACCTGCTTCCCTAGCATACGCCTCCATTGCCCAAATGAATGCTTTATTAACTCATACATCAAAGACACTGGAAACACTTGATATTTGAGAAAGAACTTAGTGTACATTTTATATTCTCTTTGGTAAATTGAATAAGCATATGGACATGTAAGGATATAAAAACCTAGGTTTCCCTAAAGACTCTGCATTACATAGTTAATTGAAGGGAATGTGCCAACCAATGCCCCGATTTTTGTCTTTCGGTGCCCAGTTCTGGGCTTTTGTCCTAAGAGCCCTCAATTTAATTACTCAGCACGGAGCTCAGAGAAGCTACGTGGCTCCAGCCCTGGGTAAGCCGGCTTCCTGAGACATGGACATAGTTACACCTCTTGGGCTCTTTCACTTGTCCACACAGGCACGGGGCCAGGGTCAAGAGCAGGGGGTTATGGATGAACTGGAGATGCACGGGGCTCCCTGTTAATAGCTCAATAACCTAGTTAACAGCTCAATCCTCTCTCTTAAGGAGAATACAGAGAAGAATGTGTTTATAGGAATAGGCATTTGAAAAAAAATTAATAATCTGATGATCATAGTAGCATCGACAGTTACTGACTGCTGAGTACTTGCCAGGCCCTGGTCTAAGCACTTTAAATGTACTTACATATATTTACACCGTCTGCCCGACAACCCAATGGAGGTACCAGTTATCATCCTCATTTTAGAGACTAGGAAACTCAGGCCCAAGGGAAGGTGAGTGAGTTGTTCAAGATCCCAGAGCCAATGGCAGTCCAGCGCCTGAGTCTGGACTCTTGTCTGCGTATTTGTTTCATTGATTGCTATCCTACGGATCGTTTTTACAATTATCTTGCTCAGAGGAAAGCCCTTTCTAAATCCCAAGCTTAAACTCTTAGATCTATTTGTTCCGCATTGGTGTAGGGTATTAAATAACTAGAGTCGTCTCAGCAAAAAGCAATTATGATTTCATTTGAAATTCAAGTTTATTAAGCACTGTTGATTTTATTTTCAAGTGAAATAACCTTTCAGTTAGGTTTATGAGTCCTTATGTCGTTGGCAATTTGCTCGATGGCAAAGAAATCCCATTGCAGTTAGTCACGGGGTGCTACCAAGGAAAACCTATTATTTTCATTAATTGTCTCTTAGGTTGTAAAGCGTAACCACAGAGCATTCCACCGATACCTCGAGAGGGTCAGAAACAGAAGGGTGGGCTTCAGCTTAAAGCAGAGGCTTTCGGGTGCCCACTTAACTGTAATTTTAGGAGCACTGGGAAGCAGTAAGAAGATAACTATAATAGAAATCAAACATCACAGGTAACATCGACAGCCAGTCATTCATTACATGGTGCTCGCAGTATGCAAGCCCGCGGTATGAGCTTACCTGTGTGACTCAGTCAAACTGGCCTGAGGAAGAAGGTCCGATTCATGCCCCCATCTTATGATGATCTTATAATCTTACAGAATTCTAAAAGTTACCCCCATTTTACTCAAAGGAAAACACACAGATGGTCCCCAAACACATGACGGCTTGACTTAAGATTTTTCGACTTTATAGTGGTATGGAAGCAAGAGGCATCCAATAGAAACCATTCTTTGAATTTGGAATTTGGATCTTTTCCCAAGCCAGGGATATGCAGTCTGATCCTCTCTAGTGATGCTGCAAACCTCAGTCACACAGTCGTGAGCAACCCATACACCTGACAACCCTTCTAACCCTATACAACCAGGCTGCTTGTCACTTTGGGTACAATATTTAATGAATTACATGAGATAGTCAACACTTTGTTATAAAATAGGCTTTGTTTTAGATGATTCTGCCCAACTACAGGTTCATGTAAGTGTTCTCAGAACATTTAAGGTAGCCTGGACTAAGCCGTGATGTTCAGTAGGTCAGGTGTATTAAATGCTTTTAAAAAAAAATAATTCCAGTACAATTAACATACAGTGTTGTGTTAGTTTCAGGTGTAAAATATAGTGATTCAGCAATTCTATATATTAGTGCTCATCATGATAAGTACACTCTTAATCCACTTTACCTGTTTCCCCCATCCCCCCACCACTGTCCCTGCTGGTAACCATGAGTTTGTTCTCTGTAGTTAAGAGTTTGTTTTTTTGGTTGGTCTCTTTCTTCTTTGTTCATTTGTTTTGTTTCTTAAATTCCACATGTGAGTAAAATCATATGGTATTTGTCTTTAGCTGACTGACTTATTTCATTTAGCATTATACCTTCTAGATCCATTCATGTTGTTGTACATGGCAAGATTTCATCATTTTTTATGGCTGAGCAATATTCCAGTGATCATTCATATATATATATATATACGCCACTTCTTTTTTATCCATTCATCTATAGATGGACACATGGACTGCTTCCATAATTTGGCTATTATAAATAATGCTGCAATGAACATAGAGGTGCATGTATCTTTATGATCGGTATTTTCAGATTCTTTGGGTAAATACCCAGTAGTGTAATTACTGGATTATCTGGTAATTCTATTTTTAATTTTTTGAGGAATCTCCATACTGTTTCCCACAGGGGCTCTACCAGTTTGCATTCCCATCAATAGTGCATGAGGGTTCCTTTTTCTCCACATCCTCGTCAACACTAGTTGTTTCTTGGTTTTTTTATTTTAGCATTTTGACCGGTGGGAAGTGGTATCTCATTGTGGTTGTGATTTGCATTTCTCCTATGATGAGTGAAGTTGAACCTCTTTTCATATGTCTGTAGGCCATCTGTATGCCTTCTTTGGAGAAATGTCTATTCATGTTTTCTACCCGTTTTTAATTAGATTATTTGAGGGGGTTTTTTTTGGTGTTTAATTGTATAAGTTCTTTAAATACTTTGGATATATCACTTGCAAATATCTTCTCCCATTCAGTAGGTTATTTTTTAGTTTTGTTGATTGTTTCCTTTGCTGTACAAAAGCTTTTTATTTTGATGAAGTCCCAATAGTTTATTTTTGCTTTTATTTCCCTTGCCTTAGGAGACATACCTAGAAAAATGTTGCTGCAGCTGATGTCAGAGAAATTGCTGCCTGTGTTCTCTTCTAGAAGTTTCATGGTTTCAGGTCTCACATTTAGATCTTTAATTCATTTTGAGTTTATTTTTGTGTATGGTGGAAGAAAGTGGTCCAGTTTCATTCTTTTGCATGTTGCTATCTAGTTTTCCCAACATCATTTGTTGAAGAGACCATCTTTTTTCCATTGGATATTCTTTCCTGCTTTGTTGAAGATTAATTGACTATATAATCTTGGGTTTATTTCCAAGCTTTCTACCGTGTTCTATTGATCTAGGTGTCTAATTTTATACCTATACCAGACTGTTTTAATTACTACAGCTTTTATTTTTTTAAGATTTTACTTTTAAGTAATCTCTACACCCAATGTGGGGCTCAAACTTACAACCTGAGTTCGAGAGTCACATGCTCTACCGACTGAACAAGCCAGACGTCCCTGATTTCTACAACTTTGTAGTACAACTCTAAGTCTGTAATTGTGATGCCTCCAGCTTTGTTTCTCTTTTTCAAAATAGCTTTGGCTATTCAACATCTCTTGTGATTCCATTCACATTTTAAGATAGTTTGTGCTAGCTCTGTGAAAATCACGGTGGTATTTTGATAGGGATTGCATTAAATCTATAGATGGCTTTGGGTAGCATAGACATTGTAAAAATATTTGTTCTTCTAATCCATGAGCACAAAATGTCTTTCCATTTTTTGTGTCATCTTCAATTACTTTCATCAGTGATTTATAGTTTTCAGAGTACAGGTCTTTCGCTTCTTTGGTTATGTTTATTCCTCTGTATTTTATTATTTTTGGTGCAATTGTAGATGGGATTTTTTTCTTAATTTCTTTCTGCTGCTTCTTTATTAGTGTATAGAAATGCAATGGATTTCTATTCATTGATTTTGTATCCTGTGACTTTACTGAATTCATGTATCAGTTCGAATAGTTTTTTGGTGGAGTATTTAGGATTTTCTATATATACTTTCATGTAATCTGCAAATAGTGAAAGGTTTACTTCTTCCTTACCAATTTGGATGTCTTCTATTTCTTTTTGTTTTCTGATCACTGTGGCTAGGACTTCCACTCTGTGCAATAAAAGTGCTAAGAGTGGACATCCTTGTCTTGTTCCTGACCTTAGGGAAAAAGCTCTCAGTTTTTCCCCATTGAGTATGATGTTAGCTGTAGGTTTTTTATATATGGCCTTTATTATATTGAGATATGTTCCCTCTAAACCTACTTTGCTGAGAATTTTTCTCATGAATGGATATTGAACTTTGTCAAATGTTTCTTTTACTGTGACTATTGAAATAATCATATGGTTTTTATCCTTTCTTTCATTGATGTGATGTATTACGTTGATTGATTTGTGTGTATTGAACCACCTTGCATCCCCGGAATAAACCTCACTCGGTCATGGTGAATGTTTTTTAATGTATTGTTGGATTCGGTTTGCTAATATTTCCTTGAGGATTTTGTTGTTAAGGATTTTTGCATTTATGTTCATCAGAAATACTGGCCTATAGTTCGCTTTTTTTGTGAGTGTCTTTATCTGGCTTTGTTATCAGGGTAATGCTGAGCTCATAAAATGAATTTGGAAGCTTTTCTTGCTCTTCTATTTTTTGGAATAGTTTGAGAAGACTAGGTATTAACTTTTCTTTAAATGTTTGGTAGAATTCACCTGTGAAGCCATCTGGTCCTGGATTTCTATTTGTTGGGAGTTTTTTGATTACTGATTCAATTTCATTGCTGGTAATCAGTCTTGAAATTTGTTATTTCTTCCTGCTTCAGTTTTGGTAGGTTATGTTTCTAGGAAATGATCCATTTCTTGTAGGTTGTAGAATTTGTTGGCATATAATTTTTCATAATGTTCTCTTATGGTCCTTGTATATCTGTGGTGTTGGTTGTTACTTTTCCTCTTTCATTTCTGATTGTGTTTATTTGTGTTCCCTCTCTCTGTCTTTATCTCTCTCCCTCTCTGGTGAGTCTGGCTAAAGGCTTATCAATTTTGTTGATCCTTTCAAAGAATCAGCTTCTGGTTTCATTGATCTGTTCTATTGTTTTCTTTTAATTTTCTCTATCATTTATTTCTGCTCTAATCTTTATTATTTCCTTCCTTCTACCAGGTTTGGGTTTCGTTGGTTCTTCTTTTTCTATTTTCTAGCTTCTTTAGGTGTAAGGTTAGTTTATTTGAGATTTTTCTTGCTTCTTGGGGTAGGCCTGTATTGGTATAAACTTCCCTCTTAGAACAGCTTTTGCTGCATCCCGAAGATTTTGGATCACTGGGTTTTCATTTTCATCTGTCTCCATGTATATTTTTATTTCTTCTTTGATTTCTTTGCTGACCCATTCATTGTTTAGTAGCATGTTATGTAACCTCCATGTATTTGTGTTCTTTCCAGATTTTTTCTTGTGGTTGATATTAGTTTCATACAATTGTGGTCTAAAAAGATGCATGACTTCTCTCTTTTTTAATTTGTTGAGACTGGTTTTGTGGGCTAATATGTAATCTATTCTGGAGAACGTGCCATGTGCACATGAAAAGAATGTGTATTATGCTGCTTTAGGATGGAATGTTCTGAATGTATCTGTTAAATGCATCTGGTACAGTGTGTCATTCAAAGTCACTGTCTCCTTGTTGATTTTCTGTTTGGGTGATTTTTCCATTGATATAAATGGGATGTTAAAGTCTCCCACTATTATTGTATTACTATCAATTACTTCTGTTATGTTTGTTACTAGCTGCTTTATGGATTTGGGTGCTCCCATGTTGGATGCATAAATATTTTCAATTACTATTTCTTCCTTTTGGATTGTTCCCTTTAGGATTATATATTGTCCTTCTTTGTCTCTCATTACAGTCTTTGTTTTAAAGTCTATTTTGTCTGAAATAAATATTGCTACCCCAGCTTTCTTTTCACTTCCTTTGCATGGAAAATACTTGCCCATCCCTTCATTTTCAATCTGCATGCCTTTTTAGTTCTGAAATGAGTCCTTTGTAGGCAGCATTTAGATGAATCTTGCTTTTTTACCCATTCTGTCTCCTTATGTCTTTTGATTGGAGCATTTGGTCCATTTATATTCAAAGTAATTGTTGGTAGGTATGTACTTATTGCCATTTTCTTTCCTGTTTTATGATGGTTTTTGTAGTTCTTCGCCATTCCTTTATTCTCTTGCTTTCTTTTCTCACTATGTGCTGGCTTTCTTTTATGATGTGATTGGATTCCTTTCTCTTTATTTTTTGCGTATCTGTTACTGGTTTTTGATTCGTGTTACCATTAAGTTTTTATTTAACATCTTCTGCCTAGAGCAGTCTGTATGAAATTGATGGTTGCTTAAGTTTGAACCCATTCTTTACTCCTCTCCCCCGGCCCCATGGTATATGGGTATATGGTATATGGTCCCTGTGTGTTTAGTGAGCCAGTCTGCTGCTGCCTTGGGCTTGAGTTGAGTCAGATCAGGTGTTTGCCAGAGACGCGGTAACACCAAACTGCAGGGTGCTTTCTCTGTGCTGTTCACTGAGAAGCTTTCATTGGTGGACAGGGACTGCTGTTAGACCAGCTGTCTGCCCCCAGCCCACGGGACCGCAGTCAAACTAGTGTGTGTGATTTTCTTTCCCTCTCCCAAGGGCACGAGTCAATTTGGAGAGGTGCTGGCCCCTGCCAGGGCTGCTTGCACACTGTTAGGCTTGTGGTCTTGGTTTGGATGGGTTCCAGGCAAGGGCATCTTGGAGGGGGCAGGGTGTGCCCTGCCGGCAAAGTCCGCACTGGTCCACTGTGGGATGGGACCTGCAGTTGCCCTGGAAAAATTCCTGCTGAGGCCCATGGGGCTGGAGGGATGAGCACTAGGAGACATGAAGGCAGGGTGTGCTGTGAGCAAGCTAGGTGGAGAGGGTTGGCGCTGTGCTGGTTCCTGCAGATGTCTGTGTTCTAGGCTGGGGGTGGGGGAGGGAAATAGCATCTGCCAACTCTTTTGTTCTTGGAGAGGTCTCCCAAATATCCCTGCTCCTCCAGCACATGCTCTGGGATTAGTAAGTAAATCTTCCTCCCATATACCCCAGGCGTTTTTTCAAACGGCTGCCTCTATGTTGTATCTCAGCTCAGCATGGCTGTTTATTGTGCTGTCTCTTTAAGAACAGGGACTCCGTTCCCTATTGCCTTCCTGATCTCCCAGAGCTGAGCCTGTTGATTTTTAAAGTTCCATGTGTTTGGTACAGGTCTGGATGTCACCATTTACTTGTAGGATTACCATCGGCAAGCCAGATGATGTCTTAGCCTCTACCTACTGCTCCCCACAGATGACAACACTGATAGCCTCGTGATTGCACATGCAATGTGTAAAAGATTTCAAAATGAGAAGTAAGCATTGCTAAGAGTCATTCAAAATTTGGAGGATATTGAAGAAGCAGAGCCTATGCACTCCTGTTTCAATTTTCAGAACACCACAAACTTTTGATTTTTTTCAGTTGTAACTTGTCAGTTGCAACTCTGTCACCTCCTGGAACACATCCTTCTGCTTTGAACTGAAATAGAGATAAGGTAACACCTGTTAGCTAAATAGCCAAGCATGTATTAGTGAGTTTAACTCTGTTAGCACCCATCACAATTCTTCCAAAGAACTTACTGACTTTGTGGGTTTTGCTGTTATAAGCCTGCACCCCGCACTGTGTTCCCAATTCACAATTCAGAACATACTTTAGATTTTGATAGATTCTGTGTCCCCCCATTGCAATCCCAAAGACCCCAAATAAACGCTTTTGGTAGCTTTGCAGCCTTGTCTTCTTGACAGTTCCATGAAACAATGCAGTTCCTGCCACAAGGTGGTCAATAAATGGGAGGCATTGTTGATATCTGGAATGCACTGAAGAAATGATTAAGAAATGACTAAGCCACGGGGCCCCTGGGTGGCTCAGTTGGTTAAGCGACTGACTTCGGCTCAGGTCATGATCCTGGAGTCCCGGGATCGAGTTCCGCATCTGGTTCCCTGCTCAGCAGGGGGTCTGATTCTCCCTTTGACCATCTCCCCTCTCATGCTCTATCTCATTCTCTCTCAAATAAATAAATAAAATCTTTTTTTAAAAAAAAAGAAATGATTAAGCCAAATGTTATTTAGATTTTTATGCAAAACTAGGGTTTTCTTCTGAATGAAACCAGAAATGATATTAGTTTCCTAGGGCTGCCCTAACAAAGTACCACAAGCTGGTGGCTTTAATAGAAATTTATTCACTTGGAGTTCTAGAAGCGAGAAGTCCCAAGACAGGGTGTCAACAGAGTCTTGCTCTCTCTGAAGGCTCCAGGGATGCTATATCCAAGCTTCTGCTATTGCCAGCAAGTCCTGGAGTTCGTTGGCTTGTAGCCATAGTGCTCCAATCTCTGCCCTCCTCTTCTCCCCCGTACATCTGCATCTCCCCTCTACCTCCTCTAAGGACACCAGCTAATTGGATCAGAGCCATGCTAATGACCTCATCTTAATTCGATTACATCCGCAAAGACTCTATTTCCAAAAAATGTCACATTCACAGGTATAGGGTATTGAGACTTGAACATATCTTTATGAGGGACACAATTCAACCAGTAGTAGATGTCCCAAATATTTAGCTAACAGACCTGTCACTGATGAGGTAGGGGATATAAATCTACAAACTAAACTATTTCCTATTAGCTCTGTGGAATAAAAACACCAGTTTTTGGTGACTCTTTCTACCAGTTCTTGCTGAGTTTATTTTGTTCTGATCAAATGTATTCTTATCAGGAGCCTCAAAATTACAACCTAATTTTTTGAAATCTCAAGACTATATTGAGTAATTAAATTAAAAAAAAAACTAGAAAAATAAGGAAAAGATTTTAAAGAGAGGGACAAGAAAACAGCATTTAGTTATTAACATGAAAGAATCCTTCAGACTGAAAAAACTGTCACGTAATACAGTAACAACAAAAGATGATCAACTGAATCAACCCCAACCAACTTCATATTTTGGCGTGTTCCTATTTGTTTTTTGCCTGCCTTCTAGGCAAACTTGACAGTGACATTTAGAACACCTGGGTGCAGTTATCACTGGTATCAATCTACACATGCAGAGGAAAGAAAAATTAAGGCATTGAACAATTTTGATCCTTACTGGAATTTGTATGATTAGTTCACAGTAATTCCTTTTTTAAAAAAATTCAATGCTGTAAGTCTTTCCTCCCCTGCATCTTTATGTTGACATTACTGTAAGAACATCATTACTGATATTTAGGAGGCCAAGAATTGAACAAAGTTCTGTCCACTTGAGAGATGGTCAGCAGAACCTCTTAGCACGGCTGCATCTTCGAGGCCGTTCTGTTTTGAGTGGGCCTCCATCTACTCCAGCTCTTCGTTGCAAAAGCACAGGAAGGAGTGAGGCCACAGTGCTCACTGCTGTCAGCAGGAAGGGATTCTGTCCCCTGGAAGCACAGCTAGGGCAGTGATCACCGAAGACATTCAGTTTACTGGCAGGAAAACTGAAGCCCAATCAGACAGCTGGAGTGAAGACAGATCTGGAAGCTGGTTTTTCCCATTACCCGCCCCAACCTCCCTTCTCTCTCCTCCCTAGGCAACCAGTCATGTGTTTTCTGTCTCTACAGATTTGACGATTATGGACATTTCATACACGTGGAAGAGATGATGAATGGTTGATTATTTGAGGCCTTCTGTCCACTAGGGCTGTTCCCACATTTCATGTTGTAATCTGACCTCCCAACTAGTGTTTTCCATGTGGCAGTTGCTAATATAAAACATCAGGGTTTATGTGTTTACTATTTTCATGTTGCAGCTGATGAATTCTGCTTCATTTGGGAAGTAGTACATGAGAGTCTCTCTGAGCCAGGTTCTCCACGGATCACAGAGACACCTCGATGGAGGAGATGGAGCTGGGTACCCCTGCAAGAAGCTTATGTTCTAGGAAGGATGCCATGCATGCAATTGAATGCTCACCATGGCCCAGTGCTTAATGCTCCTTCTGTCTGTTAGGTTGTCCTGCATGTGTCAAACTCCTGATCAAAGGAAATTCAGGAAAAACATTTGAGTGAGGACAAATTTGAATCGTCATTCATTCTAATCGTTTTGGACTTTTTAATTAAATGAGTATTTTACTTTTAAGAGAGGGAACAGGGAAAAAATGGTGAAGTAGAACATACTTGTATTATAGTGATTGTGAACTTTTGACTTGAGTGAGAATAAAGGATAAGTGAACTAAGGTTTTCTAAAAGTTATCTATCATTGATTCATTATGCAAATATTTATTAAATGCTTACTAGGTGATGTGTGCAGACCACAGGGCCCTGTGCTTAGAAGGGCCCTCATGCTTGATTTAATGCTCTGCTCTCACTGTCTTAAAACTCTTAGTTTTGAACAAGAGTCCCTGCGTTTTCATTTTGCTCTGGGCCTTGTGAATTATGAAACAGGTTCTGGCAAGTTATCAGGCACTCTGCTGGACTCAGAGGACCTTCAGTGGTAGACACAGTTCCATCTTGGAGAGATAGCCTCTCTCCTGTTTGCTTATCTTTGCTTTCTGACCTCAGATGAACCTAAATTGCTTTCATAAAAACAGCTGTCTTTAACCTAAAATACTTACGCTTTGTAGATAAATACCCTTTGACTCAAAAATAGTCAAAGATATAATTTTAATAAAGTAAGAATGCAAAATACATGCTAATAATCCCTTTTCTCTGGTTGCATAATGTATATTACACATTTATTATATATAGTAGTTTTTAGAGGCGAGGCCTACATCCTAAGGTCATTCTGGTGTTTTTCTTTTATACCCCTGGAAAATTCCTTGTAGGATGTTTTCTTCATCTTTATAATTCAAAAGAATAACACAGAATCTGTCAAGACATGACTTTTCTTCATTTTTTTCCTCTGGAACACTGTGGTCCCCTTTATGAATACATAGATCTGTTTCAGTTCAGAACTCTCTCTCTCTCCCTCCCCCCCAGACATTTAACGAGAATATTGAGATATAATTCACATTCCACACAATTCACCTATTCATAATGTACAATTCAATGTTTTCTTTAGCATATTCACTGAGTTGTGCAACCATGACCACAATCTAATTTCAGCGTGTTTTTAGCACTCTGAAGAAATCTTGGTCCCATTCTTTCCCTCAGTGGTCCCCCCTCTCCTCAGCCCTAAGCAACCACCGACCTACTTTCTAGATTTGCCTTTTCTGGACATTTCGTATAAATGGAATCATATAATGTGAATGGTCTTTCTTTTGCGACTGGTCCTTTGGTTTACTGTAATGTTTTCAAGGCTTATCCATGTTCTAGCATTTATCAGTACTTCATTCCTTTATGTTGCCAAATAATATTTTGTTTTATGGATATACCATATTTTTTAAATCCATGTATCTGTTGGGGGTCATTGGATGGTTTCTAATTTTTAGCTACTATGAATAATATTGCCATGAACATTTGTGCAGAAGTTTTCATGCGGACATATTTTCATTTCTCTTGAATACAGAGATTGGAGTGAAATGCTAGGTCATGAAATGACTCTGTGTTTAACAGCCCCTTTTTTGCATTCCTGCTGGTAAGATGTGAGGGTTCCCACTTCTCCACGTCCTCCCCAACTCTTGTTATTATCTGCTTTGTTGAGCTCAGCATCCTAATGGGTATAGCAGTAGCTCACTGTGGTTTTTTTTTTTTTTTGGCTGGTTAACTTTTTTAAAAAAAATTTTATTGTTATGTTAATCACCATACATTACATCATTAGTTTTGGATATAGTGTTCTATGATTCATTGTTTGTGCATAACACCCAGTGCTCCATGCAGAATGTGCCCTCTTTAATACCCATCACCAGGCTAACCCATCCCCCCCGCCAGAACCCTCAGTTTGTTTCTCAGAGTCCATCGTCTCTCATGGTTCGTCTCCCCCTCCGATTTCCCCCCCTTCATTCTTCCTCTCCTGCTATCTTCTTCTTCTCTCTCTCTTTTTTTTTTTTCTTAACATATATTGCATTTCCCCCGTGACTAATCATGTTGAGAATCTTTTCATGTGCTTCTTGGTCATTCGTATATGAAATGTCTCTTCAAGTTCTTTGCTCCTTTAAACGTTGGAGTTATTTATCTTTCTGTGATTCATCTTAGATCTTGAAAATTATTGTTTGTATTTCATTGGTTGTGCTGTTGTCTTCGGGATCACTGGCTATTGAGACCTTGACCTTCCCCTTAGGATGCTGATACTACTTGAGAGGTTCTTCTGGACCCTGCAGTGCACCATTTTCAGAGGGAAATTTCTCCGGGTGGCATTTTTCATGAGCCTCACTTCCTTCTGCAGGCAAGAGTTAGTATTTACTAACAGACGAGGTACACTTGCGCTGGTTTTTTGCTACGTGAAAGCATGGCGATTCGCAACTCAGAGCCGTCGTGGTGCATCTGGTTCCTGCTCCATGAGGCTCTATCTCGTCTCACCAAAACTGTCCCTGTCACCACTCCTGCCCACTGTCCTCGTCTCTGGGCTTCTCCTCCTCACCTTCTGCCAGCTTGTCCACTCTGGTCCCCTGCAGAGACTGTGGTCTAGGGCCTGTGACGTCTGCCACTGGGTACAAGTGAACCTCAGGCTGCCTTAAGGTTAATGAGACATCCCAGAGATTTGGCCATTAGACTGTCTATCTGCATTATCAGTGCTGGGAGGCTTTTCATCTTTTTTTTTTTTTTTTTTTTTTTGTAAGATTTTAGTCATTTATTTGAGAGAGAGAGAGAGAGAGCACATGAGCAGGGGGAGTGGCAGAGGGAGAGAAAGAAGCAGGCCCTCCACCGAGCTGGGAGCCCAATGCGGGGCTCGATCCCAGGATCCCAGGACTGTGACCCAAGCCAAAGGCAGAAGCCCAACCGACTGAGCCACCCAGGCGCCCCGGCTTTTCGTCTTTTATTAGTTTTCTGGTGTCTTTAAAGGTATTGGGGGGAAAGCTTAGAGGGGTGCTAGGTGGGAAGGTATTAAACTCCAATTCAAAATGTAAAGCATATCTTGGAAGTCTAGTAAGGTAAGCTACAGGCCTTTAGCGTTTTTTAAAAATTTATAACATCGTTTGTTTCCTGTGGCTATGCCAAGGCAAGATGCCTTCATCATTGGCTGTCCCCTCATGGGGACAGTCATCCATGTTGGGGCCGTTTTGTAATGAGGTTACTCTGGTCCTTTGAGAGCTAAAAGACCTGCTGAAGCTTTTTGGGAAATACTGTTGTAATGAATTGCTAATCATAGGTCATGTTTGGTAAGTACTGGGTGAAAGTTTTACATCTTCGAAGCCAATCCCTTGGTGTACAGGTCAAGCTTACAGACAAGTCCAGAATCAGAAGCCACACCTCTTTATTTATTTATTTTCTAATTATTATTTTTATTGTTATGTTAATCACCATACACTACATCACTAGTTTTAGATGAAGTGTTCCATGATTCATTGTTTGCGCATAACACCCAGTGCTCCATGCAGAACGTGCCCTCCTCAATACCCATCACCAGAAGCCACACCTCTTTAAATGTAAATGGCTTCAGAGCCATTTTCCAGCTCCTAAACTAATGTGCTGTCCGTTCCAAGAGGCCACTCTTTCCTGACAGATAATTTGCAGGTCATTTGCTGCCACTGGTAACTGAGCTGTGGCAGCCTATCTCATTTGTCCACTGGCAGGCAAATTAAGTAGTTATGGGAAAGATGAGCATTCCTCTTCTGAGAGCACGTGTTCTCTATTCAGCATTATTTTAATTTAA
This sequence comes from Mirounga leonina, assembly GCF_011800145.1. Classification (NCBI taxonomy): domain Eukaryota; kingdom Metazoa; phylum Chordata; class Mammalia; order Carnivora; family Phocidae; genus Mirounga; species Mirounga leonina. Next base: position 5,304,295 of record NW_023270865.1, on the reverse strand, counting down.
GCTGTACAGCCAGGGTCCATGTAACACATATTCATCAGCGGGGATGGGAGCTGGAAGACGTGTTTCTAAAGGAACTTTGATTTGCAGATTTCTTCCCCAACCCAGGCTTTCTGTCACCAGCATCTCTTTCCCACTCCACATAGGAGATGAAGATTCTATCTCATAAATGTATATATTGTGCTCCACCAGGGACCACTAGATTAAAGCAGAAAGGGCGCTGGTGTTGAAGCAGAATCCCGACTTCATGATTCAGGCAACAAATATTGGTAGGTTGGGTTTCCTTGGACATGGACTCTGAGATGGAAATTTGTGGGGGGACTGTTTTGGGGATTGACATCTATGAATAGGAGGAGGCAGGACTGGACAGAGGGAGAAGCTCAGCTGTGATGCAGTCCTAAGAAGGTCCTTGACAGACCCTATAGGAAGCTGTAAAGATGGAATGATTCTTCAGATTGTCTTGAGTTGGAGAGAGGAAGCCATGACTTTATTCTCTCTTATTGATCATTCATAGGATGTGGTTGCCCTTGGAAGGAGGCATTTTTTTGGCCAGGCAATCCCCAAAGAGGATTAACAATGGAGGCAGTCTGCTTGGCAGTATGCTCAGGAGCTGGGAAAAGTCATTGCCAAAGAGGAGTCTGGATGGCACTCGGCAGTGTCCACTATGCCATGGGACCTTGGGAAGCTCTGTGCCTCCTCATGGCCTCGATTTTTTTATTGATAACGGGATGATTATAAGGCCTATCTCATAGAATGGTGGGCAGACATTCTAAATGACAGAATGACTGTGAAATGTTTAGCTCAATAAGTACAGAATCCTTCCCCAATATTGACACTGGAAAATGAAAAAGCAGACATCCTTGTTTAAAAAAGGCTCCATCCATCTCAGGAAACAAACTGAGGGCTGCTGGAGTGGTGGGGGTGGGAGGGATGGGGTGGCTGGGTGAAAACATTGGGGAGGGTACGTGCTATGGTGAGCGCTGTGAATTGTGTAAGACTGATGAATCACAGACCTGTACCTCTGAAACAAATAATACATTATATGTTAATAAAAAAAAAAAAAGAAGAAGAAGATAGCAGGAAGGGAAAAATGAAGGGGTGGAAATCAGGAGGAGAAGAACCATGAGAGACTATGGACTCTGAGAAAAAAACTGAGGGTTCTGGAGGGGAGGGGGCTGGGGGGATGGGTTAGCCTGGTGATGGGTATTAAAGAGAACATGTACTGAATGGAGCACTGGGTGTTATACGCAAACAATGAATCATGGAACACTACATCAGAAACTGATGATGTAATGTATGGTGGTTAACATAACATAATAAAATAAAATAAAATAAAACAAATGTAAAAAAAAAGGCTTCATCCTGGTATATAGATCCTACTGCCTCTCTCCTTATAAGGACAGATTCTTAACTGTAAATTATTTCTCTGACTACCAAAACCTTGTCATGAATTGAAGTTCATTTTCCAGTAATACTTTCTGGTTCCCTCTCCTGGGGTGGAGTGGGCAGGGGGTTTCTGCCTTTTATGTGAACTCTCTGTATTAGCTTCTTACGGCTGCTATAACAAATTACCACAAACTTGATGGCTTACAAACATACACACTTATTCTCTTAAAGTTCTAGAGGTCAGAAGTCCAAAAGGAGTCTTAAGGGGCTAAAGTCAAGGTGTCAGTTGGGCTGATTCCTTCAGAGGCTCTAGGGGAGAATCCATTCCTGGTATTTTCTGTCTTACAGAGGCCATTCTCATTCCCTGGCTCATGGCCCCACATCATATGTCTTTCTCCCCCTGCTTCCTGTGTCACCACATTGCTGTCTTCTCTTCTGTGGACAAATATCTTTCTGCCTTCCTTTTACAAAGACACATGTGATTGCCTTTCAGCCCACCTAGATAGCCCAGAATAATCTTCCCCCCCCTCAAGGTCCTTGATCACAACTGCAAAGTCCACTTTGCCATGGACAGTGACATTCATGGGACCCAGGATCAGGCCCTGGCTATCTTTGGGGCCGTTTTCCAGCCTGCTGCATGCTCCTAGCTCTTTCTCTATTTTTTAAAGATAGATGGTAATTTGCCCGAATTGGTCTGTGGGCTCCAGGAGGACAGGAAAGCTCATCTAGGTTTTGCCTTCAGGGCAAGCAAATGTCACACACATAAGATCTTCCAAAAACACTTACAACATTTAATCCAAAGCTTATTATCCCTTCTCCAAAGCAGCAACTCATCATGTAAAACTATCAGGCTGACAAAGGTTCCTGTGTCTGAGAGGCTAAGATAAAAGGTGTTTTTGTTTTTTTGCAAATGTAGGAGAGTTGTTCAGGGCCATTGGCAGTCTTTCTGTGCAGGGCCCTGAATTCCCAGCCAGGGACAAGGCCACCATCAGTGAGTAGGGAGCTTAATCGCATGGGGTCGAATCACCAAATCAGTGTGGATTTGCAGCATATCGTTGATGACACGACTCCCTCTTTCCATGGATAATTTTACATACCGGGATGCTAGCTTCTCGCTTTGCTCAGCTTAGTACAAAGTAGAATTTTTTTTAAAAACTATTTTAAAAAATCAGGTCATTTAATTAGCTCTTCCTTAATTTAAAATCCTAAGGATTGGAGCAATAGCCTTCTCTTCTCTGATTTGTAGCCAGAATCTCTGACTTACTGCTATTTACCCAGTGGGCACTTACTAAACAGGGAAAAACATAAATCAAGGCAACAATGAATTATATTAAAAAAATATTTAGAAAAGGAAAGACATAATTAATTTGATAAAGTGATTTAGATCTTTCTGAAAACACAAGTGGTTATGAATATTGGTCTGGGGCCCAGGAAGTAGGCTCAAGGCAAATACTCAGTTGCTCAGTCAACCAATATAGTGCAGGCACCAGGAACCCTTGGTACTGGGACTCAGCTTTGTTTGTTTGTTTGTTTGTTTGTTGTTGTTTTTAACCTATTCCTGGGAGTTTAGGGCTGTTGCACTTCTGTCTTGTACCCTGTATTCCACCCCGTGTTCCACTGTGACAAAGCACGTTGTCAAGTAAGAGGTCATTTGGTAGCTTTCCACATTTAAAGCTGTTTCTTCTTCTGCAGGTGTCTTGGCAAAGACATGTTTTGACTGGGGGATGGGATCCTAGGGCATAATATCTGGGCATGCGGGGCAAATGAGCAAAAGCACAGGGGTGGGGGACTGAAGGAAGCATGGGAGCCTGATGAAGAAGGAGCCCCCAGGAGAGGCTGTTCCAACTGGAACAGAGAGCTCAGGTTAGGGGCTCTGAGGAAAGGAGCTCTCAGACCACAGAGAGCATGGGATTCCAGAATGAGGAATCAGTAATGTGGTTGCAGCTGAGGGTTGTTTGGCCCCAGCTCTATTTCTTTGGACGACCTCCCCATCTCGCAGCTGGGGGTCCAGTAGAAGGATGGTTTGTCCTGCTCTGATGAGGGGGCTGCAGGGAGGCCCAGGACCCAGGCTCTCCAGTCTCTTCAACCCATCACCTTGATACGGCTGAGCCATCCAGAGGGTGTAGGGCCCCCACAAGGCCAGTTAGAATTCTTCCTTGGGTAGCTTTACTGACATCAGTGGTGGGAAGTGCTTTTTCTACTGGGCGTGCTAAGTCGGGAGCTGAAATCTGGATCTGTAGCTAATGTAGCTCAGGATCAGGTGATTTTTTTATAAAGCCCCTAACGCTCTGGCCTGGGCAGACCCGCAGGCCAGATAGAGCAGATTTTCTTCCATGTGACAATGAGGACCAGCTGCTGCTAATCCTGCTCCCCAGGGTCCGCCACATACAACTCCTCATTTCCCAGCACTGCAAGTATTCATCCCACCAATGTATATTAAGTGCCCAGTGTCTACCAAACACTGGGTCCTGCTCCCTGCTGAGGGTCTTATTTAGAAAGGAAACGGGCCACTTCTGAAGATGTTTGCAGGCTGGGGAGGACAGACAGGACAAGTCTCTAGCCAAGAGCCAAAAGAAACAAGTGGAAACACACAAACTCAGCTTTGCCAAGAGAGATTTCAGATGGTAAATGTGTCAGATAGAATGGCTTATCGAGCTGAATGCATTTTATCAAACCGAATGTAACAGGTTACGGTCCATTTGAATCTGCTTGTGCAAGAGCATCTTTCTTTTTCCAGGGATGCAAGAGGTGAACCCTGTATCTGAGGCTAAAAGTCAAAAGTAGAAGTAGAACCCGTGAATTGCAAAGTAAAATACAGTTAAGAGAAAGAGGGTCAGGAGGCAGAGAGGAAGGAAGGAACAGACTGGAGGTGACAGAGTTAATACAATGTTAATGGGTTTAAAGCTATATTTAATATTATGTTCTATAAATTTAGCCTGAGTGTGAACACACATCAGAGGTTCCCCTCGGTGGAAGGCAATCACACTGAGTCCTATAAAACCCGTGGCCCAGCAAGAATTATGCAATTCCAGCTCCTGGTTTCTCAGCCCTGTCCCCACTGGCTACCTTGATCTTGTCAGTCTTCCACCTCCCCCAGTGCTATCTGGTTAACCACCGGAGGCACATCTTCTGAAACAAAGAGCGCCAACCCACTGGCTCTGTTCTCCCTCCAAATTGGAGGAAGCACTGTGATAAAGTCCGCATGACATCAAGCACAGTCACTTTGAAGATGAGCCCACATTATGTTTCATAATGAGGCCAACGAGACTTATCAGACCAGTAATCTAAAGTGCTTTTTCCCCAGCAGCAGTAACTCATTCCAGGGCTGCACAGAGACCTCTGCAAAGTGTCTGGAACCCTGCAGCCCAGCAAAGAGACCGCACAGTGGGCTGTGAGTTCTCCTGCGGACATGAAGAAAAATGGCTTCCAACAGTGACCAAATCGCCGCTTGTTTCTTCCACTAAAGAGAAGGCAATACCAAGACTGTATATTGGCCTTAGAGGAAACGCAATTAAACATCACCAAGTCTCAGATTCAAGCTAAATGCAAAACTTCCAGGAGACTAGAAGTCTGGAAAATATTTTCTACACTAAAGTAACGAAAGGAAAATATTTTCTGCACTAAGGTACACTAAAGTAACCAACATTTTTTGTATCAAAGGACCTAGAATCACAACTGGAGGCAGTTGAAGAAAGAATAAAGAAAGCATTTAAGGCGAGTAGAAGTATAAAACATTTTCCACTCTGGAAAATGGGAAGAGAAATAAGCCACATGTTATAGCTTTTACTTTTATGGGCAATGGGCACGAAAAATACACATGTAGAAAACTATGGAGATTTCTGCCATGAAAATACAGTGAACTCAATAAATTAGAAATTTTCTTTTGTGAGTTCATTTTAAAGTGGGTTCTAAGTTTCACCAATGTAATGATTTAGTGGAAATTTCGCTTTATTTGAATCTATTCTAAATTTACACAAATAGGAGTACTTTATGAGAGTCAAGTGCAAAGCAGTCAGAAGTCACATTAATGCCCCTAATCCCTTGGAAAAGGACCTCTTTTCCCTAGAGAAGAGGAGAAGAAACTCCCGATGGGGCTGGGAGTGTTGTCAACCACGTGGCTCACAGTTGGTGTTGCCACCGGGGACCTGCTTTCGGCACACTTCCAGAGCAAGGTTGGACACAAAACCCAGAACCCCACCTCCTTGGTAACTGCCAACTCGATGCCCTGGTGGGAGACTCTGAGTTGGAACGGAGTTATGTGGAGAAGGCAAGGCGCTGTTTCCCCGATCGAACGAGCTAGAGGGTAACAGGTGCCGCTCGGATCTGAAGCCTGGGGATCCCGAGCAGCTGCCAAGGTCTGTTGGTGGCTGATTTGGTGGAAACGGTCAGTGCAGGTCTACAAGGAGCAGCAGTGCTAACAATTCCTTGATTTACTACAGAAGAGGACAGTTTGGTGACCTGAGAGGTGCCCCTGGGAACCCCATGAGAGCTGCTTCTCCTGCCTCCCGAATGACTTTGTAAACATGCACCTGCTCGTATTCAGTCCCTTTGACTTAACCTGATCAGAGTGGGTAGTGTTGCTGGCCATGAGACACTGACCAGAGCACTGGGGAAGAGCTGGTCAGCAGTGAATTCCAGAAGACAAAAAGAAGTGTCATTCTTGGTGTACACACAGATTTCTTTGTACAGAGAAGGCCCCTCATAAGAAATACAAGCTTGTGTAAATGTCCTGGGGCACATTGATTCATGCATCTGTGGTGAAACAGAAGCAGTTCTCATCACAGCTGAATACGGCCGGGGATCTCCAGGCCTCTCTGGGAAGAACTTGATTGGGAGGAGCGCACCAACCCTTCTTCAGAAGACTGGTGGCCGACTCAGCTGGTGCCCATAAAGAGACATCCTCCCGGCAATGGGCCGACCTTGGGGTGGGATCTTAGTGGATTACAAAAGGCTGGGTTAAAGATGCTGGGGTACTTTGGAGAGAAATTGTATATGGAGCTGCGAGCAGGAAGTTCTTCATAAACCAACTCATGGCCAAAGTAATGTTTTCTGCTACGAGAGCTGCCCAAAGTCAGGAATGCCCACTTTCTACCTTTTAGGAAATCAGAGTACTTATGGTGGGGGGGGGGTCACTTTTCCACACCTGAGACTCATTAATGATGGTGATTATAACTACTCAAAGTAGTATCCTAGGAGTTACTGTTGAACGTAATTTTTTTTTTTTTTTTTTTTTGCCTGGGGAACAATTTCAAAGCCTAGGGCACGCGCTGGAAAGCTAGTTGATGTGAGCACATCCTGCATGCCTGTGTTAATCACTACCTGGAGAATGGAGAGATCCCATCCTCCCTCTTTATTCCCATCATGCAGAATGTGCAGAAGGACACGTTGTTCAGTGTTCAAGGTCAGAGGCTCCCAGGGTGGCCAACCCGGAGTGTCTCCCTTGTAACGAAGGGTGTCCAGGGGTCAGGCCTTGATGTCCTCAGGACACTGGCCGTGCAAGGAGGGGAAGGGCCACTGATAGTTTCTAGGCTAGCTTGCTGTGCTGTAAAAGCTCCATGCACCTAGAACGCAGCCTCGGATGCTCTGTCCAGTCTTCTGCTCCTGGCCTCCCCGTGCGTCAGCTCCCCCAGTGAACCTGTGTGTCCCTCCATCTCCAGGGCTTTCCTTGGCCTCACCGGACCATCACCCACCCTCGGCTGAGTCTGCTGGGGTGTAGCTGCACACAAAGCACACAGAAATATTAAGTATCTAGGGCTGTAGCCATCACCTCGTGTGTTGTGAATCAGGGGAAGTTGTCATGGGGGCGAGGCTGCCAGGCTCTAGGTGTGGCCCTCAATGTCATTCGATGTGTGGTCTTGGCAGTGGTCATTCACTGGTGCAAGTCTCAGTGCTTTTATTCATAAACTGCCTGATGGACTAAAGCAACAAGGCCCCTTTCACCTGTAAAGCTGTCCAATTGGTCACATGTATACATTTGAAAACCCTTTGCTTTCTAAATATGCTTCGAAAGTTTTGATCCCTTAGATGGAAAAAACATAACCTCATCAATATGGGAAAATGGATCTTGTAGTGAAGAGTAGTGTCTCTAGAATAAGACCAGAGTTCAAGACCAAGCTCTTCAGTGAAGTGGCCTGTGACCAGGAGCAAGTGACCTAGAGTCTTCACATCTTTTTAAAAAAATACTAAGTGTGATATCTTGTTGTGCTGAGTAAATATAACATGGATGGGCAGTCTTGAAGTTAATAAAGTTTATTAAGAAACACCTCAAAAGAAGGGGACTATAAGTTACACATGGGGAGAGGGAATTTGTGACATACAATTGACAAAGCTTCGTGCCAAAAATATATAAAGCAGCAAATCCAAAAGAGAAAAGAAAGAAGGACTTGCAGGACCTAAGAAATGAATGCTCTCTTCCCTACTGTGGCTGAGAGTAGAGCGAGGGAGATGAACATGGAGAGAGCACATCGTCCTCAGTGGTCTTGAAACTCACCAGCCCTATGTTTCCATCAGGAGGGTTCTCACACTTAGATGAGCTGCTCTTAGCCCCCATCCCACAGAAGCAGATTCAGGGGTGCTGGCAGCTCCTAAGCAGGGACGCCAGGCGGGAGGTGGCAGGCCCCAGGAGTGATGCAGGGGAGAGACCTCTGGGGCAGCCTCAGAAAGTCTCTGCCTGGGCTTCTCTGCAGTGCATTCCAATGGGTTTGGGGTCTTGTTTATTTGTTTGTGGGGTGTTTTTATTTGGGTGAGGTTCATTGAGGTATGATTTGCATAATTAAACCTAATACATAGTGCTCAAGTAAAATTCACCCCTTGAAGTGTACAATTTTATGCATTTTTGGGAAAAACAATCATTCACCTACCACCATAATGAAGATATAGAACAGTTCTCACACCCCAAAAGGGCCCCTTATATACCCAGCAACTGATCTGTTTTCTCCCTCTCTAGTTTTGTCTTTCTGGAATGTCATGGAAATGGAATCACACAGTATGTAGCTTTTTTGAGTGTGGCTTTCTTCACCTAATGCAATGCAACAGAGATGCAGCCATGGGGTCGCATGATTAGTAGTTTATTCCTTTTTGTTGCTGGGGCACATTCCACCGTATGGGAGGACCACAGTCTGTTCATCCACTCACCATCTGATGGGCATTTGGGTTTCTTCACTTTGAAACTTTTGGTAGCTGGAGGTTAACTGCCATCATTCCTTCGACTGGGGGCTTGCATATAATGTGAGGGAATACGTTGTCACTTCTTGTCATCTAACCAGACCCTCATCAGATGCACCGGTAAAAATCAGGGGCACGTGGTTTGGACACATTTACTGTGAGTCAGACTCTAGGCGATGCTCATATGTTATTTCCTTGAATCCTTACTACATCTTTATGATGTACATATTTTATCCCATTTCATAGATGAAAATCTTAAAGCTGGAAAGTTAAGTGATGGTCCACAGTCACTAAATCTTGCGTAGATTTGGAAGACCATCCTCTATGTCTGACTCCCCTGCACATATGCAGAATATGCAATTGATATGTTAACCCAAACGAACCCATGTAGGAATGCTAGCTTCCCAAATAGGGCAGGAATTTTCTACCATTGTTTTATCTGAGCTTCTAGAAATCCTGGATGTCATCTGGTCTCTCCATCCTGAAAGTCGAGTATGGTCTCAGGTTCCCAAGCTTCAGTTGCAATATGCTATTTGGGGAATATGCAAGTTTGGGGACGAATAAAGGGTTTTTTCCTTAAGGTAAAGACCATGGAATTATTAATGTGAAATTGCTAGGGCCCATCCCAGACCCGTGAATGAGGCCTTTGTAAGTGAGGGCCATGAAACCAAAGCCTCATAAGCTTCATGATGAATAGTTTTTAAGCAATACCAATAAATATTTTTGTAAATATTTTGTAAATTGTGTGTGGTGGTGGGGGTCGGAGAAAGGGCCAGCGTCAGGTGGAGGTCTGGTATGTGGGTGGGTGTCATCATTTCTCAGCACTGGCTGTCCTGGATGCACTTTGAGGACTGTTTTCCCACCACACCACCATCCCTGGATGGGTCTGCTTCCTTGCCTATTCCATGGTTGCTAAACATTGGTCCAGTGGCGAGGTCCTGCCAGGTGTGTTGTCCTTCTAGATCAAGCTCTGCTCCTCTCTAGGCTGCAGATTTTACCGGTCCCTGTGGTGAGTTTGAGAACTTCAGGGCTGACCAAGGCAAAGAAGAGACAAGACCGTGAGATGACAATATTGCATGACAAGTTTTACTGAGTGGCATTTTTTTAAACAATATTTTTAAAGATTTCATTTATTTACTTGACAGGGAGAGAGAGAGAGCGATATCAGGAACACAAGCAGGTGGAGTGGGAGAGGGAGAAGCAGACTTCCCGCTGAGCAGGGAGCCCAATGCGGGACTCGATCCCAGGACGCTGGGATCATGACCTGAGCCGAAGACAGACGCTTAACGACTGAGCCATCCAGGCGCCCCTATTGAGTGGCATTTTGGACAGAACAGCATGAGAGGATAAGTCCCTCCCAGCAGGAACATTTTTCAGAGACAGCTGTACAAGGCCACTGGCCAGAAAAGAAAGAAGGTGAGGGAAATCCCAGCAAGCAGAGGGGACATGGAGAGTGGGCATTTACACATACAGATGATGCTGGCTGCAGCTGCGGGGGGTGGGGGCGGGGAGGGGGGCGGCCCTCTGGGTCAGAGAGCTCCGAAGGGAAGTGGTGGTTTGGGTCTTTTATTGTCACAGGATTTGTCTTATCTACAGTTGGCAGATGTTGGGTGCAGTTTCATGGGGCATGCAAAACAAGCGGGCTCTAAATGGCTAAAATTCTGCCTGTTTGGGGTCTACTGAAAACAATTGTATGTGTAACATTTGAGTTTGGTGCCAGTGGGCTTTGAGCTAATGGTTGTAGTGTGCTGTGGAGAAGTAAGCAGTAAGACCCAATACAAAGGGGTCGTCCCTGGTGTGTTTATACAGTAATCCCTACACAGCACTGGGTCACTCAAGAAGTTTTGAGGCTTCCTCAGCACTAGGCCCCCATGCTTTTTCCTTGGGTGTTATGCTGAGTATTAAGGAGACCCCATGAGTCTCACCCAAATTCTGAGACCTGGCTCTTCCTCAATCTCAGTTCCCAACTGCTCTAGGTGTTTTATAGGAAGTATTTTAGATTGAGCCACAGGGTTGGCAAGAAAATAAGGATTCCAGAGAGAATAAAAATGAGCAAAGTCAGAAAGCCTGGTTCTCTATAACAACCCCTAAGCCAATCTCCACTCAGTGGCAACAATAATCTGATGATTTGTGCTTGGACACCCACCCACCTCGTGTTCACACTTTGGTTCCAAATCAGTTGCTCCAATCCCAGAACTGAATGACATCAAGTTCATTTAGGTGTAGATACACGATCTATCCTCCTGCAAACATGCATTAACCCTAATTATGTTTTAGTATCTGTAAGTGATAATCTTGAAATTAAATCTGGTCCTGAAAATTAAATGCCTGGAATTGTCATCACTATCAATATTGACATGGAAAAGTAACTGACTTAATACAAGTCGACTAAATGTCTGTAATATTTTATACTTGATCCATGAAAAGATGATGACACTTCTCTAATGCATCTTTAAAAATGTCCAACCTAGCCCAATTATTTTAACTGTCTTCCCTTTGCATAGGGAAGTATTTTTTGCCAGTGGTGGGAGGTTATTGCCCACTCCACACAGCCAATGTTGTTGTCTATAATGGAAAGATATCTACTATTTTCTCAAGCTTTATTATTCAATTATTTCCCCTAATATTCTGATGGAGCTTCAAAGAGGAACATAATGGCAAGGATGACATGCCTAATGCTTTGTCCTTTATTCAGGGTAGCTAGAACAGTATGTGTTTTATGACACACAACATAGTCATGTACAAGAATATTGGTTTCTATGTAAGCTTTTAAAATAAAAGAAGTGCCTCTAAGGAAAAGAAAGCCAATAACAACCCATGTAAAGTATCTGAGGACAGGATTTAGATCTAAGAGCCCCTCATTCTTTGCTAAACCCATTCTATTTTCTGGAGAGAATCTAGAGCACTGATGTGAAGATGGTTTAGATTTGATTTCAGATTTTTCAAGATATTTTTTGTTACAAAAAACACATCACCATTCTTTAGCAAAATAATGTGACCATTGGGTCCGTAAACAGTAAGCATACGACTACTGGAATCAGAAATAAAAGTATGAGAATCCAGCTAATCTGAAGGCAGATGATCTGGACTAGACTGTTAATGTAAAGCTCACACCTTAGAAATCTAATCACAAATTCTGAATATGTAGGTGTGACGTCACAGGTACATCTTTGTAAAATCAGAAAGCATCATCTTTTATAACACACGATATGTAAACACGTTTTTTTTCCCATTCACTTTGGCTTTATTGGCTATCTTTTTTTTATGAAACATCCTTTGAAAACAAGGCAGGAAATTGAAGAGGACAAAATAAAGCAGAACTTTCTTTTCCCCTTTAGTGGTCGTGTCAGGTGGTTCTACGTGTACTGTCTATACATTGCAAGAGCAATAATAGAATAATAATTCTTGTATTTATTTAATTGTTTTAATTTTAATTTTTAATTTATTTTTTAAAAATATTTTATTTATTTATTTGAGAGAGAGCGCACACAGAGGAGAGTGAGAGGGAGAAGCAGACTCCTCACTGACCAGGGATCTAGACGTGGGACTTGATCCCAGGACCCTGGAATCATGACCTGAGCCAAAGGCAGACACTTACGTGACTGAGCCACCCAGGTGTCCCAATAATTCTTTTAATTAAAAATGAAGTTTAGCTTTTCTCCTTTCATAGGTTTATTTATCTGTCTATAACTACATTGCTAACATCATTTATTTTTGTATTTAGTATGTTCAGATATCATACACATAGAATCTTTATTATATTCTAATATTTTCTAACTTGTCACATGCAGTAATATTGATATGTGGGATAATATATAAACTCTAATATCTTCACAGAGGTATATGTAGTATTACTTATAATATTAAAAATTTGTGTACTGTATTTTTGTAAAAGCATCGTCTTACAAAAGTCATGTTGTAGAAGAAGGGGGAGTCTGTCTCTGTGCGGGCTTATAGGCTTGCTGACGTTGTCACCACATTACATTCAGCAGAGAGACCCAGCGTCTTTCAGCAAACTTCCGTCCCTGGGTCACAGTTGATCATGACCTCCACCAACCTCAAGACTAACATCAGTCGCCCACAGAAACGGAAGCAAGGAGCCCCCAAATTGCAGTGGGCTGCATGTGAGGTAGCCTCTGCTTCAAAGGGGGAGGATGCTGAAGAAGGGATGACATTATGCATTAGATTTTTTTAATAGAATAAAATACTTTCATACAATAAAATAACTGAATACTAATATGCGTGCCATATAAGAGCCACGTGTAACTTTAAATTTTCTAACAGATCCATTAAGAAAAGGAAAAAGAACCAGGTAAAATTAATTTTTACAATACTTTACATCCAATATATCCAAAATATTATTTCAACCCATAATTCGATATAAAAATAATTGGGATATTTTACATTTCACACTTTGTACTAAGGCTTCGAAATCTGGTCTGGACTTCACACTCGTGGCACATTTCAGTTTAGACGACCCACATTTCTGGTGTTCAATAGCCATGCGAGGCTAGTGGACACCATAATGCATCAGATTTTTAAATTCATAATAATAATAGCTAATAGATTTTGAACTTTTCCTGTGCTTAAGCACTAACTTTTTATTCTATATCTAATTTAATCTTCATTTTCCACCTAATCGCACCAGCTGGTGTGTTAGGGCTAAGACTTAAGCTCCGATCTGTGGTTTGCCACCTCAAGGCTTTGAGCGCGACACTGGGCTACCATTTGCTTTATGTTAATCACCACAGCTCCCTCAAAGCCCTTATCTGAGATGTTACAGATACATGTGATGTTGCCACTGTTTCAAGCAAAGGGAAAATTCAGTATTATTGGAGGAACTCACACCTCATATAGAAATATTGTTTTGAATTTTTCTACTTTCAGCTGTTTCTGCAGATCTCAGATGTCTATTTTGATAGTTCTACTACAGTCACTTATTTTTCTAAGATAATCTGTTCTCCATATGTAACATGCTTAGATCTGTAAAAGCCTCTTCCTAAGGGAGTAGACCCTACACTGGGGATGTCACGTGGCTCTCACCCCAACAACCGGGTTCATTCAGCATCTGTGAGGATGCGTCTCACGGGTGTAAGACATGTGAGAAAGTCTCCATCTTCATTGCACTCTGACAGTATCCTCCATCCTTGAGGGCAATCCAGCATTTAGGAAAGGATGACGGGAACCACCTACCCATAATAAATGTGTTTCATCTGTAGACTCTCTATAAATATCCATTCTCGATTTACTTGTTTAGAGTCTCCCACACACTGGGGTACTATGTTATTTTTATCATTCAGTGTTGAGTTTTGTGATCCATGATGTTCCAAATTCAATGTCAAACCATTACTTTTCCAAAATATCACTACGTGTTCCTGATAACAAAGACAATTAACAACTTGAATATATCAAAATATTGGTCACTGTTTTACACATTAAACCAAATGCCATTTATGTTACTAGAAAGAAAGTTGTTTTTATGTAACTAAAAAATTTTCATTTTCATTTGACAAAAACTGTCAATAGGAAGAGAAGAAATGAAAAAATTGTAGAAAATACATATTAATCTCATATGGTTTCAATGTACTATCATAAAGCTTCAATTTTGAAAATACCATCATTTTCTGAATAGATATATCTCAGTGGTTATATGTTAAGATTGCTCAACATCTACTGGTATTTTTTGCGGGATAATTCTTTGGTGTGAGGGGCTATCCTGTACATTGCAAGATGTTTAAAAGCATCCCTGCCCTCTACGCATTAGAGTCTAATAACACCAGAGATTGCCATTGCCAAATATCCCTTTGGATACAAAAATTCTTCCCCAGTTGACAACCACTGAGATATATTGCTTTTTTTTTTTTTTTTTTTTTTAAGATTTTGTTTATTTGACAGAGAGAGAAACAGTGAGAGAGGGAACACAAGCAGGGCGAGTGGGAGAGGGAGAAGCAGGCTTCCTGCGGAGCGGGGAGCCCTATGTGGGGCTTGATCCCAGGACCCTGGTATCATGGCCTGAGCTGAAGGCAGACGTGTAATGACTGAGCCACCCAGGCGCCCCTGAGATATATTTCTCATATATACTTTTTTTGACTTTGGTGTTTTTCAGGGATAAAAGATTATAACTAGAAAGAAAAAAGACTGTTATCTTAGGTAAGGTAAAAAAAAAAAAAAAGGTAGAATTCCTAGATAAAATGACTACATACATATACCCAGAAGTGTATTGATACAGAATTGCTTGATTTAAGAATGACACTGAATTAGCTGTCTGTTGTTGTTTAGCAAATTACTCTAAAACTTAGTAACTTAAACAACAAACTTTTATGATCTCAGTTTCTGTGACTCAGGAATCCAAGGGGCAACATAGCTGGGTGGGGAGTTCTGGTTCTTAGGTTTCTCACCAGGTTGGAGTCAAGATGGCAGCCAGGGCTCCAGTCATCTCAACTCGACTGGGGCTGAAGGATCATCTTCTAAGACACACCCGTGGGTGTGGGCAAACTTCAGCTTCTCCCAGGCTGTTGGACTGAGCCCTCAGTACTTCATCACCCATGTTGGCTTCTTCACAGGCTGCTCTTACAGCATGGCAGCAGCTTCATCCCACACAGGTAATCTGAGAATGAGACAAAGCACACCAGAGATAGAAGCCACATGATTTTTTTTTTTTTTAGATTTTATTTATTTATCTGAAAGAAAGTAAGCAAGAGAGAATGAGCGGGGGGAGTGGCAGAGTGAGAAGGAGAAGCAGACTCCCCGCTGAGCAGGGAGACTGTCATGGGGCTGGGTGGGTCCCAGGACCCCAAGATCATGACCTGAGCCAAAGGCAGATGCTTAAATGACTGAGCCACCCAGGTGCCCCCCCATGCTTTTTATAATCTGATTTTGGAAATGACATCCCATCACTCCTGCCATATAAAGTGAACCAGTATGACCTGCCCACCCTCACTGGGCGGGCATTACAGCAGAGCATGATCATCAGGAGACACGGACCACGGGGAGACATGAGAGGCTGCCTACCACAGTCTCCGTTGCATAAACAATTAGCTTCCTACGAAATGAGAGTCAGAACCCTTCCTTGCTTTGCTGATAACCACTTCCGTAACTTGGGACCCTTTTCTCAGCTGAATCATGTGCAACTTTGTCAACGAATCCTCTTAGTCAGTTTTGAGTCAAAACCCCTCCAATCTTTGTCAGAACGCCTCCTTCCCAGAACACGCAATGACTCACTGAAATTACTATCAGTAACCCAGCAGTGAGGGAAACTCCTCCTTCCTATGACTGAGGCAGTGGACAAGCAGATGGTTCTCCACTCCCCTATGGAGCTCTGAAGGCCTAGGTGGCTGGGAAACATCCTGCTCTTGGCATCCTGGCTTCCAATCCAAGCTCCACCCCTTATGTGCCTCTGAGCTTATTTTTCTGACCGTCAAAATTTTTTTGATAAGATGAGACTAACACTAACTACCTCTCAGGACTGTTGTAGAAACGAAATGAAGAAACACATAGAAAGTTCCTAGGGCATGGTAGAATATTTTAAATGAAAGTTTTCTTACATTCATTGATTTCTACAAAGAAGCAGTTGTTAAATGGTGCTGTACACGTAGGGTTCTATATTTGTACTAATTATAATTAAGTACCGTTTGTCCATCCAGCCTGGATTATAAACAGCAGTGAAATCTGAGTTACTTTGGGAAAATGCTTTGAGTTCCAAGATGTCTAATTTAGAATGAGTTTTTGAACGACAGTTATTTTAATTTGAGGACAGTGTGTAATAGTTAGATTTGTTTCCTTGTACTTACTAGTGATTTTAACCAGAATTCCTGACAGAACCGTTCTTTTAGTCAGATTCCTGGAATAGGAAACGAGAATTCTGGAATCAGGCCTGGTACCAATTGTTGGGGTCATTTTGGGCAGGTGGCTTGATTTCAACTGGCCTAATTTCCCTGAGTTTACAATGAATGAGGCATATGGATGAGGTAATTTCCAAGGCTACATCTGATAAAATTCTATGCTATTCATCTTGTTGGAAACAGTAATGTCATGGGGAAAATAATCCAGTAAAGCAGAAAATATTTTCTAAAATATGTCCATAACTTTCTCATGTCATTTAGAAAGGACTGCTAGTCTCTGCACTGAAGTAGGTGTATAAATATGTATTGAGCTAAATGATTTTGCCATTCCTTGCAAATCTTGGTGGAAGCTTGTAGGAAGTCTTTCCTTAGTAGGAATTGGTAACTGTTGGAATGCTAGTGACCAACTTATTTTGAAAACAGGTAAATAAAGGGGAAGAAATAACAAAACAAACATTTACTCTTTTTTTTCCCCCATTGGCCAACCAAATAGTGGATGAAGAGAAGTTTTTATTTATAAAGCATTCCAGCTAATATATAAATAAGGCATGATAGAAATTAAAATATGGCCATTATGTAGTGCCCATGATTAGTGAATCCAGTCAGTGAGCATCAACAGCAGCTAACATCATAAAAAGAGAAAATCAGACCCCATGAACCTCCTCACAGAGGTCCACAATACCACTGATGAAGCACCCTTGCCATAAAAATGGAACCCAAATCTGATCAAGTTCATCTGGATTCAGTGACCTATATAAAGGGACACACAGAGTACAACGTCACATGTAAATAACACCATGTGCATGCAAGTCCCAAAATTTTGTCTCTGGCAAACTCTACAAGACCAGCTGATCTTATTTCTTTTGCAAATATGTTTTAAGGGAAAATGATTTGTAGAGAAAACTCTACCAATTAAAAGAGATTTATCAATCAAGTACAATGTGCAATTGCATCCAAATTCACACAAATTGTAAAAAAATGTAAAGAACATTTGTGACGTTTACGAGACAGAGCTTTGAATACTGACTAGAGAGCCTCGGTGTTATTAAGAAATTGCAATTTTTTAAATGGGATAATGGTATTGTAGTTATGTTAAAGAAGTCCATATCTCTCAGATACATTCTGACGTATTTATATATGAACTGATGCTTTTTTCTTCAAAATAATGTGGGGATGGAGGATAATGTAAGGGGAACATAGATGCGAAAATGGTATAATGTGGAGGTGGGAGAGTCATAGATGGGGAGTGCGCAGATGATGCTAAAATGGCGAGGAGTTGAAACAGTTAAGGTAGATGACGGAAACGAAGAGGTTTATTACAAAATTTTATGTATATGTTTGGAATTTTTCACAGTAAATAGTTACAAAGTAAGTAAATACCAGCGATTGAAAAGAAAAATAGAACCCTCTATCCTCAAATCCATTCCATATTTATAAAAGCAACTGAAAACAGATGCTTGGGCATCCAAGTGTACTCTACAATGGATTTTGTAAAAACTCAACTTTACAGCCCATAACAAAATGCTAACTTTCCCCCTAGCTTTAAGAGCTGGAAATGGGATATAAAC
Source organism: Mirounga leonina (assembly GCF_011800145.1). Lineage (NCBI taxonomy): Eukaryota > Metazoa > Chordata > Mammalia > Carnivora > Phocidae > Mirounga > Mirounga leonina. Next base: position 5,286,339 of record NW_023270865.1, on the reverse strand, counting down.
AGTGGTATGCCAGCCCCTATAAACTCACGAGAATTGATTATTAAAATTTCAATTGTTAAACTCAGCCATCATTAAAATTAAGTTATATAGCCATAATTCAATCTATTATCCAATTCAACTATGCATAATTTAATCAACTACATACACATATTAAAAGATAATACATATTCAAAACTCATTGCTCCTTAATTATTTTACTATATTTTTCCATTTCCACACTCCTAAGGTTATTCGCGTCTACCGTGTGTGTACGTAGAGTGGTGAGGCTACGTGGGTGTCGTGCATCTCTTTGCAACTCCATGTTCAGCAATATCACGATGGTTGCTTGCAATTGGCCGTGGTGGAGTATTTACAGCGTAGAAATTGGCCAATACTACAAACCAAGGCTTTTTTTGTTTCCCCTAATGGCCAGTTGTTAATTGACATAAGGAATCATCCATTTAGTTCTAATATGAATAAAATATGCTTATAAGACTTAAAATTTATTTATTTAGAGAAATACTCAAGAAGTAACTGTTTCTGCACACACTGTCCCATTCTCTTATACCTGTGTATTATACGTCATTTCCTCTACTCTCTGTGAGCTCCTAAGGGTAGGCATTAGTCTTTTCCAGTGCCGCAAGAGTGACTGGTGCATTTGGCTGGTTGAACAATGAAGTGATGGATTTCTATTTATTTAGCATCTTTAATGTGATCATCATGCCAGATACTATGGAGAGGCAGGAGAGGTATAAACATTTCTTTTCCCCTCAAAGGGTTGTTAGTCTAATTGGGATAAGCCCACTGGTAGATTCAACAATGGTATCAGTGATATGCAATCATTTACCAATTTATTAGATAGAAACAATAAATTCTAAAAGAGATCAATAAACAAGCAGCCAGGGAGGGCAAGGGTATTCAGTGAAATATGAATTACCCTAGATGGCTGCTCACCAAGTTCTTGGTTAAGAACCACCTCATACCAGGTACTATGCTAAATAATTTGTATATATTTCATTTAAAAAACCATAATGGTACTGTGAGATAGAAATATTAACCCCATATAACAGATGAAAAAACTGAGCCTTGGAAAGATTAAGTAATTTTCAGTGAGAGATAAGGCTTAGATTTTGTCTCAGATTGTCTGTTTTCAGGATCAGGCTCTTAAGCATTTCGCATACTGACTTAAAGAGGAAGAACAGAATTAGTTCTGGAAAGATTGGTGTAACGTGAGAAGCAGAGAGAAAGAAAGGATAGTTTACATAATAGGGAAAGAGGCATCATCGAGGCAAGATATCAGGAAGAGCTAGCAAGGAGTCTGTCTTGGCCGAGCAGCTGATTCATCTTTGGGCAGAGTAGGAATATGAGACTGGCTGGGAGGACCTATTTTCTTGAGTGCTTTGAAAGCCAGGCGAAGAAATTTGGCTCTGAAATAGGGAGCCATCAAGGTTTTTAAGCTGGAGAGTACTATAAAAATTATAGAATTTTCAAAGATCATTAGCAGATCTACCAAATGGATTGAAAGGGCAAGGATGGAAGCAGATGCTGTTGTAATAAAGGTATGGAGCAACATCAAACCAAAATCGAATAAAAGATGCTTTCTTTGGAGTTTGGGAATTTTTCCTAAATTATTGCTCATAACTAATGATGATAAAACCACAAGACATTCTCCTAATTGGACAACTAATGACTTTCCCCTTTAGTAATCATAGTACAAATCCAATATCCTACCTCAAAGCAGATTGATTACTACTATCTCTGACTCTGGTGCCCTGGCAGAATGGAGGTCATCTCAGTGCCTTTTGAGCGAGGTGGATTGTTGTACAGGGCTTCTAGCACCTGATGCTCCAGGGCACCCAAACCCAGAAACAAACCCACTCACCCACTCACAGCATTTGCCAGGGCTGCCCTGGCACATTTCCAAATGTCTTATGGGGGAGGGGACACCCCAATGGGGCAAGACTCAGATGAGCTTACCACCTCTGGAATTCAGTTTAATGTTCTTTTCTTCCCCAGAAGTATCTCATCCATTAAGAAGGTTTCATATCAAACCATCTGTCTTTTATTTCCAGGGAAGCCTTAGACAGACTTAATTATTCATCACATCGACCTTCCAAGTCTCTGACCAGATGAATTATTTGAACTCATTTGAAAATCTCTTAATGGCAAAAGGAGAATTATACACCAGGGCTATGCATACAGCCTAAGCAGAGTAGGTAAACACTCTGAATAATCATTCACAATAGTAAAATGACAGCTTATTTAGGTTGTAAGAGATTTGAGGTGAAGATCACGTTAGCATACATTCAAGAAAGCAGAGGAGGGAAAACAAGAAATACCTCTGGAAGAAAAGGGAGACAAAAGCAGGACTGAACAAGATTCGTGGGTTTCAATAGCCTATTACATTATTCATCAAGAACCTATTGTATGCCGTGAGTCCGTGAGTCTGATTCGATTTCCAAATTCACATTCGGAAATTTTGTCTTACAAAAACGAGTGGGTGGAGATGTGTGGATTTTATTCACCTTCTCTAGGCCGGCGGCTGGCTGCTCTAGTCCTCAGGGAATATCATTGCAGCCCCAATCCAGCCCAAGACAGCCTCTGACTTCCATAGTCATGACAGTCAAAACCCAAGAGGTGCGTCTTCCTCTTACCAAAAGTTCCTCACCAAATTCTTTCCATGAGTTACCAGTGAGATTACAGGCAATAGATTGGCAGGGGGACAGGGACCAAAGACCGGGGAAAGAAGATCGTATTGAACAAAGGGATTTGGAGAAGGAGAGGCTGGGAGACCCTCCCCCCCACACCCAGCGGAAAGTGAGGGCTGAGAGCCATGACAGGTAAAACGAGCTATGGAAACCCACCTTTTGTGGGACTAAAGGACCAATTCCAGGGACGTCAGAGAAGGTTCTGTGCAGGGGATGGATGCCGGTAGGATGGACACAGTTCTGACATCTCCAGGTCACTCTAATTCGTGCAATATTTAGGTTTTGTTTAATATTTGAATACATCAATTTGGAACACCAAATTAGAGTGTTTAATAATGGTAAGTTTTGCAGTGACCTGGAAATTTCTAATTGAAATTATCTCCTAACTAGTCTTCCTGCACCACCCCACCCCCATTCTGTCTTCAACACAGCACCCTGTGATCCTTATAAAAGACAAGTCAGACATCAGTCCTCCTTCACATTCCTCTGATGGCTTCATGTGCCATGGGGAGCAACAGCTAAATCCCGAGGAGTGAGGGGCCCCTGTGTGATTGAAGGCTCTGCAGCAACCTGGTTTTACCCCTTCCACCCCACCTCACCCCACACTAGCCTCACTGGCCTTCTTGCTGATCTTCTCCCAAGTCAAGCACGATCTCTCAGACCTTGGCACAGACCTTTCCCTTGTCCTGTCATTCTCTCCCCAGACATCCACCTAGCTCCCTCCCACGCTTCCTTCGGATCCTTGCTCACTGTCACCTTCTCAAACCACTCTCCCCGTCACCTCTTCTTTAAAAGGGCAGCAGAGCCTGTCCTGTGCATTCTCATTTCTCCTGCTCTAAGTTTTTCATTTCCCCCCCAGATCATCCCAGCACGATACTAATTTGTTTATTATGGTCATTATTTACTGTCAGTTTCTACCAACAAGGAGGAAGGAACCTTTTCTGACATGCCTGATTGCAGCTAGAAATGCCATGCTTGTTTGTCTAACTAATCCATTCATTCATCTTTTCTTTGCATCCGGTGGATATACTAATGATGACGTCAAAGGTTATGATGTAGAGAAACACAACGGAGTTTCAAGTCTGTGCAGGGCAACCTTTAATAATGATGGTATTTTCTGGGAGACAACCTGCTTTTTTGAAGCTGATGGTCAACATCATCAGAAACCTCTGCTTCCGGATCCTGGTTGCCTTTCTGTGTTACTAGCTGCTTTCCCTCCCGGCGGCATCTCGATCACTCGCTCATCCTTTCTCACATAGTGAGTCGTGCTGACGAAGCCCATGCCAACCTGCATCACATCTACAGTGTCTGCATTTTTGCCCCCACCCGACCACCTGAGCACGCATAGATTTCAGTATTCCTGTATGCAACCTCTGCTAACACAGATTCAAGAGCGAGGAGGAGTAAAGAAGCACCCTCCGTGGGAGAGCTCCTGTAACATGGGACACCTGCCATGGGAACTGATTTTGTAAGTAACTGTGTCCATCATTTAGTTAGGGGCTGATTGCTACCTGTTTACCTGCCTTGCCAGGGGTCAGCAGGACAGTCTTGGCTGCAGCTAATTAGGCTCATCCCTCCAGGAACTTCTCCTTAACTTTTTAAGAGGTTCTGTATAATAATGACAACATAAAATAATTATACTGGAGCAACTGAATGTACAAAATACAATGAACTAATGCTAATTGAATGACCATATCCTTAAGCACAAATATAAATATCGAGCCCTAACAACAGAGTGATTCTGACACTTGCCTGATTGTTTTGTCAGGATGAAAGCATGCCGAGGGATTGGGTTTATCTTATTCATCACGGGGTCTTTGGACAGCAGGGAGCAGGGGCTGAGTGACTGTTGCTGAATGGATAAATCAATTTTTCCTTGAGGAAAAGCCAGTGGTCTTACCAGCTGAGTCTGAATCCTTGTGGGTTCTTGCACTTGGCTCTGTGTGAAATGCAGGCAAGCTATTTGTGTTTCCTGTGCCTCAGTTTCCCCAACGGTGAACTATGAATAAGACTGTTTCCTGTTTCAGATATGTGGTGAGGATGAGATGTGTTTTTGTATGTGGGACCACTCAGGACCATGAATGCTCTTTCTTATCCAATATTATCTTTAGGGCCACAGAGGCCTTTTCAGGGTAACTTTCAGAAGACAACCAACATTCTGGGGCCATGAAGCAGGCTTTGTTCAGTGAAAAATTGCCAAATGGTCAGCATAGGATTCCTTGCTGGTGTATCCGTTTCCACAAAAGCTGGCCCTGATCTCACTCTTGGCAGTTGACCTTTTTCTGTCTGATCACCAATTACGTCCCATAAAAGCACCCTTGATGGTACTGTCTACACCTTGGACTGTGATGACCTCGCACTGGGCTGGCTACTTTCCATCTGATGACCTTGCTCAGCCCTTCATTTTGCCTTGACAGTCCTCCTGCACCTTCATCATTGTGCTCTAATAACACAGTGCTTCCGTATCACCTGCCTCAGAGTAGACCCCCCCCCCCCCCCAGTCTCAGTACTCCTCTTGCTCTGGTTTCCTGGTTCTGCCTTCTCTCCACCCAAACTTCTTACCAACAAGTGCTTCACACCGTGTTGTGCCATGGTGGCCATTCCCATGGGAGAGGGCAAGTAGAGTAACTGGAGTACACTCTTAGCTATCCAGTCTCAAATTATGCTCTTTGCAGACTTAAACAGTTCACACTGGTAGCATTTAGTGCAAGCTAGTTGTGTTTCTAATTGCCACTTTGTAATTAGCACTGCCAATTCTTTTTTTTTCCTTTTTATTAACATATAATGTCTTATCTGTTTCAGGGGTACAGGTCTGTGATTCAACAGTCTTACACAATTCACAGCGCTCACCATAGCACATACCCTCCCCAATGTCCATCACCCAGCCACCCCATCCCTCCCACCCCCCACCACTCCAGCAACCCTCAGTTTGTTTCCTGAGATTAAGAGTCTCTTGTGGTTTGTCTCCCTGATTTCGTCTTATTTCATTTTTCCCTCTCTTCCCCTATGATCCTCTGCCTTGTTTCTCAAATTCCACGTATCAGTGAGATCCTATGATAATTGTCTTTCTCTGATTGACTTATTTTGCTCAGCATAATACCCTCTAGTTCCATCCACGTCGTTGCAAATGGCAAGATTTCATTTTTTGATGGCTGCATAAATATTCCATTGCGTGTGTGTGTATATATATATACATGTGTGGTATATATATATATATATATATGTATATATACACACCGCTTCTTCTTTGTCCATTCATCTGTTGATGGACATCTAGGCTCTTTCCATACTTTGGCTATTGCTGCTATAAACATTGGGGTGCAAGTGCCCCTTCGGATCCCTACATTTGTCTTTGGGGTAAATACCCAGTAGTAATACTGCCAATTCCGACCTAGTAGAGAAAAAAGTTCTGAGTATCTTTAACAAGAATGTCCCTCGTCATTCTGAAACTATTTACAAGAAACACTGCGCCGTCTGATCAGACTGCCTACATAGGAGCTGGGCTTACGGGACCTTGGAGAACCCACTTTCAGCAGTTACAGTGAAGAGTAGGGTTCACCTTTATCTTACTGTGGCTAGAGAAATGCCCTTAATTTCAACTTGCTATAATGATGTCCTTATAATCTGTATGGTGTTATATGATGAGAATCCAAAGAAAGCTTGCAAGGTGACGATAATATTGGTAGACATTTCCTCCACCAGTAAAACTGAACTTGTTAGTGCACAAGTGACATGTAAATTGAAGTGACAAACATCTTCAGAAGCACCCAAAATTGTATTAATGACTCAGAATGATTGGTTTTAATTCATTAAAAATATTGGGGGGAAATAATGTCTGGTACTCTCTGAACATTATAAATTGAGGATTTAAAAAAAATATTTTATGCCTAAGAGAAAAAATGTCTTTCAGATAGTGCATTCAGAGACAAACTGATGAATAAGGATATATTAAGCACTCATTCTTGCATAAATGATATTAAAAATATCCAATTAAAAAGCAAAGATGATTGAGTAACCAAGAGTAAATTAGCAATTAAGTCTCCTCCAATGAATAACTCTAAGACTTCCTCCAAAATTGAAAAATTGTCAAATAAAATGTCACAAATATACTGTTTTTACTTGAAAATCTATCGGGTTATTAAATATTAATTTTATCTGCTTTTAGGTGTCTATAATTTTAAGCCAAATATCTTACAAATAAAATATGTTCTGTTATCAAAAACTAATCGTTTGTAGTTTGGAACCAGGGCCTCTATTTCCACAACATGGTGTCCTAGAATCTAATATACCAGTAACAACAGAACCGCGTAAGTGTACAGCTGGTTGAAGAGTTGTGCAAGAAATTTAACTGGAATTCTAGGGAGTTTTAACTTGGATGCTTTCTGAAGATAGATTGTAAATAATACAATTAATTTACCCATTTTGTGAGTTTTCTTGTGTGTGGCAGGGGGACTGGTTGAGATTGGTGATCAAGGAGTAAGTCACTAAAGGATAAAATAAGAATGAAAACCACGTATCGCAATGTGGAAAGATTACTATATACAAGTACAATGATGACTGATAGAATTTACATCCACTCATCATGCGCTGTCACTCTCAGAAGCACTTTATAGGCGCTGACTCATTTAAGCACAGAAAGAATGATTTTGCGTGAAGAGAGCAGAAAAATGCCTAGGAAAAAGTGCTTTTAAAAGGAGGGACCAGGATCAGGCTAGCCACAAATAGGGTCTTTGGGAGTGGAAACCAGGGTGAGCTTTCCTCATGACAATATAGAATATATTCCAGATGCTATTCTCGCATTACTATTGTTGAGTCACATGATCATATCTATGTACGCAGATTTGAGATGTGGAAGTGAATCAGGATTTCGCAGCTTAAGCAAGACAATACGAACTTGAAAGATTTTGATAGAGAGATCCAAAACCGATTCATGCATTTAGGGGGAAGAAAGGCAGATTCCTGAAGGAGGAAATAATTTAGACTTAAGAAAAGACTGTGGGGATAGTAATGCACACTTAGTACATCTTCTCTCTGTCTCTATCATCTGTATCTATCTATCCATATATCTATCATCTATCTAATATATATTACATACTTTATATGCACAATAAATGTGCACACTATATATATTTATATATTCATTATACATATTATATATGTATCTATATATCTGCACATCAAGGTTGGGGGGATAGAAATCTATTTTGAGAATGACGAGATACTACATTAAATTAATGTATTAAAGCATTAATACATTAAAGCAGAAAATAGTAGAATCTTTTCCTTTCCACCAATGTCTTTAAAAATAGGATGAATTCCCATTCGTTTGCTATAAATGTGGATATGTCCTGAGATAATAGAATGGCTGGGATGACCCTTTAACACCCCTTCTCTTTCTCAGAACCTGGACTTCTCTGGGTATACATTCCTTTTATTAGAACAAGTCAATAAAATTGTCTAGAAACAAAAACAAGCTTTCCTCCCTGACTACTTTAGCTCAACTGGGAAATATAATCGCATACCCAACATGTCTCTTCGTTCTTTTTTTGAAATTAAAAAAAAATCAATATCAAGAATGCTCTTTTGACTAGTGCAAAATACCTCAACTAATCACAGGAGGAAAACAACTTCTCTAATGTAAGTTATTTGGGAACATCCTGAAGGCCTGATGATTTGGTGTGTGACAGTAAGATTTCATTTTCTCTATTATTTCCAATGTGGAGGCAACAGATATCACTTCTCCAAGGTCAGAAGGGGAAGGAAAACGAAACTCTCATGAGTAGAGTCAATTCCCTGACTCGATATATCAAGTGTCTACAGGCCCACTTCCTAGGGCAGTGCAAATTGAGTGTTCACATCAGAATGTGAGAAATTAAGGCAAAGAGAGTGAATGAGAGTATAGAGATGCACCTGTTTCTGCCTCCAAAATTTACAGTCTTTATACCACTGCCATGCTACATAATTACACATGAGTTCTACAAAACATGTCACGTTGATGACTGATCTGTGATTACACGTGCTCTGGGGAAACTTCTGGTGCATTATGACATCTATTTTGCCATTTTACCCTGTCAGCCAGGACACCTTAGTCTTCGCAATACCTTATTGTAGCCTTATTCCCCCAGCAAATTATTGCCTGCCAACTGTTTATCCTCTGCAGGTAAACCTACTTTCCTATCTCTTCCAGGAGATTCCCTGATCTTACTGGGCTCTTTTAGCAACCTTCCTACAATTACAATGAGCTGAACCATTCATCTGTATATTGGTGGAGAGAACAATTTTATGGGATGTAAAATTACTAATGATGTGTAGATTTCAAGCTTCAATTTTCTCCTGTTTGAGAATGAAGTCTATTTCTCTACTGAACAAATCCTTCACAAGAACAATCATAAAGTCAAAAAAGATAGTCAAGAACAAAAAAGTTTATATTTCATCAGTTGAGATACAAGTGAAAACATATCACAAAGGGGAAAAATCTCTAAAATCAGGTAGTGAATTATAGATATAGCAGAGATATAATTATAGGAATATAATATGTGGAATATAAACAATTCATTATTTTTCTAAGAATTTTTGAATCATTTTATTTTGATTTCACTCATTTTACCTCACACAGCAAATCTCTTTTTTTTAATTCACAAAATCAAGGCAATTAGATACTCTTGTTCAACTTAAGAAATGGTCCAGAGAGTAGGATTTATTCTAAAATCATTAATATGAGAGAAAACTATGAAGATAATTTGTTTTCTATTCATTAAAGTTGGAATTTTAATTTTTCTCTTTATGCATTTTCTAAACCCTGTCAATTGTTTTGAAAACTTAGGAGTCAAGAAAAGCCAACTTTTCCCTGGAGCTGGTGGGAATCCTCTTTAGAGTCTGTGATGTGCAGAAACCCACTGTTTGTTATCTGGGTCTCTGGGCAGTGAACATGAGAGACAAAATATAATATGACTTATTACATCTGGTACTCAACAATCGCTTCCCAGCCTTTTGGCTAAGATCAAGTGCATCTGGTACTCAACAGAGAAAGCCATACTGTTAATGTACATCCCACTTGGTGAGAGGCCAGCTTTAGGATCAAGTAACATGTGGAGATATACAGAATAACTTGGTTTCTGAGACAAGAACAATTGACATAAATAACGATGCATTGAAAACATCTGACCCATCTTAGGAGAGAAATTTGAAGGCTCCTCTTACTACTCTCTCAGTCTTGGGGGCATAATATACACAAAGGAGTAGTCAATTTTTCAAAACAATTCAGGTCTCTCTTTCTACCTTTCAAGGATTTCTCACAGTTTTTAGAGACAGTGGATCATAGTTTTGGATTTTTTTAAAAAATTCAATCATTTTTGGGGTGTCTGGGTGGCTCAGTCTTTAAGCGTCTGCCTTGGCTCAAGTCATGATCCCAGGGTCCTGGGATAGAGCCCCACATTGGGCTCCCTGCTCCGCAGGAAGCCTGCTTCCCCCTCTCCCACTCACCCTGTTTGTGTTCCCTCTCTGGCTGTGTCTCTCTGTCAAATAAATAAAAAATAAAATCTTTAAAAAAATAAAATAAAAATAAAAATTCAATTATTTTTAATAAATGTGGAGTAGGAGAAGCTCCATCTTGGTGTGGAAAGCCCCTCTCTTTGTGTCTTTTAAAGGAACTTTAACAAATAAAAGAGAAAAGGGATAGAGCAAGATTGGGGAGTGTATGTTTTGGCCTTACTTGTATTTAGATAATTTGACTTTTGGGACATACCTTTTCTCCACATGAAAAGAAAGGGTTAAGATTGGCTGAAGAAGATTTAAAGTTTTGTATCTCAAATGATTAGCAAACTTATGAAAAGATACAAAGAGGTTGAAAGCAAAAGGATGGAAAAAGATATACCATAAACTGGGTGGCTTATAAATTGTTTTATTTAGTTTATTTTTATTTTTTAAAGGATTTATGTATTTATTTGAGGGGGGAGGGCCAGAGGAAGAGGGAGAGAGAGACTCTCAAGCAGACTCCCCACTGAGTGCAGAGCCCGATGTAGGGCTGGATCCCAGGAACCCGAGATCATGACCTGAGTTGAAACCAAGAGCTGGATGCTCAACCAACTGAGCCACCCAGGTGCCCCAATTTTTTAAAACATTATTCTTAAAATAGAAAATTAGCCTTTCACAGTTCTGAAGGCAAGAAATGTAAAATCAAGGTACTGTGCAGGGGCAAGGTACTGGGCAAGGTTCCCTCTGAATGCTCCAGGGGATGATCATTCCTTACCTTTTCCAGTTTCTGGTACCCCAGTGTTCCTTGGCTTGTGACTATATCCCCCAATCCTCACTGGCATCTTCACAGCACTGTCTTCCCTGTATGTGTGTGTGTGTGTGTGTTCTCATGGTGTTCTCCTATGCATGTGTGTATCCAAATTTCCTTCTTCTTCTAAGACCATCAGTCATATTGGTTAGGAGTTCACCTGAATGGCGGCATCCTAACTTGATTATATCTACAAAGACCCTATTTCCAAATGTGGTCATAGTCATAGGTACCAGATGATTAGGAAGTCAACATATCTTTTGAGGGGATACAGTTCAACTCCTAACAGAATGCCGACAACAGAAACAATGCTTTTACCGTGTGAAACTGTTAGAGACGTATCTGAAATCTTTGTGCCTCGCACAGGTACCAGCTGGTGACCTGGAATCCCTTAGCTGAATGTAAAGTCAGACTGCCTCAGAGAGCCCAGAGGAACTGCTCTCTTAGGTTTGGATCCTACTTTGACACCAGATTAGCCTAATATTCTTTTAAAGAGTCTCCTCACTAACATACTACTTTGCATTATCAATAAATGTGATTTTATGAGATGAATGTACAAAGCACATCTCTTTTCCTCTACGACCTTTCTTCCTGCCTTCATTAGTGTTATCTAATTGCATCAGTAGGAGACAGATGATCTTCAGCTTTCGACTCAGCCAGGAGGGCCCGTACTGTTCTAGCTACCTACAAGAGCAGCCTCCGCCTTGAGATCTGCCAAGTCAGACAACAGCCACAGCGACTGGCCTACCCACATCTGGGTTCAGAATTTATGGACGTCCGGCACCACAAGAAAGCAGAGCAGTGACCAAGGGGGAATTATCATGGCTCAACATTTTATCCAGGAACGTTTAGTTTTTCCCAATGGACATCATCAGATGTACCTTCCCATAATGTCTAACCTTTCAGGGAAAAGCCCCTGCCTACTAGAGAGATTTTCTTCAAGCTATGTGATTGAAAAGGAAGCAGCCACATTATCTTACAGACGCTGACAAGCAGGCCCAAACAATTGGCTGGAATGGACTGTCCAGGAAACCTGGCAAGTTTGGATTCTGGCCCTTGGGTGCTGTGCTGGAGTTGGGTTGGGGTTGTCTCCAGCAGACAAGGGCATTTGAGAGAATTTAATCACACTCTTTGACTTCTGATGTACTTATTTTTACATTGGCTGTATTTATAGGACAGAAGATAGAGGCTTTCTATTTTTGGTTGTGACAAAAAAATTCATTGAAACATACAGTTATTAAAGCAAGAGATTCAATTTTAAAAACAAAACAATGAAGTAAATGAGAGGCACCATCAGAGAATGACTGAGCTTTGGAAAACATGGTGCTAGAGAATTATTACTTCAGCCTCTTTTTGTAGGTCTATTCACATTCAAAAGTTTTTCTTTTGAGTCAGTTTTGGTGCTTTGAGTCTTTCTAGAAACTTGTCTGTTTCATCCAGTTTACCTGATTTGTTCATATTCAGTTCATCAAAGCTTTTCCTTCCAAATCATTTATTTGCTGTTAAGGTTGGCAAAGATTTCCCCTTTCTCATTTTTTCATTCCTGTTCTTAGTATTGGAGCCTTCTTTCTTTTTTTTTTTTTTCCTAGTCAGTCTAACTAAAGGTTTGTCAATTTGATGATGCCTTTCTAGAAACAACTTTTTCTTTCATTGATTTTGTTTACTTTTATATTCTCTATTCACTCATTTCCAGCCTAATCTTTACTATTTCCTTCCTGTGGCGTCCTCAGAGATAACATCTCTTCTTTTTCTGGTGTCATCAGGTGAATTATTTGTAATTGATTTGAGATCTTTCTTCTTCTTCTTCTTCTTCTTCTTCTTCTTCTTTTTCTTCTTAAAGATTTACTCATTTGAGAGAGAGAGTGGGGGGATGTGCAGAGGGAAAGGGAAAGAGAGAATCTCTAGCAGACTCCTGCTGAGCAAGGAGCCCAAATGGGGCTCGATCCCAGGACCCTGAGATCATGACCTGAGCTGAAATCAAGAGTCAGCTGCTTAACCGACTGAGCCATCCCAGAGCTCAGATGACATCTTTCATCTTTTTTAAAATATTGGGGTTTCCAGCTACAAATTTCTCTCTAAACCCTGTGTTGGCAGCACTCCATACATTTGGTGTGTTGTGTCCTCGTTTCATTCCTATGACAATATTTCCTAATTCATCTTGTGATTTTTTTTCCCTTTGATCCACTGCTTATTTAAGTGTGTGTTATTGAAGTTCCCACATAAGTATAAATTTCCCCAATATTTTCCTGTTACTGATTTCTAATATCATTTAATTGTGATTGGAGAATTTGCTCTGCATGACTTCAGTCACATACATTTCTTTAGCTTGTCTTATGGTTTAAAAATCGTCTATCCTGGACAAATTTTCATGTGCCCTTGAGAAAATGTATATTTTGCTGTGTTTATGTTCTACACATGTTGGTTAGATCCATTTGGTTTACCGTGTTGTTCTTCTGCCTGTCTTTTTCTGCCCATCATTGAAAGTGAGGTATTTAAGTTTCCAACTATTATTGTTGACTTCTCTGTTTCTCCCTTCAGTTTTGTTGTTTTTTGCTTCTGGCAACTTTGCTGGCATTCTGGAATTCTGGCAACTTTGCTGTTATGTGCACATGTTCACCACGGTTATATCTCACTCATGGATTTGATTCTACTCTCATTATAAAATTTCTTTCTTTATCTCTAGAAACATTTTTTTGTTTTGTTTTAATGTTTATTTTTTCTGGTACTCCAGATTTTTTATGTTTGCTGAGGATATCTACTCATTTTTTTTTCATCATTTTGTTTTAAGCCTATTTGTACCTTTGAATTAAAGTGTGTCTCCTGTAGACAGTTAGTTGGGCCTTATTTTTTTTTATTCAGTATGATACAACAATCTGCCTTTTGATTGGGTTGTTTCGTGCATTCACATTTAATGTTATTATTGTTGGTTTATGTTTGCCATTATCTTTTTGTTTTCTATACATCAAGTCTTTTTTATTGTTGTTGTTGTTCCTCTGCTCCTCATTTACTGCTTTCTTTTGAATTAAGTGAATATTTTTAGGGCAATAATTTAATTCATTTAATGATTTTTTTTTACAATATTTTTTGAGATATTTTCTTAGTGATTGCTCTAAGGCTTACTTATAAGAACTTACTTTAGATTTATACTAACTTAACTCCAGGAAGATATAAATATATATACACACATATCTTCTTCCCTTTCTCTGTGTGCTATTCATATTAATTATATCTGTAGGTATGATAAACCTGATAGCACATTATTATAATTACTACTATATAATTCTGTCTGTTAAAGAAGTAGAGGGAAGAAAAAATTAGCACAGACATATTTATAGACTTTTTTAAATAAATGAGATAAGATGGCTTCTATATATTGGTCCTACATTGTTTAGTTCTTATGATAGACTGGGACAGTTGGTGCAAAAGCCCTTCAGTGCCAAACTCAAAAAGTCACTAGGATAATATTAAAGTATAACTTGCTAAATGTTTTTACTAAGGCGGTATTTTAATGAGTCCACAGGTACTATTTTCTGATTCTCTAAATCAATATAGGAATAAAGTCTTACAGCCTGAAGGTATTGATATTTGACAGTTCTCCCTGATACTCACTCTCTAATTGGTTAGTTATCCTTTTTTTTTTTTTTTGCTTAGTTATACTTTTGTTAAGAGTATAATTTTTTTTTTAAGCTACAAAATGCCAGTTCAAAATTAACCACTCTAGCATACTTGGAATGCAGATAAATTCTTGGTAGACACTTCTGGATTCTGCAGCACAGAGAGATCATTTTATCTAGAACCAGGGAGAGGCATTAGCTTTATAAACTATATAAATGCTTCCCATCATTCTGATAAGTGTATATGATAAATACAGATATCTGCCCTGTGGAAATGAAGAATCATAAGCCAGTGGGACTGTGTGTCAAGGATGGCTCCTCTGAAGAATGAAATGCAGGATTAAGGGAGTAGCAAGCCAAGTGTATCAGGACCAATACTGCGTGTGAATGTCTGGTGGCAGGAAAGAGTGACACTTCCTTTTGAGGAGCTGAAGGAGGACCACGCAGCTGAAGTCTGCAGGGAAAGCCACCGGACCCAACCCTGAGGAGGCGTGTAGAGAGCAGGCCAGCAGGGTCTTGCAGGCCACACGCAGATTCCCACTTGGTATTTCACAGGGGCAATAAGTGGAACATTTGTGTGTTTTAAGCTGAGAGATAACATCTTCTCATTTGCATTTGAAAATGATTATTCTGGTTTTGTGTGGAGAGTTAAATTGGAAGGGAAGTAATAATAGTAAGTTATTAGCTGCTCTAAAAGACAAGAGGAGAGTAATATAAGCTGGGTTATCTGCTGTGAGCACCACATAATTTGAGCTACACAAAAGAGACAAAATCCATGCAGCTGAGAAAATGTCTTGGGCATTGAGAATAACATGAAAAGTGTGGAATAGACAGAAAGCCAGGGGAGAGAAGCAGTAACATTTGCAACAAATTTAAATCTTTAAAAGTCTTGGTTAGAATATCTTCACTTCAGGAAACCAGGCTATTTTAAGCAAATTTGGTGCTACATGATGGAGACTGTAAATACACATTAGGTTCAAAAGCCAAAGTAATGAAATCTTGCTGAGCCTAGATCAGAACAATGGAAAGAATTTAAACCTTGGTTTTCTATCTCATTTTCCTTGTGGGTGTTGTGCTGGGGAAGGACATGGTTCCCACAGTATCTACTCAGGGAAGAAGCCTTCAGGAAGCAGTTCTCTCTCAGCCCCAGTTTGATAAGCTCTTTCTATGGGCATATCTGCATTTTCAGAAATCCAACCCTTTCGCCACTTCTACAAACCCCCCTCCGCCCCTGCTGGTGTGAATCCCAGTAGAGGAGACTGGTGGGGAATTTTCAGCAGCTGTGACTTCTCAAGCATGGCTATGATATAAGATAGACATGGCTAACATATAAGATATGTTTAAGATAGGAGATAATATGATATATGTTTTTATCCACTGAGAGGATGTAAACAACTCTCTGTACATGTGGACAAGGTTTAGTCTTTCAGCCTATTGATATTCTGGATGAAATCATTCTAGGCTGTGGGTGTCTGTCCCGTGCATTTGTGGGTGTTTAGAAGCATCCTTGGCTTCTATCCCCTAGAGGCAGTCGTATCCCTCTTCTTGTGACAATCAAACATGTTTTCAATCATTGCCAAATGCCCCCTGGAAATCATAAGTTGTCCCTGGTGAGAATCACTGGTTTAGGTTTTAAAATTGGGTTTTTGTTGGGTTTTTTTTCAGCCTTTGTTATGATTGTTGTTGAGAATTTTGAAAAAGGAGAGTGTTGGTGTTATGTTTAGTTATTAAAAATATACTATTAATTTTCTCTAATGAACAATTTTAAATTTTAGCTTGGGGACTTAAATGGAGAATAGATGTTAAATGTTTAATACCATCATAGCAAAATTTTGATGTTCCAAAATAAGAACTTGGTTAAACAAACTTGGTACGTGCATATGATAAATTTCAAAATAGTCATTACAAATATCATAAGGAAAGGACTTGTCGACATGGGAAAATACTCCTGATAAATTGCAAAAGGAAGACACTGCGGCTACTAAGTGATGTGTAGAGTATGACATCAAAAATATGTGTGTATCTATTCTTTGATGAGAAAAAGACTCTCTAAAGGCTTGATATACAAGGGATACCACTTTAGATTTCCTTCTGAGTCGGCATGACTGTACATAAACTTTGTTTAAAGCAAACGCCTGATTTATGGCCCCCCACCCATGCATTGTAGATCTGCTTTGTGAATGAGTAGCCTAAAGGAAAACCATTCTGTCCTTGAGATACCCAGCAATGCTCCTACTCCCTGCATTCCTTGATGTTAAAACTCATGATTCCTGCCCATATGTTAATCTATAATCTTTTGAGCTTTTACAAGATGTAAAAAAAGTATACAACCCTGTAAAACCTGTTCATTTTCTGGAACACTTTCTTCCCAGTGAAGAGCACATTTCCCCATGGAAGCTGCCTTCATGGTCTTTCCCTCTTTTAGAGATTCAAAAAGGTTTGTTCATTTGTGTCCACAGTTTGTATGCTCTCCACAGATATACACCATAATATTAAGAGAGATTATCTTTGAATGGTGGCATTACAAAGCAATTTCCTCTGTGCCTCTGTGTTTTCCAACTTTCTTACATTAGAAATGTATTACATCCGCAGTGAGAAAAAAAGCCAACCATTAATGTTATTCTTTAAAGTCAGCGCATTTTTAGAACTTCCTGCACCTGGTATTCAATACCTACTTCTGACATCATATGACTGAAATCACCATTATATTCCTACAAACCACATCTGACCTGTGCACGGTTGAAAGGATTTTCACTGTGGTAAAGACATACATCAACCTAATCACACCAATAACTCAAAAATAATGACTTAAAGTTAAGACAACTTTTGAACTCTTAGCTTTTATATCATGGGACTATCATCTTTGTATATGATTAAGGGGAAAAAATACAGCTACTAAATTGACTAGAAAAAAACCTGGCTATTTTTCATTGCCTATGAAAGCAACAGATAATTACAAGGAAAAACACATTAAAATACAGAGGGGGAAATGGATACATTTTAACGCTATTATTTCTTGAAAATGGGACTTTGTCGTATATATTATTTTTCTGCTTTGATAATGTTGCCTGAATGTTCTGATTACAAAAGGGTTTTTGTCTAAGGAGGTTCAGTAACAATGACAAAATGGACTATTTGCTACAAAGAAAATGGAGACGCAATGATATTTCCAAAAATAATATAAACAGAGCTATTTGAGATACTTGCAGGCAGTTCTCATTTTACAGCATTCAAGTTGCATGAAAAATATATACTATTGTTCGATACCTCTGTGCTATTACAATATATTATTATCATGCCAATCCCGTGACCATGAAATTTATAATTAACAATATTTTGTTTTCTTCTTAGAATTTTGAAGTCTTTTTGAAATGATTTGAATCGTGCAAAAATTCTAAATAAGTCCAAAGAAATTTACTTCTTGTTCCTTCCAATACATTCTAGAATAAGTAAGTATCATTCTGCTGACAGAAATAGAAATTTTCTCAAAATACCATTTAAAAACCCTAACGGTTGGCATTTGAAAAGTATTACTTAATCTGCTCTGCTCAACTAAGGTATTAGGGAAGTAAATAAGATAAGAGCCTCTTTCAGTTTTATATGAAAGGATTTACACTTTTGGCTGGGGAGTAGGATATGGTGCCTGCCCGTTTATCCCATCATGACTAAAACACACACATCCTAATACCATATAACTACATCTTAAGGACATTGGTATGATTGGAATCCCAGGAAAAGAAGAATAGTAAGAGTGGGGCCAAAGTGATATTTGAAGAGACAAAGATGGGAATCATGCAAAACTGTTGAAAGACTTCAACAAAGTACCATTTTCAGGAAATAATACTGTTAAAATGTATCCATTTCCCTCTGTATTTTAATGTGTTTTTCCCTGTAATTATCTGTTGCTTTCATAGGCAGGGGAAAATAGCCAGGTTTTTTTCCTAGTCAATTTAGTACTAAATTGATACTAAAAGGCTGAAGAAGAGATAATGTAGAATTTAATAGATATTTTCTTAATTGGAAAGAGAAAAACCAAAAGAACAAAGAAGAGATGAGACAGTTGGGAAACAAGTAACAAGAGAGCAAACTGAAGCCTAACCATACCAGGAATGAAGTATAATGCAACACATTTTCGACTGGATACAAAAGTGTGGCTCAAACCATGTGGCACTCAGAGCAGATACATTGTTTGTATAAGAGCCCGGGGTGAGAGTTGAAGGAATGAAAACTACATCCCATCAGAGAGCTACCAAGGTCATACTCCTATCAGACAAAGACTAAGTCAAGGAGTAGAAGAGAGGAATGTTTTATAAGAGAAAACAGTCAACTGAACGGAAAGATGTAATAATCCTAAATAGGCATGTACCTTACATAAGCTTCAAAGCAGCTAAGCAAACGTGGTGGTAGAATGAAAGGTTGGAGGGTACCGAGTTGAAGAGTTAAACCAACTATTTTCAGATACGTGTGTGTGATCAACTAAATAAAAATCAATAAATGTATAGCATTTTTTAAAACAACTTTATTAGTTACTGTAAAACTTGAAGGCGGAAGAATCCAAGTCCTGTAGCTTTGTTCTTTACTCCACTTAGTAATGACTTTTTAAAGTCCTTTGCATTCCCATATGAATTTTAGAACCAGCTTGACAATTGCTGCAATAAACCTGTTGGAATTTTGATAGGTATTGTGATGACTCTACAGAATAGTTTGGGAGAATAGACATCTTCATCATAGTGAGTCTTTGTTACATAAAGGAGCCAAAAATGACCTCTGGGTATTGGCCCCTAGGTTGTTGGTTTCTTCACTGCAGGCTGAGACCTGTTAGCCCAAAAGCCTGCTAGCCTCAAACTCAAAATTTTACACAGCCTGGTATTTAAAAATAACCCCAAATAGCAAACAAGCCATTTAGAGCCTGCCTGCTTTGCATATTCAATAAAACCTCACCCACATCTGTTGGCCGCCACTGATGAGAAGAGTCTTGTGATTGTCAGACCCCAAGCAAGGAGTAGTACCCTTCCGAGCTCTCTGACCCAGAGAATCCCTACTGTGCTGTGGGGCAGCATCACCTAGGCAAGTAAGCCTGGTCCCTCATCCTCCAGGCTGATGTCCTCTGGATGGTGGTCCTTGTGGCATTAAGCCTGAGGACGGTTTCATTCAGCTCTGTCCAAGGATGTGTGTTACTGCCGGTTATGGGCACTTTCTTTTCTTTCATCAGCTCCCCGAACTCCAGCAGGCATCCATCCACTCACGCCGGTGGCGTATCTCTCCTCTTATTTATGTGGGATTTCCTTACCTTCTTACAACAATACTCTGTAGTTTTCACTGTACTAGACAACTTTATTGGATTTATGCCTGGGCATTTTGTACTTGTGACACTTCTTTAAATTTAATTTTAATTTATATTTTTTATTGCTAGTATATAGAAATACTATTGATTTTTGTGTATTCATTTTTCTAGTCTGCTGCCTTGTTGAGCTCACATAGAAGTTCTAGTAACTTTATCTGTAGATCCTATAAGATTCTCCATGTTTTCTAAATGTTGGGTAGATTTCTCTTGTGAAGCCATCAGTGTTAGAATTTTTGGGGTGGGGGAGGTTTTTAAGGACAAATTCATTTCTTCAAAAGATATAGGGCTACTCAGAGTACTTATTTCTTCTCAAATAAACTGCAGTTTATCTTCCAAGGAATTTGCTTATTTTATCTCAGTTGATGAAGTTATAAGCTTAAGGTGTTCATTATATCATTTTTATATCTGTAGAATCTATTACGATGTCAACTTCCTGATTTCCAATATTGGTAATGTGTTTTTGTATTCTCTCTCTCTTACCTTCCTTCGCTCTCCTCCTCCTCATCTGTCTGGCTAGAGGTGTATCAACTTTATTAATCTTTTCAAAGAACCTCCTTAGGTTTCATTTGATTTTTTTCCTGTTTTTTTTTTTTTTTTTTCATTTCATTGCTTTTCACTTCCATCTACATTATTCTGCTAACTTACATTCAATTTATTCTTCTAATTTCTTAGGGTGGAAACTGAGCTTATTGATTTAGGACTTATTTTTTCTCTTCCAAAGCTACTTTAGTGGCATCCCACAAATTTTGGTATATTCAATTTTTATTTCATTTTTTTTGAAGATTTATTTATTTATTTGAGAGAGAGAGAGAGAGGGAGAGGGAGAGAGAACAAGCACGGGGCTACAGAGGGAGAGGGAGAAGCAGGTTCCCCATGGAGCAGGGAGCCCGACATGGGGCTCGATCCCGGGACCCTGGGATCATGACATGAGCCAAAGACAGGCACTTAACCGACTGAGCCACCCAGGCATGCCTCAGTTTTTCTTTTCATTCAGACTAAGATACTTTCTAATTTCCCTTTTGACATCTTTGAACCATCATTGAGTATGTTATTGAGATTTCAAATATGTTGGAAAAGTTTCCATCCATCCTTATGTTATTAACTGCTAATTTATTTCTATTGTGGTCAAAGAACATATATATTTTTTTAAGATTTTCTTTTATTGAGAGAGAGAGAGCGCACCATGCAAGTGTGGGGAGGAGCAGAGGGAGAGAGGAGAGAGAATCTCAAGCAGATTCCACACTGAGCATGGAGCCCACACAGGGCTTGATCCCACACCCCCAAACTGAAATCAAGAGTCAGTTCCTGAGCCACCCAATCACCCCCAAAGAACATATTTTATGTGATTTGGATCTTATAAAATTTATTGAGACTTGTTTTATAGTCAGGATTATGGCTTATCTTTGTAAGTTCTCATGCACAATTGAGAAGAATGTGTATTCTGTTGTGTTTTATTCTTCTATAGAAATTAATTAGTTCTAGTTGGTTCATAGTCTTTCTTCAAAAATATCACAAAAAGAAATTTAAAACTCTGCATATTCCTGTATCCACATTGCTTCTTCAATTAAAAAATGTTTAGAAAGGAAATATGAACCAATTCTAACTTATTTCATAGTGCAAAATTTTGCTTCATAACAAAATCTGACAAGGACATTACAAAGTAGAGAAAATTACAGATCAATATCTTGTGAATAGATGCAAAAAATTTTTAATAAAATATTAACAAACCAGATCTAGGGATAAATTAAAAGGATAACACTTCATGATCAAGCAGGGTTTATTCCACGAATAACATTAATTCACCCCATGGACAGATATGGGAGAAGATCTATAAATTAATCTCAATAGATATAGAAAAAGGAAGTTGATAAAATTTAATACCCCATCATAATAAAACTCTCAGAAAAAATAGGAATAAAAAATCTGATAAAGGGGCACGTCCAATAAATCTAGAGCAAACATCACAGTTAATGATGAGATAGTCAATGAATTTCTGCCTAAGTTGACGAAAAGACAAGAATGTTCACTATCATTGGGTTTCTTCAACCTTGTGTAGGTAATCTTTTTCTTTTTTTTAAGATTTATTTATTTATTTGAGAGAGAGAGAACATGAGCAGGAGAGACAGAGGGAGAGGGAGAGAATCGCAAGCAGACTCCCCGCTGAGCACAGAGCCTGAACTGGGGCTAGATCTCATGACCTTGAGATCACAACCTGGGCTGAAAACAAGAGTCAGAGGCTCAACTGACTGTGCCACCCAGGCACCCCAACCTTGTATGGGTTATTTTAGCCAGCACAATGAAACATGGAAAAAAGTTAATAAAATGGATAAATACTAGAAAGAAAGAAGTAAAACTCCCTTTGTTTTCAGATGATATGACCGTGCACATAGAAATCCAAATAATCTAAAAACAACTAAAACCAACATGAAAATTTAGCAAGTCTAGAGGCTACAAGGTCAGTATACACAAATAATGTGTATTTTGAGGTTCAGCAATAAATAATTGAAAAATACATTTTAAGTGTCAAATAACATTCTCAACTGAATCAAAAAATTCAAAAACCTCGGGACTAATTTTAACCAAAATGTGGCAGATCTCTTTATTGGAAACCACAGAATATCATTAGGACAAATAAAGGAAACCTAAATAAATGATGGAATAAATCAATAAATAAAAAGTGTTTGGCTTCAATACTCATTAGGGAAATGCAAACTAAAGTTACAGGGGTCACGGCCCTACACCACCAGAAGGCCATGATTACAAAGACAAATGTTGGCAAGAAGTATGAGCACTCGAATTCTCACTAGTGCCCTTGGGAGTGGAAAATACCCAAGCTCTTTGGAAACTCTGTCTGGCAGTTTCCATTAAAAATGATATTAACATTAATTGACCCAGAAATTCTACTCTTAAATATATATAAGTGCTATGGTGAGCACTGTGAATTGTGTAAGACTGATGAATCACAGACCTGTACCCCTGAAACAAATAATACATTATATGTTAGAAAAAAAAAAAAAAGAAGAAGATAGTAAGAAGGGAAAAATGAAGGGGGGAAAGCAGAGGAGGAGAAGAACCATGAGAGACTATGGACTCTGAGAAACAAACTGAGGGTTCTAGACGGGAGGGGGCTGGGGGTATTGGTTAGCCCGGTGATGGGTATTAAGGAGGGCATGTATTGAATGGAGCACTGGGTGTTATACACACAATGAGTCATGGAACACTACATCAAAAACTAATGATGTAATGTATGGTGATTAACATAATAAAATAAAATTAAAAAATACATATAAGCGAATGTAAGTATATTCTAAAAGGCATTTATTGAAATGTTCGTAGCAGCTCTATACCTATGAGTCATAAAGTGGAAAAAAATTGAGATACTCTCCAACAGATGAGTGGATAAAAATTATTACCCAATGGAACATTACATAATGAAAAAAAATTAGCTATTGGTGAATGAAGAATATGAACAGCTCTCAAATATATTATTCAAATGAAAAAGATCACACGTATAAAATTGCATACTCTACGATTCCACTTACATGAAGTAAAAGCAAAGCAAACAAGATCAACGCAAAATAAAAACTCAGTGTGAATTGATGTTTGCAGAGGCCAGAATAGTGGTTACCTTCAGGAGTACAGCATTGAAAGTGTGCCAGGAATCTGTTTCTTTATCCCCGAAGTTACAGTAGCCTGTGGATGTCATACACATCTCATGAAAACTCTACAAAAAATTTCAATTTTATGCTATTTTTTAAAAATTTGGAATTGTATAGAAACAACAAAAATTTGTTGAGCAAAAGAGATCTTCAAGGTAAATACAGTTTGTAACAGTAGCCGATCTGACATTCTTAGCGCAATGAAGAGGCCACGGAGGGTGGACAGAGGCCAAGCTCCTTCCCTGAAAGTCTCAGAAAGCTTTCAACCAGCATTTCCATGAGGAAGAAAACATGAGCCACAGATGAGATTTTACATTTTCTGGTAACCATATTCAGAGATTCAAAAGAATCAGTAAAATTAATAACAATAATATATTTTACTTAACCTGATACTTCTAAAATATTATCACTTCCACATGTAATCAAAATTTAAAAATTAATCGGATACTAACTGTTTTATTCACACTAAGTCTCTGATATCTGTGTAGCATTTACATACAGCACATCTCAGTTTGGACCAGGCACATTTCAAGGCTTCCGTCACCTGATGTGGCTAGTGGGGACTGTGGGGACTGCGCGGAGGGGGAAGGAAGTTCATGTCTTAGTTCTGTGCTAATTTTTTATAATTAATTATTTATTTTTTATAACTAATGTAAAAAAAATTATACTCCCATGCTGGGGGTGGCATGGGAGTATTTGTACATGTGAATTAATAGTTTTTTCTCACTGATTAGAACACGCCTTCCATGAGCTTTGAACCTGCATATATTTCTCGATTTTTGTCCACACTTATAAGAGGCTTTAAAGAAATCCAGGTAAGCGATCTTACATGTCAGTAGGATGACTCTTTAAAGAAAACCTGAGATTTCTTTGTCATGGGCTCTTTTACAGTGCCATACCAAGTTTGGGCAATCATCTCATATATAGTTTTAATCAAACATAGACTTATTGTGGGAAATCTTGTTTCTGGTTTCTAGTTGGCAGGAGTCTGGGATTTTTGTCCACTAAATTGTGGGACCATATTTTCTGGTGTCCAGCACTCCAGAACTCCACATTTTCTGTGGTTTCTGACGAATGGGAGCTTCTGAGTCCACATCTGCATCTTTCACTAGTGCGGAGTAGGGGGGTGGGGGTGGGGGTGGGTAGGGTGGGGCGGTGGGGCACCTTTGCCCCATTTCCTCCCTCAGCAGGGCTTCTTGCTTCTTAGTCTTACTTTCTCTGTTCTGTTGTGCTCTTTGGTGGACAAAATGGAGAAATACAGCCACTCACTAAATAGTTTCGCCTCCTTTCTTCTCATCTGCTAAAATTAAATCATCTGCCACAAACCATGCTTTCCTTCCCATTTTCCTCTTATTTCACCCTAAATAGAGAGAAAGTAGGCTTCTTACTTTAATATGTTCCACAAAGCCTTTTTTCATGTTGAAAATTACCCTTCCCAGATGATGGGTTATAATCCTTTATCCTGGCTCGAGGATCTAGATGGCTTCTTTAATTTTTGTTATTTATTCTGTGAAAGGGGGAGGTGAGCAGACATCTCCTAAAGAAGTCAGGTCTTTTACATGTGAAACAAAAATTCAGTACCTAAGAGTTCGTGCTCAACAACATGGCTGATTCAAAATGAACTAAAAATCAAATAGTCTTACATTTTTAGAGGCAGAATATCACAGGTTTCATAGACCTGTCTTTAACTATTATTATTATTATTATTATTATTAAAAATAGTACATTTAGTAGGCCATACAGTCTGTGATATAACTCTAACCTACGTTAGAAGTCTTAAAAAAGTTAAGCCCTCTTATTTGCTGGGAGGAACTCTTGACAGGCAAGGGCAGTTCTGTTAATGCAGAAGGAGATCATATTCTAAGCAGTAAAGCCTTTTAAGGAGACTATTTTAAGAGTTGAAGTCAGAAAAAAAATGACAAGAACACAATTCTTTTCCGTATTTAATAAGCACAAAAATTTCATTCTGCATAAAATTACTTCATGAGGTTGTTTGTCAGAGTCCGTTTTGAATATGTGGATGTCAGAGTTCTAATGTCTCTATTGTAGAAATACAGTATTTAATTTCTTAAAGCTTCTTATCTGAGTTGGTCGCCAATTGGGTAACAATAGTCGAATTGATGTCTTTAATTCTAAAATGTGGATAACGGGTCCACTTTTTTTGTTAAATGTAAGGATCTTAGAACATGGTGTTTTATTCTCCTTTATCCTCTAAAGTAACTATTCCAGTGACTCTGGTGGATTCCTTAGTTCAAAACAATGGGTACCAAAAAGTTCATTCTGTTCCGTTGGGACCTGCTCTCAGATGGCTGGAGCCCCGTGGCAGAGAGGGGAGGGCACCTGTCGCACCTCACAAATCTGCCCAGCAGCTGCACAGCTCCTCGTCTCTATGAGAGGTTTGCTGCCTCTGTGGTTAGTCTCTAGACGGGGAGGATACTATAGTGAAGAATTATTTGCAGGGTCTGCAGAGAGGTCAAACAGGAATTAAGAAAATAGAAGCATCCGTATAAATATTTTCTTGTGGTGGTGGACTCATCAGGTTAAAAGCAATCTTGGTGATTTTTTTTTTCTTTTTCTTTCTGGTACAAATCATTTTTCATGGGTCTGAAAATTTGATGGGGGCGTAAGTCCCCTTTTTCTTGTGCATCCTGAAGAATAAATGACCCAGCTATGGGGAGAGAGGGTTTCTCCGTCGCTGAGAAGCCACGTCAGAGGCTACTGAGCAAAACGATCACAATTCCAATTTCAGTTCTTCTCCTGACAACAATCCCTCTTCCCCACCCTCCCCCAGCTCCAGCATCCCATTGAGAGTCACACTGTAGCCTCCTGGGAGAACCAAGCCATGGAGTCTACTGTCAGCCCATTGCCTTTCACCCTGACACCCAAGTGGTAAAAGGGGAAAAATGACCTAGATGTGCAAGTAGGTGAGGGCCTGACACTTCTCTTTTGACTTTTTTTTTTTTTTTAAGATTTTATTTATTTGACAAAGAGAGACACAGCGAGAGAGGGAACACAAGCAGGGGGAGCGGGAGAGGGAGAAGCAGGCTTTCCGTTGACCAGGGAGCCCGATGCGGGGCTCAATCCCAGGACTCTGGGATCATGACCTGAGCCGAAGGCAGACGCTTAACGACTGAGCCACCCAGGCGCCCCCTGGTTATTGGTTTTCTTAAATCCTGACAACTAAAAATGCCAAGTATCACAGGACTAAGGAATCAGATCAAACACGTAGTCATTTAAATAGACAGAGATTTCTCTGAGCGTGTGGCTTCTTCATTCCCTTTCATTCTTGCATGTGAATCACTCTCTCCCATTCGAGGGCTGTCAAGAGACAGAGTTGCTTTGGGAGATGCCATTTTTCTTGTGCTCTTTTGCGGAAATCAGCAAAGCACTGAAAAGGTTTAACATTGGTCTGTGCTCATTTTTTAAAAAATAAAAATACAAATTTTTGTAGGAAGCTGACACTTATAATACCATGAGCTAATTTTTATATAAGTAAAAATGTAGAGAAATTCCTAAGACTTCTATTAAGGGAATTATAAAATATCTTTAAAAATCCTTTTCAGTTTGGATCCTAAAATGCAACTGACTGCTGATTCTTCTCATTCTTATCTCCTTTGAATAGTCTGTGAGTGAATGCTCAACAGTCGTAGTGTAAGATGGTTTCATTTCATTTAATTAACAGAGTCGGGTCTTTAGGGATTCTTCCCATTAAATCTGAGCAGTTCTGTAAGTGGAGAAGTAGTTTCCAGAGAGAAGGCCAACATAACCACCAACTGACACTTTTATAGAAATAATTCCACATTGAAGAGAGAGCCCCGGGGTAATGTTAGAGCAGTTTTGATCATAGCTTCTAATTATAAACCATAAGTCACTTCGACAATTTCTTGCATCTTAGATATAATAAAAAGAGTAATTAACAGCAAGAATTCTCAGGCTGGTAGAGGTACACAGCAAAGGAATCTGAATCTTGTACCTCAATAAAGTAAAATACTTTGTAGAATATCCCTCTATCTGGCTTATTATTAAAGATCTTTTACCAAAGAGCAGATCTTGCCCAAAGCACTTGGGCTCTCACCCACCTGCTTCTGGGAGGTTACTGGGGCTCATGGACGTTGTGCTAAGAAAACCCGCTGTTAGTAACAGTGACTGTTGGTTGAGGGTTGGTACCCTGGTTGTTGCAAACCACCCCAGGGTTGTCCCCTGTGTTTATGGATGTTTGAAGCAATGACTCCCTATCAAATATTTGCCTATGGATGATTTTAATTTTCTTCTTCATACCTCTGTGTCAAGAACCCTGAGAGGCAGGCATCCTTCTTCACATCCTTCTACCTACAATTCCTGTAGATATTCCCACCTCTGGCATGTTCAAAACTGCCTGGTCTGCAGCCCCCTGGCCCTAGACTGTGGCCCATACCTGTCTCCTTGATTCTGGGTTCTTCCTTCTCTCCCACTTTCCACGCTAGCAGAACAGTCTTTTATTTTTTTTATTTTTTATTTTTTTAAAGATTTTATTTATTTATTCATGACAGACAGAGAGAGAGAGAGAGAGAGAGAGGCAGAGGGAGAAGCAGGCTCCCGAGGAGCAGGGAGCCCGATGCGGGACTCGATCCCAGGACCCTGAGATCATGACCTGAGCCGAAGGCAGACGCTTAACCATCTGAGCCACCCAGGCGCCCCAGAACAGTCTTTTAAAAAGTGCGTTATTTTACTGTTGCTGTAGCATATGGAAACCCTTTTCTCTGGTGACTTCATTTTGTTTATAAAATAAAAATAATCAAGCTCCTAACCCATATTCTGTTTGATCTGGCCCTTGGTTACCTTGTTAGCCCCACCGCTTCTCCCTTGCAGGGAATTTCCAACCCAGCACATCAAACTCCTTATTGTTTCCACACATCTGTCCCAGGCTCCTGTCAGCTCAATGGGTCTCCTTAACTCCCTTTTCCTGAGACGTCTCCAATTTGCCTGGTTACTCTCTTTTTTTTTTTTTAAGTTTTTAAAAAAAGATTTTATTTATTTATTTGACAGAGAGAGATAGAGATAGCGAGAGAGAGAGCACAAGCAGGGGGAACGGCAGGCAGAGGGAGAAGCAGGCTCCCCCTGAGCAAGGAGCCCGATGTGGGGCTCCTTCCCAGGACCCCGGGATCATGACCTGAGCCGAAGGCAGATGCTTAACTGACGGAGCCACCCAGGTGCCCCTTGCCTGGTTACTCTTGCCCAACTTATAAAACACTCAGCTCAGAGAATATGTCCTCCAGGAAACTCCCTTACTCTCCTGCCTCCACCCCCTCCTGGCTACAATACTACTTCTCTGCATTCCCCCAAATTATTTATACTTGGCACTGTTCTTTTATTTCATGATAATGATCATTTTAAGTGGCTGTCATCGCCTCATGTACATGGATTCCTTTAGGGCAGGGAATGTGCCCATTGTTGGCTTACCTCATCTGGGGTTTTGATAGGCGTATGATTGAAAGTCAATAAATGTTTGTTGATGGGGCGCCTGGGTGGCTCAGTCGGTTGGGCGACTGCCTTCGGCTCAGGTCATGATCCTGGAGTCCCGGGATCGAGTCCCGCATCGGGCTCCCTGCTCAGCGGGGAGCCTGCTTCTCCCTCTGACCCTCCCCCCTCTCATGTGCTCTCTTTCTCTCTCATTCTCGCTCTCTCAAATAAATAAATAAATAAAATAAATAAATAAATAAATAAATAAATAAATAAATAAATAAATGCTTGTTGAATGAGTGAATGAATATTATTGATGAATCTGTCAGCAGTTTTATAGGTTTCCCTCTTTCCTCAGTGTTTGGTGGTAACAGTTAAAGGAACTTGTTCAAGTATTTTTAGAATCATAAACCAGAGAGGCGAGGCAGGACTATGGAAGATTGTGCTGCCTGCTAAGCGTGTCCAGCAATATAAGTCAATGTCATCAATGCTTTGTGTGTGCTCATGTGATAATATGATGTTGCAATAGGACTAGACCTAATACCACAGTGAAACGTACCCTCATACATCAAATACGAGCATCACAGTGTCAAGTTTGCAGCTTCAAACTACAGTTGCATCGATCATGATAGGAGGCAATGCCGCGGTCAAAAAATCAGAAGTCTCCATAGGGTGGCACAATTTTGCTCCTGCAATGGTTCGCATGGCTCGGGCAGCCTCATCTGACTACAATTCAGCCACCCAGTGTGTCCCGCTCCTTTGTAATTGCGGATCTCTTGACTTCCGGCCATGCAAACAGAGAGAAAGAAGATTGGTGGCACAGAGCTGTGGTCACCCTAAAATTGAATTCCATCAGTTCCACTCAGATTCTGGTGGCCAGAACCAATCCCGTGTGGCTGCAGCCGAGCTGCTGGGCAAGCCAGGCGCGTGCTCCACCTGTCAGCGCAGGAGGAGGGACCCAGAACTCAGCAGATCTGCAGTGCAAGACCAGGGAGTCCCGTGAGCCAGGGCTGCATTCCAGAGCACAGCCCTGAGGGGGCTCCACAGTGCAACACCCCGCTGGTCCCCGCGGCCCAGTGGCCGTGCTGGTGTGGGAGAGGAAACTCATTATCTGTGATACCTAACACACAGCTCAATCTCATTCTTCCTTCAGGACACAGGGCCACCTATGCAGAGCCCCCCCAGATACCTCTGCAAGCTAATAACGCTAAGTCGTGTTAGGGATTTTTTTCATTCCCAGTATTTCAAATAACATTCCTTCTCCTCCACTCTGCCATATTGATTGTTTTCTTCTTCTGTGGGGATAAAGATATGACAATAAGTTAGCCTTTGTGTCTTGACCCAGGAGAACTATCTGTCATGAATAGTGGTAGCTTTTAAAAGCAATTGTCAGAATACTTTCAATACACCTCGAAATGGAACGTCAGATTGAATTTGTTTGTATGCTCTTCAGTTCGATAATATGTTTCATGTTTGCATAAATATATAAGTAGGCTCGTGGTGCATCAAAAGCCTTAGTAGTCTGCAAGGTGACCTCTCGTGACAGGAGACAGGGCACAGTTGCCAAGACTGGTGAGTTCAGGCAGTGTGAGGGGAGCACGGGGTGGGCAGAGCTCCTCTACTCATCCTCAGTCCGTGTGCATACAGGTCTTGGCAAGGTGCTCGTGCGTGGGCGTAGGTCCAAGGTGCATACCCTCCTGGGGCACTCATGACCTTGTTGATAATCTGCTCACATCTGTCGCTCTGGCAGACTGGACACCCTGGGTGGGGCAGAGCACAGCCTAAGAGCTGGTAGACACTTGTTAACAAGAAGCACTGGCTATGGTCACTGTGGCTTAGGCTAGCTCTCGAGTCAGGTGAAAGGGCGGCTGTTTGTTCCTGCCAGACATCTTCAAGCTCCTTCCATAAGGCCAGGGTAGGGCCAGCTTTACTCCCAGATCTGGAGGGGCCTCTGGAAGGAGGGGACTTGGGACTCAGGTTGATCAACCCAAGCAGCACATTCCCTGAGCTAGTTGTGCCGAATGAGGGCAGCTCTAATCAGAGGGAAAGAGCTTCCTTCTAGACTTTTGTGGAACTTTCTAGAAAATGGGCTCTATTTTGCTGCTGGGATTGCAAGAAAAAACACGACATAAAGTCAAAAACCCGTAGCTCCTAGGAGCCCACATGTGGGGCTGAGAACCTAGGGCTCAGGCATGGAGAAGTGGCCAGACTTTGAGGGTAGTGTGGGAGGCCCAGACCCAGCCCAGGCAATCTCCTCACAATTCCACTCCTTGACTTCACTTTTTGTTTTGTTTGGTTTGGTTTTATTTTTTGTTCTCATCAGAGTAAACTGAGTTGCTGTCCCTTGTAACCAAAAGAACAAGTGAAGACTGACCGATTTAACTTATATAATCTTGCTTGATGAGAATAAAAAACAAATAAGAATCATTGATGTGTGATCTGAAATATGTCAGAAAACATGCTATATTTGAAATGGAGAATTATGACAAGAATTCCATTGTGCAATGACTGAACCACACCTAGTTTTATATAAAATAATAGGCTTCCTATGTGTCACCGATATTGCATGTATTTTATCATTTTATCAGATGTTGCATTTGAATTAATAGTTAAAATACAACAAATTCCAAGATTAAGTTTTCATGTTTCTTCAGTAATTTTGGAGGTGAATGACTCTGGATTTTTTTCATTGAACCTCCGTATAACATACTCCTCTCTTGAATATATTTCTAAATGTATTATAAATGTAACCCAGTACAAATGTTAAATAGAAATAGTCTGAATAATATTCTAATGATACCGTGTAATCTTTTGTAGCCTTCCATAACATTTCCACCTATATGTTGATGGGGAACAGATCCAGGGTCCTGCTCTGAGGGCCTGTGTGAAGTCTGTGAGTGGGTTTCCGTTGGGTTTGTGACTCCAGGGGGGTGGTGTATGTGTTTGTGTGTATGGGCCCACATGTATGCACGTGCACTTTTCAATGCAGACTGTTCATGGATTTTCACCAGATTCTCAAAATTCTCTCAAAACTCTCAAATTCTAAATAAAGAAGAGACACCCTTGAAATGCACCAGAGGGTCACCCCTCTCTCACTTCATTCTTTGTTGTTGTTGTTTCTCTGACCTGTGGGCAGACATCACTATGCAATCTGCCAAGGAATATTCCCTTGCATAAAATTCTATTATGAAATCAGTATTTGCATGAAGTGAAATACCTGATAAAATGAGATTGGTGTGACTTATATTCTGAGGTCCTGCTTCTTACTGCCGGTGATAACAGTGTGTGCGATGGAGGGAGGGAGGGGGAGAGAGAGAGATAGAGAGAGAGAGAGAGAGAGAGAGAGAGAATGCTGGATCCATCCTTGGAAAAGAGGAAGCAGCTTTGGAGCAACGTGCAAGATGCCTGCCCTCATGTCTCTTACAATGTAAGGTGAGATGTTCCTTATCTTTGTTTGCTACTGTCTTGCCTGGGCTTCTGTTTGCAGAGTGGCCACTTTATCTGAGATGCTCCATTAAGCCTTTGCGGCAGGATGCTTCGCCCACCCCTGTGTTCTGCAGCCCGTGCACTCCAGCTCCATAACACTCTGCATCTTCAACTCTGTCCTGGGCGGAGGTCTGTTGCTTCTAAATGCCCTGTTCTTAAATACCTTTCCTTCCACCTTATGTCTCATGTCTTTATCTTCTTGAAAGAAGACTCAACAACACCTGTCTCATGTCCTTAACTCTCACTCATTCCAGAGATTTCCAATTGCCTACCTCCCCTGAAGATGATCTCTGAGCTCCTGACCCACAACTACGTGCTAAGCTGACCTCTCCACTTCCACGTCCCACGTGACCGCAAAGTCGTCATTTCCTGAAACAAACTCAGCCTTTCTGGGTTGGCACCTGACTCTGCTGCTCATTGATGTGTGATCTTAGGCAAATTGCTTATCCTCATTTTACCTCAGTTTTCTCTTTTGTAAAATGGAGATGGTAGTGGGGTTATAGGAAGAAAACACATCAAGTACTTAGCAGTCCAGACTTGTAGGTCTTAACTGAGGGGCTGGCTGTTTCCAGTATTGTTGCTCCTCCTCCAGAATTTTCCTCCTCAGCAAATGGCACCCTTAGCTTCTCAGGCCCCACATTCCGGAGCCACCCCTATCTTCTCAGGTACTTTATTAAGACCCGCTGATTATCTCCAGAATGTAGCTTCTATACCAAAATGCTTCTTCTGTAACCCTCTGGGCGCCCCCTTCCATTCTTGCCCTTCCCTGATTCATTGTAGTGAATGTTTAGAAACTCAAACTGCCTCTCACCATTTCCAGCTTCAACATATTCAGCAGCTTTATGTGACTCAATTGAGAGCTGCCGTTGTCGTCTTCTGCGGCTTCTGGCTCTTTCTTACTCACACTCCCGGCAGTTGTTGTCACCTGTCTCACCCACCAAACTGTGTGATCAAGTAGGCAGAATGGACTGCTTCCTTTCTCCACCCTGTCTCCATGCTTGCAGTGGGTGCTCAAGAAACACATGTTGAAGTAAATACAGAAGACTTCTGCTATCAAATTAATTTTGTCCATCACCTCTTCTCAGAGATTGCATCTCAAGGTTGCTGAATCCAGTTGCCTTTTCTTGCTGTCCCTCTTCATGGTTTGGTTCTTCTGGCTCCAGGCTCTTGGATGACTTCATCTCAGCTAGGGTCATCAATAAAACTTTCTTTTTTGTACTCTCTCCATCCAGGGTTGCCAGAACCTATTGCTTTATCTTTCAGAACATATTCAACATTAGAAAAGAATGCCACTTCCTCCATCAAGCTCTTCCTAACCTTCATTGATCATTTGTTGTCTCCACCTCCTGTGAATACTCTACCATTTTGTTCTTGTCTTTTGGTCCTTGGTGACTTCTGCTTTGTTTGTACAGATATTTGTGTATGTCTGCTTGACTCCAATGACTTCTGGTTTCCACCCATCTGGCCTCGCCCTGCTCAACAGATATGAATTTAGTACCTTCCATCAGTTGTACAACTGGTTCTGGGGGTTGATGAATCAAAGTTAACACCATTAGACACCATGCTAGCCATGAGGGAATAACAATGCCAGCACACGGAAATGGTCCATCCTGCCTACATGTCTCTCCTGACTCCGTTGCAAAACTTGTGCTGGAGTGTGGATACAGTTCGAGGGTCAGTTTCTTTACCAAAAAGAGTCACCTTATATTTGAAGTGCTTAACTGATATGTGGTCATAAGTTTGTAATTAAGAAATCTGGAAGAGTGTGCATTGTCTGAATAATAAAGTTACTAGTTAATAATATATTATAACATCTTATTTTCAAATTAGAAGGCATCAAAATATATCTGAGTTCTCCAGGGAAACAAAGCTCTATACATCTCTCAGTTTAAGATAGTTTAGCTTTTAATCTGAACACCCCCCCACACACACACACACTGTATCTTGAGCAACTGCTTTTTTTTACAGGATTCAGTCCATTTCCTAAAGTATCAGGAAGTTTAGGAGAGGTTCCCATGATAATAGAAAGTTAATTCATTTTCAATTTAAATTTATTTTAGACCTTAAAGATCATATCCTAGCCAGTATTGGCCATAACGAGGGTTATAAATACATGCATCTACTGCAATTTGCATTAGCCTGAATTATAAAAGAAAGCACTGGAATAATGTGAATAAGAATATTTTTTTATACTGGGTGATAGGGAACTTATTCAACAAAAAAATATTTTCAGGTTGCCTATTATGCTTTTTTCTCTTCTCGATTCCCCTGGACTTTAATGAATCTTTTTTACTCTTTCCTGTTCCTCTGTCTCTAATTGCTTCACATGTTGTAGATCCTCAGTGATGGTCCCTGCTGGAATTCAAGAAATCGTGACCATCAGGAATACACTGTATAACACAAAAAAGTCAGTCTCTACTATTTCTAATTAATCTTATGTTGTTTAAGGTACAGTGTCTCATCTGAGTGGGTCACTTATTAAATGAAAGCTACGTGAATGTCTAAATATTTGAATTAAAATGTCATTTCTCCTGTGTTCATTATCTTGAACATGGGAGAAGCATTCAATCACTGGACACATCTTGCTATGAACTCAAAAAGCATAAGCACTGACTTAGCTAAGGTCCCTGCTGTCAAGATGTGGAGGTGAATGAACTTTACTTTCCAATTAAGTGTGTGTTTTTGAAGAACGTACATATGAATAATTCAGATGAGGCATAAAGGGTTAGGAAAGCCGAATAATAACAGTGACAGAAGACAAGTGAATGAAGTGCAAATTATACCTTCATTTATCCAGAACTGCCAATTAAAGTGCTTTAAAGATTAATGTTGAAGATAGATGATCAGGAAATGGATGGATAGGTCAGTAAGAGGATAAGTAGGGGCGCCTGGGTGGCTCAGTTGGTTAAGCGACTGCCTTCGGCTCAGGTCATGATCCCAGGGTCCTGGGATCGAGTCCCGCATCGGGCTCCCTGCTCTGCGGGGAGCCTGCTTCTCCCTCTCCCACTCCCCCTGCTTGTGTTCCCTCTCTCACTGTGTCTCTCTCTGTCAAATAAATAAATAAAATCTTTAAAAAAAAAAAAAAGAAAAAAAGAGGATAAGTAGATGTATGGTAGAAGGATGGCAATAGATATGTAAATAGATGATAGATTGATAGGTAGATGACTGATGATAGCAGGTAGGTAGATAGATAGACAGACAGACACAAGGATACAGGGCTCATAACTCAAAATTATCTAATTGTATAGCCTAAGCCCTAGTACCTAGAACAAGTATTAATCACTGTGAGCATTCAGGCTAGAGAATTGATGCTTGAAATCTTGTTACCATTTTGATTTAATGATTTTAAAGTTGCTAGAAGTCTGATGGCTCTTTCCAACTAGTTGCTGATTTTGTTTCCATAAAAAGTAATTAATAAGATACACACTTAAATACATACAAGATCCTTATGTTTAAAACTGCAAATGCTGGTGAAAAAAAAAAAATCAAAGGAGCCTTAAAGAAATAGACATACTTTGTGTTTGTGGATTGAGAGATTCCACAGAAGAAAGATTTAAATTCTCCCAAAATTGATCTATAGGTTTAATGTAAAACTCCCAGCAGGAAATTTCTGTCATAGGCAGATTTGGGATGAGTGTTCCTTCCATTGTTCTAGCCTGGTACATATCCCACCGCCATGGATGCACCCACCGCCCAAAACCCTACCTGGGTACTTTCTTCTCCAGTGCTTCTCCTCCTGGAATGGGTGTGTGTCGTTCCAGAGGCCTGATAGAGCTCATCCCAAAGGCACCCAAACATCTCAGGGATGGGCCCTCACCTCCCATGAAATGCACCACTGTTGAGTCCCACACTCCCTGGACCTGGCCACGGCCTGTTGGAGGCATGTCAGTCCCAGTGTGGAAGCACCTGTCAAGACCTGCTTGGGCCCGGCCTTGTCAGCTCATGCCACTCAGGTACAATGTCGAGTTCTTTCTCTGATGCACAAGGATGGTTCATAAACAGAGGACAGCAATGTGGGTTTGTGGAGGAGGGGCTTTGACGGGCCTGAGACACTCTGGGGACAGCACCTGCATACATGTGTGCTCTTCCCATGTGCAAGAATGACAAAGAGTGAGGAGGCTATGGCGAGACAGTCTGCAGCCCCCCGCAGGGTGGGGCAACTAATCCTGGTGACTTTGGGGAGGGCCCTACAGAGGTTGCAGAAAGACTGCTCCTATTGCTAGTGAAACACTCCACCCAATGTAGAAATGACAAAACCAGACACAAGAGTCAGGCTGAGATACCCGGCTGTGGAAGAAAGAACACAATTTTCTTATGCAAACTGCAGTTTAAGAAATATAAGCAGAAGATGGCGATGACTTCAAAATAATCTGACACTTTGGGAAAAAGGCAAGATGATTTGAATCTGCAGGTTAATAAGAAGAGTCTGTATCTGGTAGTACTTCTTCACCTCTTCTTAGTTGTTTTTACCATGCCTTTCCTAAGACGAGGTGAACATCTCGTGCTGCTTTTTGCCCAGAAGAAAACAGAAGCCAACGTTACCTCGAGGCTGTGTAGGGTTCTACTGCGAGTTCCTGGGAAAGCAAGATCGGAGCCCGCATCTTCTGTCGGTGTGCATTCTCAGGCTTTGTGCAGTAATGCCTGCATGCTCTGAGTCCAACCAGCCTCAGGCAGGATGTGGGGCCATGCAGCCGGGACGTGGGGGGCAGCTAAGAGAGGAAGGAGAGTGACCCCCCAGAAAACCCTGTCTCTGGCAGAGTTGCCTTGGAAACCTATCTTTGTAATATGTGGGGACGTGCAAGTCCTACTTTGGGGGGTGGGGGAAGTTGAGGCAGGAGGGTGCGGCACTGAGTGTGCGGCGGGTGGTAAACGTAACTTCAGATTAGCACTTCAGACTTCGCACACGCCCAGACAGAAGCCGCAGGGACCAGCTTCTGAAGCTGTAGCATGTGGCACACGGGTCCAGAAGATTCTTGGGGGTCAGAAGTGCTTGTGGTGGATTGACGGGAAGACAGACAGAGGCAGGGGATGGAGCTGAGGACACGGCCGCCAGGAGAAAGCTCCCTGAATGGTCTTCCATGGTGTGTCCTTAGCAACACTGAGTCTGGCCAGAAACATTTGAGAGATAGTTTTTTGGTTTTTTTTTAAGTTTTATCAAAATAATGCATGTTATGTATTTCTATTTTTTTTAAAGATTTAATTATTGATTTTTAGAAAGAGAGAGAGAGGGCGAGTGGGGGGAAGGGGCAGAGGGAGAGGGAGAGAGGGAATCCTCAAGCCACCTCCCTCCTGAGCGCAGAGCTGTGGGGCTCCATCCCAGGACCCCGAGATCACGACCTAAAATGGAACCAAGAGTCGGACACCCAACAGACTGGGCCACCCAGGTGTCCTGTATTTCTGTTTTTTTTTTCTTAAATTATATTTTAAAGATTTTATTTATTTATTTGAGAGAGAGAGAGCACGAGGGGGGGGAGGGTCAGAGGGAGAAGCAGACTCCCTGCTGAGCAGGGAGCCCAGTACAGGACTCGATCCCAGGACCCTGAGATCATGACCTGAGCTGAAAGCAGACGCTTAACTGACTGAGCCACCCAGGCGCCTCTGCATTTCTGGTTTTTAAACGAGGCTGTTCCCAAGAAAGAACTGCGGACATGAAGGCCTTGAAGCCTGGTGGGACAAAGCGGCAGAGAAGCGTCCAGAGCTGGCTCAACAGCTGTTCTTATGGCTGGTGCCTGGGTAGTGGAGGGGAAGCAGGTTTAAAGCCTGTGCACAAGTCGATGATGCCAGGAGGCCTATAAGCCCTGAGAAGTAGGGATGAGACATCCTGCCCATCCGGATGGGGAATGGCTCATGCCTGCCTTGCCTCTGCACACTGTCTCTTGGTGAAATGAAAACCCCAGACCAGAATTTTGCTTGAGTGAGGAGTCCAAATTTACTGTACACATGAGATGAAGGAAAATCTAATTAGAGGGATTAATATAAAAATTGGTCCTAGGCCAGTGATGCTCCTGAGCCATCTGGAAGAATCAAATGGAAAGCCAGAACTGAATGGAGGGATGTTTAATCCATTGAGGATTTGTGGATTGACAAAGCAAGTACCATTTCAAAATTTTAAAACACACTTGGCAAACTCCTCTATGAAAATCCTGGGAGAAATCCTGCAGAGTTGCAGAAAACTCATGGCTCATGAGTTCTAAAATACTTGTTACTTGGCCTTTTGCATAGAATGTTTCCTGATCTTTTGACTAGATTAACCCAAAACTCCACAAGAAAGAATGAGCAAAAGGAAAAATGTGCCCATTTCCGAGCATAAATCCATTTCCTAGTTTCTATTGTGGGAATCTTCCAGCAAAACCTACAAAGCATAAACAACAACAACAACAACAAAAGAGAGAGAAAAGAGCAACAAGCTCCTAAGAAACAAAACAATAAACAAAGCTAAATTCAGATCTGGCACGGATGTGACTGACTGGGAACTGAGAATAACGATTGCTAGCAAGCTGATGTTGAAGTCTCCGATGGAGAAGTAAAAACTACTCATATTAGAAAAGAAGGAAGGTCTCAAATCTGCAATCTAAACTTCCAACTTAAGAAACTATGAAAAAAAATAGAAAATTAAATACTTCACACCAGTATTTATTTACAAATTACTAACAGTATTAGGCCAGTTAGTAATTTGGTTTCTCACGGGATTATTGGTGAGCAATTCTGAAACAAACAAATCAAATCAAAGAAAGTTCTGTAAAAACAAAACTGTTGCTTTTCAAAAGTATCAAGTTCATACTGTTGAATCAATATGCTGTATGCCTAAAACTAATATAATGTTGTATATTAATTATACTTCCAAAAAAATATCAAGTTGATGTAAGACAGGGAAAGTCCAAGAACCTGTAAAGATTGAAGGAAAGTAAGAAGACATGACAACTAAATGTAATTAGAGTGTCCCTGCGCTCGGTCCTGGAATGGAAAAGGAACGTAAATTTTAAAAACTGGTGGAACCCAGATAAAATCTGTTGAGCCACCCCTGTTGATAAGTGTTGTTATTCTTTATTCCTTTTCTCTTCTATTCGGTATCCTATTGTACGCATAGTTCATAAATTATCAGGTGTCACAGAGAAAAAAGCTTAAAAACTTATAGAGTATCTTGAATTCTGTATATATCTATATATGTATATATAAATATAGGTATGTATGTAATTGTAAGTACTATCATAGATATAGGCATATTCATATATATGTTCATATATAATATATATCACTCATATAATATATATATATATACGTATGCATATCTATTATAAAAACATGTATGGAAATGATATATCTCAACCCCTGGAGAGAATTATGTGTGGGAGGAAGGACAGGGGTATTAATGAATCTTTATTATTTTATTTTTCCTAAGAAAACTCATAGGGCTCTACCACTAACTTTCCAAACTTAAAGACTTTTTAAATCTGAGTGCTAGGGTTTCTAGGTGACTGTTACGTTTCATATTTGAAATATTTCACAATTTAAAAAGAAAAAGCAAAGATCGCCTACAACAGTGTGCTGGGTAGATTGGACAGAAGTGATGTTGGATGGGGGGCGGCCATTCGGAATGCGACGTCAGTAACCATATGCTGTAACAGTATTGAGAACGTACCAACTCTGGTTGTCAAAATTAGGTTAACTTTTTTTTAGTCTCTGTTTTGTACAAGTGAACACCAGCATATGCATGGGAAGGAAATTTCTGGTCCCAGCCAAATAAAGAGAACTCAAACCTGAGAGTTAAAAAAGATTGTTCCTAATTAAATTACCCCACTTCTTAGATAAAGGATAGGTCCAGTGGGAAGTCAACAATGGAGAGACTGTGTCTTCTGTCTCCCAGGGCTGGTCTTTTTGCTACTCCAGACCTGTGTGTATCTAGGTGGTCAGTTACAGTGGAAGAGACATGGCCAGTTGCCACCCTCCCCAGTGATGCATTAGAGTGTCCTTCAGCCTAGAACACATACAAGTAAGACAACACAATGATACCCTGGGACATCTTTTGTCCTTTCCCAAAGAAGTTTGCACTTAGACAAGAAAATCACTTGTTAATATTTTAATATGAACTTACTCCTTTGATAACTGCACTTCCACTGAAATATTTTAAACTGGGTTTTTTTTGTTTTTTGTTTTTTTGGTACCAGACTCCTACAGTCACATTAAAAATTCCAGCATTATAACTCAAATTGAACTACCAGCTGAGCTCTATTTATATAAAAATTCTGTAATTAGAGGAAACAATGACACTCAGCCTTAGGAGCATGTGCAGCTATAAAGCAGAAGAAGCCAGGATGTGTTCATGGAAGTAAAGCTCATTCCTGCAGAGCATCACACTCAAGCAAGCTCTCCTAATTGTTCATCCATGGTCCTACCACAAGCTTCGCCCTCAGGTCTGGTCCGGAGGCACTGTGCCCTCCGTGCATCCCTGACCCACCTGCTCTCACTTGATATCTGCTCCTATCGAGCAGAATGAGCAAAGTGACTCCCTGGAATGGGTTTTGATGTATTATCGAACAGAGTATGTCACAAATGCTCACATTGTCCAGCTAAACATGAACCAGGGTATACAGTCCTTACTTCTTCCATACAGCCATCATGGCGAGGGACGAGTTTAGTCATGAAATTCCGAGGATGCCTTTCTGATACATCACGTCTTGGCCACTAACTGAGTGCTCACCATATGCCTGAGATTCTACCAGGTGCTGAGGTTGCACAGGCAAGACACGCTCTGCCCATGAGAGTTCTCAGCTCGCTAGGGGTCACAGACAAGTCGGTCACAGGATTTCAGGAGCAGGAAGAGAAGAGGGGCAACTGGAGCATGAGGGAGGGTTTCTACCTCAGTCAGCAGGGGTGGGGAGGCCACCTGGGGGCGACACACCCTGGAACAGGTCTCTGATGTTGTGGAGGAGACAAGAGGTAGCGAGGAAGGGGACAAACCACATCAGGCTGAGGAATTGGCCAAACCACAGAAGTGATGAGGCAGAACCTGTGCTCACAGCTCCTAAGGACACAGAATATTGGGTCTGGGCTGCAGAAGAGGCCTGCGTGAGGGCCCACAGGAGCGCGTCATCCCGCAAAACACAGGGATCATTGCATTGGAGAGTGTTGGATTCCAAGTTGTGGTAGTGGGTACTGCCAGAGATTCTTCTTCTTTTTTTTTTTTAAGATTTTATTTATTTATTTGACAGAGATAGAGAGAGAGAACAAGTAGGCAGAGAGGCAGGCAGAGGGAGAGGGAGAAGCAGGCTCCCCGCCGAGCAGGGAGCCCGATGCGGGGCTCGATCCCAGGACCCTGGGATCGTGACCTGAGCCGAAGGCAGCCGCTTAACCAACTGAGCCACCCAGGCGCCCCGAGATTCTTCTTTTATAATACTCTGCCTTGATCTTTTTGGGCTCATCGGTCTTCCATTACGATGCCACACTCCTCTCCCTGTCACACACAAAGTAGGAGGCACAGCAGAGAACATTGTTGATGTGTGGGCTCCAGGGGTGACAGTCACTTGGGTCTTTCGAAGATGCCACGACAATCACATCTATAACAGAGTCGAGGGGCCTTGCTTTGGTTCTTTCTTGCAGGCATTACAACTTGAAAGGTTTACTTCTTTATCTAAGAAGTGGGGTAATTTAACTAGCATCCCATTCTCTTGCAGGGATTTTATTCGAAGAGAGAATATGTAAGTCCCGAAATAGAGAGGTTCTTTCCAAAGAGCTTTAGATAACTTCTTGCTTCTGAACAAGAGTGAACAAATTAAAAACAGTAAACTCGTCTACTTTACAGATAGGTTCAAGAGCTGCTTAGTTAAAGAAAAGGTGTGGAAGGTGTATCGGGGTGTCACTGGAGCGTAACAGGGGAAAGCATAAATCAGAGAGGATCGTGTGAAGAACAGACGTAAACATAAGAGTATCTGATAGCAGAAATTAGTGATCCTAGAATTAACGAGAATGGCAAGTTTCTTTAAAAACGGCTTTGCTGAGTTGTAATTTATATACAAAAAACTGCACATATTTAATACATACAGTTTGATGAGTCTGGGCAAATGCACATACCCATGATATCACAGCCATGACCAGTAAACTTGCATCACCTCCAAAACTTTCCTGTGTCCCTTTGTGGGCTGTGTGTGTGTGTGTATGAGTGTGTGTGTGTTAAGAACACTTTCCTGAGATCTACCCTCTTAAAACTTTGTAAGTGCACAACAGAAGCATTGTTAACTGTCGACACTGTATTGTTCAGTAGATGGCTAGGAATTTTAAGTAACTTAATGAACTTGAAGTATGAGATAAAAGAGTGGCTCTGTGTACGTTCAATGTTCATTTATTTCTGCTCTGAAATAACTCTTTGAGATTCAGGTCTTGGTATGTCTCAGTTAATCGCAGAGTCAATTTAAGAGAAATCAGCATCGCCAAAGTCATCAGCCTTCAAATACGGCAAGGGTCCTGTTCTCCTCAGTCATGTGCCCAGAGATCCCTTTCTCATGCTCACTCACCCATAGCACAGATTTACTTCCTGTGGACCCTCTCTCCTGTGGGTATCCCCCAAATGGAAATTCAGGTGGCAATCTCTTCAATCTGGCTGGTTAATGGGTGGATTTGGATTATTAATTCTTTGGAGCCAATCCAATTCTAAATCTTAGGATAGAATGATCCATTCCATCTGATGGCAAACATAACGTCTTACTTGCTTTATGCCTTGTGCCGAACAGTGCCTAAACCAGAGTAAGACCCAAAAAAGCCTTTTGAATGGATCAGTTAAATGAGCTGTGGACAAACTATGCCTTCTGGGCACTCAGCTTGTCTGATGTTTTCATAATCTAACATTTATTTCCATACTTCCAACAATTACATGTTTGCCTCAGATAATATGTGAATCCTTTCTTGACATTCCCCCCCTTTGCTGACATTATAAAAGTTCTTGCTTGTCTTATTAAATTCAGTGTACAGTGTTTTAATGACTAATTTATAAGCCATGACTATGAATCTTGGAGGGATTATTCCAGATTGTCTTCATCTAGAAATCAAATTTCAGAATTCCCATCCTAGAGCAGTGCTCAAATCATTTTGATATGGTATCAAGTCTCTCTTTCTATGGCACTGCATTGATTTGTATTATGACTACACAAGAATCATCATTAAGTAGGCCAAATGGTTTCTGAAAATCTTTTATATTCAAGTGTATCTGTTAAAAATTGGCCAAGTGACAAGTAACAAGTGGCCAAGTCACTGCCAAGTGACAATTAAGGAAGCAAGACACATACAGTCAATATCCCAAGCCTGGAGTTGGGGGAGACTTTTGAGACAATGATACCATCTGGAAGGAGTCTCTAAAAATCCAACCTACAGATCTGATATTGGTACGGAGGGAGGCGTTCACTCATGGAGGCTGAACAGTAACGTGGTTTCTGCAAGTAACTAGCTGTCTATCCTTGTGAGAGTCACCACCTAACCCTCCAGCACTGCAGTTTTCCCAAGTGTAAACTAAGAGGTTGGGAGTCACTATCTCTGGGGCCCTTTGATTCTTGAGGTTCTATGACTCT
Organism: Mirounga leonina; assembly: GCF_011800145.1. Taxonomy (NCBI): domain Eukaryota; kingdom Metazoa; phylum Chordata; class Mammalia; order Carnivora; family Phocidae; genus Mirounga; species Mirounga leonina. The sequence goes on along the minus strand of NW_023270865.1, from coordinate 5,242,274 downwards.
GATATTACATATTTCTTATTAAGAGTTTAAAAAATTTTATTTATGATACATAGTAAACTTGCTTGGTTATTGAAACAGTGGCTTAGCGGCTGGGTTTTTTCAAAATTTTATTTTTAAAAAGTACATCTTGGAGTAAAAACCAGGAATGACAAACTTTAGACTTTTGTTCCTAGAACACAGTTTGAACACAATGTATCTTTTGAAAGTGCTGGTAGCATAGAGGGGATCACAGGATTTGAATTGTCTCAAAACCTCCCTGCAGATTTGTAACCTGATAATCACATCCACACTCAGTGGAAACATGTAGTAAGCCAGCTGGACTGCACAGAAGCTGGAAAACACGTTCTGTACCATCAAAACAACAGTAGGCCACCGTACCTTCATAAAAATGAAAATGTCAAATTGAGTATTTCGTGGAAAAAATCAATAAGCATTTTAGTAGGTGTTTATAAAAGACACATGCTTTGAAAATGTTTTGGAAATTTTAAGGGAAATTAAAGTCTTATCCTTCTAAAAAAACATCCAAATTCAGTGTTTTTGTGCTCTGAATAGTGTCTCCCCCCTGCCAAATTTCACGTCCACCTGGAACCTCAGAATGGGATCTTACTTGGAAATGAGGTCTTTGAAGATGTAATTAATGAAGTTAAGATGACGCTGCTCTGCATTAGTTTGGGCCCCAAATCTGATGACTGGTGTCCTTCCAAAGAGAGGGGAGGACAATAGACCCACAGGGAAGAAGGTCAGTAAGGACAGAGGCAGAGATGGATGGATTTGTTACGGCAGCCTTGGGAGCTAATCCTGTTGTTAAAAGGGGCTCGGGAATAGAAACCGGGGAGGCGACTCCATACACTGAAGTCCTGCTAGAACTGAGTGCTGTACGTATTTTATTCCAGTGAATTCTTACCATCACCCAGGAGGCAACTCTTGTCTCCATTTTAGCAAAATGAAGAACTGATTCCATAGAAGTTAAAAGATGTGTCCATGAGCCAGTAGGGGGTAGATGAGGTTTGAAATCCCACCAAGAAAAAGCTTGCATTTTTCCGACTACTGCCATTAAGGGGAGCAGAAGCCTCAGTCCAGTATCTAAAGTGAAGGCCAGTGGAGGGAGGCACCTCAGCTTCAGTCATCAAGAAGGAAAAATAAGAGGACATGAGCAGTCACTCAAGGGAGGAGGTGGGGGACACATCGTTCCAGGGGCGGGGGGTGCTTCACCAGAGCAGTCCCGCCGGCCTCACTGGGGGATCTGAGGCTTGTTGCCTCAGACTTAGGATGGCAGGGGGACAATGTGAAGGTCGCCCGAGTCCTGTTCTCTGTGAGAAAATTCCAGAACATTATTTCTGTGGGGATGGTCAGTGGGTGCATGCAGAAAACAGAACCGCATGCTGACATGTTAACAGAGGTGCGCTAACCTGTGCCTATCACTGTCCTAGTGACCTGGTGCAACAGGGAGCACAAGGATGAATAAAAGTTCCTCTCAACTTTGTGGTGTGATACAGAGTATAAGTCACACACACACACATACACACAAACACACACGGACAGCTCATTGACTATCATGCAGCAAATCATAGGGGTGTGGCTTCACCCTCTGATTTCAAATGGACCAGTTCTGTGACTCATCACGTGTTTTCTGGGTTTACTGGAAATCACCGCCTGTCAAAATCATTCTGTGCATGGTCCCGAGCTGCCCTTTTTAATGCATGGCTTACTTTATAAAATAGCCATGCAAGACTTTGCCGGTGAAATGCATATCTAAATACTGAACAAATTTCCCATTTGTTTACCTAATGAAATCGGAATACTAGAAAACTGGGATTAAACATGATTATTTTTCCAAATTGCAAATCTTGGGCCTATTACTGACAAGGAAAGAGGGATGTTGTGGTCTTGGTGATGTTTAATAGGTGGTAGCAAATCTGCTAAGGTAAGTCGTTCCTCCAACTCCTCAGACCCCCTTAGTTCCCAAGTCTTCTGCATCTGTGTTTCATTTCTTGTGATTTCTGAATACCATGGATCAGGTTTCTGAATCTCTGCAGTCCCTGGCACTGAGCAGGATTAATTAATCCTGCTCACTCAACCTTACCGAAAACATTAACTGAAGCTGGACTGGGACAATGGCAAAGCAAAGCGTCCGTAGACGGACACAAGGCCAAGTCATGCTCTCTTATCATAACCGTAGCTTCCATTAAACATGTAAACTTTGTTCTTGATTTCCAGATGATCTCCCTATAAAACTGAGTAAAGCGTAAGTGCTGATTTTGGAAAGTGGCTATATTCATAACTTCTAAAATCAGTGAAAACCAGGTATGGGTCTCCTGAGGGGAAAGACTTGCCTTGAATGTTCAGGAGGAAAGCATTAATAAAGCATCCTTTGAAATGGTGATTATGTTCCCAGCTTTGTCTGCTGATGGAGCAATTCTGAAATTTCAGCCACTTGGCTCACCACTTGTTCAGTGTCTCCCCCTTCCCCCCAAACCAAGAGGCCCATAATGACCTTAATTATAGTACACTTAGAATCCAAAATGGGGAGGTGGGGGGAGAACCAAGGAAACACCACCTGGTTCCAGCTTACTGGTCAAAGCCAATTCTAAGTGATTTATTTTGTCTAAGGAATGGCAGTTCCATGCAACGAGTGAAGATCAAATAACTTCGTGTTTGTCAGGAAAAGGACACTTAGTCCCAGAAATCACATCTGGAACAGGAGGCCGGGGCGGGGGGGGGGGGCTCCTGGAAGCTTTGTCAGCTGCTGTCAGGCCCGCGAGAGGTCTGAGGCCCGGGAGCACGCGCCAACATGGGGCAGGCACAGCCGGGCTTACAGGAACTTGGCTCCGTAATAAGTAACTCAAATCTAAAAATAGGGCTGGGGAGAGGAGTCTGGCTTTGGGGGCTTGGTTTTCCATTCTCCTTTCCCTCCCTTCTGTCTTTCAGGCATTTATTCATATAAATCTGCTGTTTTCCCCTACAAAGCATGCTTCCTCTGCGCTCTGATGAGCAACACTAGATGGAAGGAGGTTCCGAGCGTGTCCCGTGGGATTCCCCCCACCCCAGGGTTGCACCTGGGTCTGGGGAGGGGTGCCCACGAGGTCCCCCCCACACACACACACAAACCAGAGGGGCTGCAGAGGGATCAAGTCTGATCCCAGTCATGGGCCGGCCCCTCCCGGTCCATCAGCAGGCGGAGCGGGCGCAGGGCCTGGGATGGGGCCCCGCAGACCGACACCCCGAGGCGAGCTGCATCTGGGAGCTGGGCGCGGAGGCCGGTGAGGGGCTGCGGGGCTGCGACACACACTTTCCATGCTGTTCTCTGAGCCATGGAGAGCAGAGTGTAAGTACCTGTGTGGCCTGGGGCCACTGAACCAGCTGAAGCTCCTGTTTCTCATCTACCTGGAACAGCAGATGATTCCTGGGTTAGTCGCTGCGGGACAAAGAAGCATTTTTCCCTTGCATTTGGTGTCCCGCCTCGGTGCATGTGGCACTGGAAGGGAAGATTGAGCTACTACTGGTGAGATAAAAGGAAAGACTGGAATTCTCAGCTCAATCCAGAAAGCGTATCTCAGTGAGAATTTCCGGTTAGAAAAGAACACTGAAGGACAGAGGTCCCCCTTCCCGGCACCCACAGCTCCTTAGATCACATGGCTTTTCCATTTATTTCTGTAAATGGTTACTCAACCGAATAATCACCAAAACGCAAATGACCATAACCACACCCCGCCAAGGGTCACAGGCACCTTCCCCGCAGTCCTATGTCTGTCTCCCAAACCAGAGCTTTGAGCTCCGGTGGGACAAGGGCGTGCAGGACTTACACCTGTTGTGGTGGTTGAATCCTAAATGCTTTTGTTGAATTAAAGCCACGGAGCCAGGAATAGAGACAAACTGCCTGATACAAAAGGGGAAGATGCTATCTGCTTAGAACACAAACCCTGATTGCGGTCTTTGACAGCGTGCCAAGGTCAACAAAGAACAAAACTATCTAGTGCAAAAAATGTGTTATAAAATATAAAATCTGCTTAATTGCAAGTTGTGTTTTTATTTATTTAATTTATATATTAATTTATATATTTATTAATTTATATATTTATTGCTGGGGGGGTGCAGAGAGAGAGAGAATCTCCAGCAGACTCCACACCCAGCGGGGAGTGGGGACTCTATCTCAGGACCCTAGGATCACCACCTGAGCCAAAATCAAGAGTCCCACGCTTAACCCACTGAGCCACCCAGGCTCATAACCCCTATAGCCCATGCTTTTAACTAATATATGATAAGCAGTGACTATTTTTTGATTCACCTCACACTCTTCCTCTCCATTAAATTCTCAGCCTTGGACTTTCAGTTCCTTGGCTGCTCCCAGCACCCTGCTAAGCCTCTCCCCCATGGCCAGGCCATCCCCACACCTTCCCTTTGAAAGCCAGCCTTCAGATCACTGGCTGTCCTCTCCCTAAGGCCTTCGGTTATCAGACGATGACCTCTCAGCTCAGTTTCTCTTGGGCCAGAGTCTTCAGATCAAATACAGGGTTCCCAGTTAAATTTGAACTTTAGACACACCATTTCAGATAATTTTTAAAAATAAACGTGTCCATACAACATTAGGGGAACAATCATACTAAAATAGTATTCATTTTATTTGGAAATTCAAATTAACTTGGATCCTATATTTTTATTTGCTAAACCTGGCCACCCTACATTGCACCCCAATTCTAACAGTCTCTTTTGGCACTGGGGTCTTCAAGCCTTTGGTTTGACTTTTTATGGGGCCCCACATTTCTATGTCCTCCTCCCAGGACTTGGATTCCATGGTACCTCCTTGTCATTTCTTCCAGATTTACCTGGCAGAGCCTGACACTGGTTAAATCCAATTATCCATATACTTTGTGCCTGCACCTGAAAAACTTGATGTGGATTGAGAAAAATATGTTATGATGATGACAGCTTTTACGTTTTAATTTATGATCATAAATTGTAAATAGATCCTTAGCGCTGCCTGGAAGTCACACTATATTCTTTGAGAACTGTTTTCAGACTCACAGAGAAACTGGTTCAGACCTGTGTTTCTTTTTAAGATTTTATTTATTTATTCAACAGAGAGAGTGAGAGAGTACAAGCAGGGAGGAGTAGTAGAGGGAGAGGGAGAAGCGGGCTTCCCGCTGAGCAGGGAGCCTGACGCAGGGCTCGATCCCAGGACCCTGAGATCATGACCTGAGCCGAAGGCAGACACTTAACCATTTGAGCCACACAGGCACCCCCAGACCTGTGTTTCTTAAACCTCAACACCAACTTCTCTGGTTACTCTCAGCTGATGGTCCTGTTTCTTATCTCCCTGAAAAGACAGAAAAAAGGAGAGCTCTCCATCCCCCATCACCATCAAGCCAAACTTCCTGCAATGAGCAGGTGTTCTTCTTTCCCTCCTGCTTCTCTGTGGCCACCCTCCACTTGCATGCTGGATCCAGTCCATCTCTGCCGACTTTAGATCCCTGTCTTTCCTATTATCTGCTTTTCTTCCTCTTTGTGAAGTGTTTCTATCTTTAACAGATCACTGTACCTGATTATACTCAGAAGCCTAGAAAAAGAGCAATATGTGTAGCTACATCAAACACACTTTTGGGTTTTAAATCATTTAATGCAAATTGATCCGTGTGTGTGTGTGTGTGTAGCTACAGTAGGAGGAAAGTGCACATCTCAGGCTTGACTAAGGTGTATCAACCAATGCCCACCATGGGGCTTCTGTGGAGGACAGGGCATTATGGAGGGTGGGCAAGGACGGAAAGAAGAAAGCAAACTTGCCAGTCTACGTCATGAGAAAGGAAGCCTGGGTTCAATCTTTATGAACCCAGAATTGTAAAACTAAGCACAACCTTATAACTTCCTCTCAAGGGTAGTAAATTTGGCAAAAATGTGCACATCTAGGAAGATCTAAAGAACACCAAAGGCGATTGTAGTGCCTCAGAAGAAACATAATTTTGAACTCCAACTATCATCCAGACAATAGAGATGTCTGTACTATTTAAAACAATGTATAGGGGTATCAGGATGAAGCTTCATAGGAAGGTTTTAAAGGGTGGTACTTCTTGGCATTGTATACAAAGATACCATTTTGAAATTTCTGGAATGATTATGTGACACTGAATCTCTCTACTGAATCTCAGGAGAACAAACTTTCCTCTTGTGTTGATGCCAGGTTTTAAATGCACTCGAATATTAAACAAAGAGCATCTTGTTTTGCCAAATTTATTACAAATGATTGTACTGGCTATTAAAATTTGCATAATGTTTCCAAGTGTGGAAACTCACTCGCAACAGCTCACTCGCCACAGTGTGCAAAACAGCTATCCAAGTTATGTGGGTGACGGCTGCCTTTACTCAACTAGCCTAGATTCAAAGCCCATCAATTTAGTGTTTTGGTAGTAGTAAGAATTACCACCACTTGTACTCCACGTAAGACTGAGCAGCAAGATTGGTAATATTATCATCCCTAGCGGGATATGGAAACTGGCCAACAGTTTATGCTAAGCAAGCAGGAAATGGCAAATACAATTTTCTGTGTGACAAGCAAATATGGGTTGGATTGTTGTCTAAGACATGAAAGATTTTGATTCTTCAAAGCCTTGGGCTGTCCTGCCAGGCGTCTGATCATCTTACATCAGACTTTAAAATGAACAGACACTCAGTTAATGATGGAATGCTATGAGAAGTTTTGTTTGTCTTTCACAAAAATTGAGAACAGTTAAATTCCAAAGCTCTGTATACGGAGAATGATCCAGGATTTGGGGTGGGACACACATGTCTGTGTAAGGCAGGTCAATTGGATCTTTGGATTGTGATGTTGGAAGCTGAGTAAAACTCTGGAGCCATTTTTGGCTAACTGTGTGGCCCCCTAGATTCGGAGCTGGAAGGAAGTGTCCATCTCTGCGCTGTGAGATTTCCCAAGGAGCTTCCCTTGCCCTTAGCTTGTGCTCTTTGATCAGCTGCCTTGGTCTTATCAGGAGAGTAAGCAATATTTCTCTGGGAAGGCAAGCAACTCTCAGAAGCTTCACTCATTACCGGCTGTGTGACCTCGGGCAAGTTACTTCCGCGAGCCTCCACTTCCTCATCTTAAAATGGGAATCCTTACAGTGCCTGCCACGCACCATTTTCACGAGGATTAAAGAAAAGCGTGCTCGGAAGGCTCTTGGCACAGAGCCTGAACCAGAGCACATTTTCAGTAAGTGTTTACCTTATCCTGATTATTTGCCATTGTTGTTATGTTATCGCTGCAGTTGTCTCTTCAATTCAGCAAACGTTTATTGAAAGCCAGCTCTCTATCACTGAGCAGGTTAGCTTTTGTTTTGTTAGCACCTGTGATACCCGGTCTACTTAACTTCTTCCTTGAGTTCTAGCCATTAATCCATAGAGTCACCCAAGCCCTCAGGATAGGCAGGAGATACGAAGTTCACTGCCATGATCTCTGAACATTTCCTTCACTTCTGTCCTTACCAACTCTCATCTCTGGAGATTCCAAACCCAAAAGGCAATCATCAGTGCTCGAAAACTATGAATTGCTTAAAACTGAGAACAGTGGAACATTAAAAGAGCTCTCCTACTCAGTAACCGGCCACTGAAGTTCAATAACGTTATAGGCATGTATTAAGAAATGGGAAAAGAAAGGTCTTAAAAGCCCGAATGCATGTTTGGATTGATAACAGCTGTGAGGAATTGTCATGTTTCTTGTCGGGCACATACGGTTACCCTAGTGTATTTGAAAGAAGGATGGTGACTGCCCCCCACTCCCCCACCCTTGCTCAGGCTCTATCTGAAATGTGTCTTTACTGATCCAAGCTACAATAGTCCCTGGTACAGTATTTGTCCCTCTTTATGTTCTATATGGCTTCCAGAAAGAGTCTACGACGTAACCCTATCTGTACATGCAAGCAAGGGCACTGGGGGTATGGGAGATGCTCATTTCATGCTCAGTTCCATACTGGTGTTTTATTGGTGGAAGAGCTATGTGAAGAACATCAGACTAATACCAACTGAAGAACATTCTACAAAATACCTGACCAGGGCAGTCAAGGTCATCCAATGAGGGCAAGTCTGGGAAACGGTCACGAGAGGAGCCTAAGCAGACATGATGACTCTGTGTAATGTGGGGTCTGGATAGGGTCCTGGATGAATAAAGTATGGACTTTAGTTAATAAAAATGGTTCAGTATCAGCTCATTGTGGCAAGTGGACATCACTTAGGGAAGATGTTAATACCAGAGAAAATGAGGTGTCAGGCATAGGAGAACTCTCACTACCCTCATAATTCTCCTGTAGATCCAAAGCTCTTCTGAAATAAAAAGTTTATTTTTAAAAAAGCTATGTGACTAAATGAAAACAAGTGGATTAGCTAGTGGAATTAAAGGAAAACATATTTGAGGAAATTTATGATCTCAAGCAACCACTGCAGCTTTAATGTGAGGGATTCCCATGAGTTACAACAACATTTGTGGTCTGGGTACTTACTGGAAAGAGTGAGTCTGTTTTCAGGGTTGTATATCTCTCTGAATCTACTTGTATTTGGTTGTTAAACTGTAGTTTAACTACTAATAATAACTACTTCCCCGTAATAACTACTTCACAGGTTGTCTGTGAGGATTTAATTCAACGTTGGTGAACCTCCACACAATGTCTGACACATAGTAAGTAGTTAGTAAAAACTCCTTTCTTATTCCCTTTAACTTTCTTTTCAATACAGGATTAGTCACGCTCTTTTCTTTATATTTTAAGTACTTGATCAACTGTTAAAATAGTTTTGGCCATGCCACGTGTGGTTGCCCCATAAGAGAGAGATTCTCTAATGTTCAATTTTTAATCATCTGTGAATTGTCTGCACACAAAGCTAGAAGCTTTAAAAATAAAACAAAATAAAAATGTAAAAGGAAGGGCGCCTGGGTGGCTCAGTTGGTTAAGCGACTGCCTTCGGCTCAGGTCATGATCCTGGAGTCCTGGGATCGAGTCCTGCATCGGGCTCCCTGCTCGGCAGGGAGCCTGCTTCTCCCTCTAACTCTCCCCCCTCTCATGTGCTCTCTGTCTCTCTCATTCTCTCTGTCTCAAATAAATAAATAAAATCTTTAAAAAAGAAAAAAAAATGTAAAAGAATATGGTTTCGATGTTGCCTTTGTTCTATGTTTTGGAGGGAATAAGTATTAGGTAGAACTTGAAAACAATATATGTTTAAGAAAAGAAGATACTGCCTAGAAATGAGTTAGTCTAGCTGCATGGACCATTTTTTTTTTTTCTGAAGTAGAAAAAATAAGTGGAGAAAGGAGAGAAAGAAGCTCATTCTTCTAATCCATGGCTCTCTCTTAATGGACTTAGGTGATTTGAATGGAGGTGTACACATTCACTCAAACCAATAATTTTTAAGAACTCACTCCATGTGACTTTTCATACTGATGCTGGAGATGGAGGGAAGGGTAGTCTCAGCTATGGTATTGCTCACAGTCCGCTTGAATAGACTCCATGGGTTAATACTTGACACCTAGCCAGGACCAGAGGTCACGAGAATGTTCCTCCGTCTGCCGTTCTGCTGAGTTCTGAAGGCTGTCTCCATAAAAGTGAGCACATGGAGGTGGCTGCAGGCCTAAGCTAAAAGTCCATGACCCCCATGGCCACAGCTGCACACTTCCATAGAGATGGGAGTGTAGGCTATAAAAGGACCGCTGGCCGATGAGGCAAAAGAGTGAGGCAGTGGCCAGGTCCTCTGCTCAGACTTGCTCAGCTCAGGAGTTCAGAGGTGAGCCATCCATCCAGGCTTCCATCATAGATAGAACTCTGGGACTGCAGGCTGGGGTATAGACTGAAGTGGGCTCAGATCGGAAGCAGTGTTTAGGCAAGAAGTGATGAGAAATTAAATAACGGAGTAGCCAAAAGAATGAAAAGCAAGCCAGGTGAATTGGCATTGATGAGTTAGTGACCAAGTGAATGTGGGACCTAAAGTCTTGACTAACTCCCAGGTTTCTAGCTCAGGTCACTGAGACCATTATAGTGGATTCATCAACAGGAGGAACAGAGGAGGGGGAGCCGGTGTAGAGAGGAGGATGGAGAGGATGGGGAGGATGAGGTTGATCACTTTAAACAGGAAAATGCTGAGCTTGAGAAACTATGGGATGTGTAAGATACAACAGAACATATCAAGAAGAAAGTAATTCTCAACAAGAAAAAGGTAGTGATAGTAAGCAACCCCATTGCTAATGAAAAATATCATGACAAGTGCTGATAGTGAAAAACTTATTTATTATGGAATTTTACGTTAAATTAAATGTAATTAATTTCAATCCAATACTGGCCTTAAGAATTATCACAAGGTAGATAGAGAAAGCATTGTTTACGAAAAGGGTGAGAAACAGAAGCATATGGGATCACCAGGGTCCAGGCGGTACTCGCAGTCTGGGTAGGATTCAGTTTGCTCACAGAAAGCACATCAGATTAATGGAAAAACCATTATTCTGTAACTTGGGCCTGACACATTGCCATGCCTCTGGAAATGCGCAGGACTGGTCTTCCGAATTTCTTCCTAACCAGAGAGTAAAGCTCTGATGCAGAAATCAGATTGAGAAGGTGAGCAGAAGTGCTCTGCTGATGCTCTCCACCGTGCAATGCAGTTGAGCGACTGGGTTTCTTAGGGACCCACGGGCACTGATGATAAGCCCGAGCAACACGTCATATGCCTCATTTTCAGGAAACACAAAACTAACAATATATCAATAAAACAAAATGCTGTGTTAAACCAACTGTTGGATAACTTCATAAATATATTTTGGAAAGATGTGTTTATTTCTCCATAGCTAATATGTATGACAGTTCATTTGTATCTATTAGGATTCGTTTTGACTGAGAGTCACACAAACCCATGTCTTATTCAAGATTGACTTATTTATTTCTAGTGTAAAAGAACTCAGAGGGAAGCACTGTGGGGCTGGTACTCGCACTGTGGTTGTGAGGACCCCAGACCCCGTCTGGGGCATTGCCCCACCGTTCTCCACATGCGGCTCTGGCATTCCAGCCATCTCACATGCATCCCTGTCAGCAGGAAGGAGACAGGTGGACCCGCCTGAACTTGAACTGGGACAGGACATTCCCCTCCCACCCACTGTTCAGAACCTAGCTGCCAGGGAAAGGGAGAAATGCAGTTTTTCTTCTAAATAGCCAGGCACCCAGATAAAAATTAAGGGTTTTATGACCAGGGAGGAATGGGGAGAATGAGTACAAGGGGTGATGATAAATCTCGACCACATATGCCCCTTAAAATTAGGATGGTCAGATTTGAGCAAGTATTGATTTATATATATATATATATATATATATATATATATATATATATATATATGTAATTTACACTAAGCAAATCTTATATACTCCTCCCCTATGTTATACCAGGTACTTTTAAAGGCAATATAAGGAAACAGCAGTGAACAAAACAGAAAAAAAAAAAAATTGCTGTCCTCACAGAGCTTAAATTCTAACAAGAGATAGCTGTTTTACCCTCAGGATCAGGCAAACATTTTTTTAAGATTTTATTTATTTATTTATTTATTACAGTGAGAGAAGGCATGAGCAGGGTGAGGGTCAGAAGGAGAGGGAGACCAGGCTTCCTGCGGAGCAGGAAACCCGTTGCGGGGCTCTATCCCAGGACCCCGGGACCATGACCTGAGCCAAAGGAAGACACTTAACCAACTGAGCCACCCAGGCGCCCCTATTGTTCAGAATTTATATAAAGAGGACCCTCTCTAATCTCAGCATTGAGTACCTTCAAATTCTATAACTATTAAACTTTGAGCAACCAAACCAAGAGATGGCAAAATTAAGAATCTCCCTTGTGTCCCCTCTACCGTGATTCTCGAGATGGTCTGTACCATTGGTTTGTTTCTTGGTCTTGTGTGCCATGAAGCTATACAGAGTGGGGATGGCGCCTTTGGGCTTTCCGTGTAACTTGGGGTCATCATTCGGTGCTGCTTATGGGCTCCTGATGTAATGCTCTCCCAGCCTGGAAAGAAAAGGGAGGAGTCAAGCCTCAGATAAAATATCAAGAGCCCATCTGCTTCTCTTGTGTTTATCACTAATTATAAGTCCATGAACGATCCATTGGTCAGTCTAAGAATTCACGATAGGCAATGTGGTATAAGAGAAACTTGGGTTTGCCACTTTGGCTATATGTTTGTGAGTCTAATAAAACAAGAAAAATAATATTGCCTATCTCCAAATGCTATCTTTTTCCAAATGCTGTTTAAAAGTGATTAAGATGACATATATACACACACCTTCTAATCTGTAAAACATTAATAAAAATATCATGAGTACATTAATATTATTGTTGAAATGTGAATTCCTCAGGCGAGATTATTAGGCAGACTAAGATATTTTATAATTAGTCTGCATTTTGATTTAAACTATCTTTTAGGAAAGAAATCATTCAAAAAATTTTTATCTGTAGTCGGTGTTTAGATAAGCTTAGCTGACCTTTTCCCCAGTTTTGACAATTAGCTGGTGAAACGCGATATGCCCCGCGAGGAGAATACACGGTGTCCCTTACTGCTGTGATAAGACAAACAGCAACCCCAATCCCAAACAGCAAGCCGTGGAGGCAATTAAACTTTGTAGAAGGTGTCAGTCCTGTGTTCGACCAAGCAGACATAACAATCTCTGTAACAAGCAGCATTGTGATTCACCATGAATCCTTTTATTTTTACCAGTGAAAAAGCTGAATTTGTTTTCGCTGGATACATTTCATCTTTCTCCAGAGCACAGTTTATTTTTTAATTGGGTTTTCCAAAATCATCAGGTTGGGCTGGCCTTTAGCTGTTTTGGAGTGTTCTTGTAGCTCTGAGAGCTAAGCTAGGAAAGATTTTGTTCGAGACGTGTTGTGTTTTTACGGACGCAGCTGGCTCTTGGCACCCCCTGAAGGGTGGAATGAGGAAAGGGGATGGAAGTTTGGTGGACGGGCAGCAGACAGAAGTTCCAGGGGAGAATGACCAGGAGAAAAAGACAGCCTCTGACAACACAGAGTTGTTCTCACCTAGAGAGACAGTGATTCTGGTCTGCTTTTGTAAGGCACAGTGTTGGCTTTTGTTGGTAGCTTCTTTGATGTTTTCTTTTAAAAGGGTGAGACCATGCTCTCATAAGACACGGATGAAAAGTTCTATTCATCTAATCATGTGATACTGATTTCTTTTCCAAGAAAAATTAAAGATTGGGTCGGGCAAGATGACTTAAGAAAATTTTTCCCTGGTGATGGTGACACCAAGAGATCAGAGACCTAGAGACCCCCAGAGTAACCCCCGGAAGATGGAAGTTTGTATGCCATGGAGAAAGAATCGAGAAATATCTGCCCTGAGAAGGTACTGCACGTACGCTTTGCTGACTGGCCTTCATTTAAGATTCCAAGACCCCACGAAAAGTGTCCCCCGGGGGTGGGGTAGGGGCACAGAATGTAGAAATTGGGAGACAGGAATTGGGCACTGGGACATCCTGCAGATGCCCCGCAAGGGAACTCTGGAAGGGTTGTTCCTCCAAACCCAGGACTGGGATCCCTCTAAAGATGTTCTGTTCCCATAGGCACCCCAGCTACTCAGGAGAACCCCCTGGTGGCTCTAGGATCTACCCTCCCAAGGGAGTTCTACTGGAACAGCCCCTCAGACTCCCCCAAATTGGGGTCCCACCTCTCAGGGCTCCCAAAATACCCTGGCTGGACATGGAAGAAGAGTCCCCATTGGTGAGTTTGTCCCTGGAGCACAACTCAGGGGAGCGGAGTTCCCCCCACCCCAAACTCCATATACAGATTTCCGCACTGGGTGGAGCTGATTCTACCTCTGTTAGATTATAATGTTCTGAAGTCTAAGAGCTCACGGAGCAGGATGCATTGTTATGATGGAAGGAAATGGTGTCCACAGATAAATTAATTTAAAAGGAATTATCCTTACTGTTGGATGTGCTGGAAGAAGGCAGTGAGAAGTGGGTGGGTAGGAGATTAGAGGGACTTGAGCATTAAATAAAGCTCCTTCGACTTAATACTTTTTAAATGTCTTTAATGCTGATTACAAAGGGAAATACAAAATTACCCTGGGCTTTCCTTTTAAGATGTAGGACTTAATATACAAAATCTCCGATGCAGTTTTTAACACTCCTGTAACACGTCAGCGAAGCACTTTGGCTGCCGTCACCCACTGTGTTTGCTGACCTCTGTTTTTTACACCAAACACTGTCCATGATATTGTGATCCCAGATTCTCTATTTCCTGCAGTCAGGAATAGAATCTGATAGAGGTCTGCCCACCCAAGAGTTATCCTTGTTTTTGACTCATCGCACCCCACGAGTAAGTCATTTTCTCTGAATTTGTGAATTAATAAGATAAAAAGAACATGTATTCAAGTAGTTTTAAAAATGCACTCACCGTGATGTTTCTTTTTTTAGAGAGAGAGTGGGGGAAGGGCAGAGGGAGAGAGAGAATCTTAAGCCGGCTCCACGCCCAGCATGGAGCCTGACGCGGGGCTGGATCTCATGACCCTGAGATCATGACCTGAGCTGAAATCAAGAGTCGGATGCTTAACCGACTGAGCCACCCCAGCACCCCTGCACTCACCATGATTATTATAAAATTCAAGGAGCATGTTTAATTGTGGAGGACCAAGGTAGAGTGTGGATGGGATGACATAGCAGTGGAGTTGTGGCCTCATGGGGCACACTGGGTTTTTAAGACTTCTCAGTATGACTTTTTATTGTTTCATCAAGTGAAAGATGTCCAGAAACACATTAAGTGATGCTATCTCTCCATTATTGGGGTGTCAAAGACTATGGAGACTCAGGAGAGAAGGTCAGAGCCGGGGGAATCTTGATTCAGATGCTTCAGAGGCAAGGCATATTTTTTCTTCCCTTGTCCCAAGCTTGTTGTCTTAATGATCTGTGACCTGTATTGGCCCAAAATATTGATTTTCCCATCTCCTGTTTTTATCATCCATCCATTGCAAAATAGTTGCTGCAGGCACCTGCTACAGGAACAGCCTATGTGACTCATAATCATGGGGCTTTTTTCCTTCCTGTGCAGCATAATAAGAGAATTGTAGCTTCTCTCTACCTTCTCAGAGGTTAACTTTTCACTCATGTTCAAGCAAACTTCAGATTAGTACGACATGCAAGCAATAGGAAATGAATTTTTTGCTATTAGTTTCAGGGTCTTAAGACTGATTCTCATTATTTTCTCTTTGTTCTTCCCCTCTAGCAGTTACTAATAACTAGCAGGAGAAATTCAGGCAAACAGAAGTAAATAACCAAAGAGGTTGCTTGTTGAGGCAGAAACTTTCTAGGCAGATGTGTGTCGTCTTCATGCATAGATCTAGATAGTGACAGTTATGCGGAAGCACACAATCACACTGAACTCTGTCTTCTATTGATCTGCTTCTCTGTATCTAAAGAAATAAAAGAAAGTGGTGGTCACTTTATTTCCCATTTGCTGTAGGTCCACATGGTCACAATACAACAACAACAAAATGGGTAACCAGATAACTATTGTTTCTGATCTGCTAATAGGGTAATGTAATTAGCTAAATTACGTAATGCCTTAGGCAAGATAAAAATTTAGACTAAATTTCAGGAAATGTTTCCTGATTAAAGGAAATATTTGATTAATAGAAAGGCTCTCAGGACGATGGATAGAAGTTCTACCACTCAGAACATTTCAAATTAGATCAAAGCCAGAGAAATGGAAGCTGGGCTTTTGTTTTTATCTGCCTATCTCTTAGATTTTCCCTATCCAGACTACCCCATATGGGAGCAAGAATATTCTATTTTAACTCTGGACAACTCTGTATAATAAGCAAGTTATTGACAGCCATGTTCTTCCAAAATGAATTGGATTTTCCAATTTCTGAACAAAGTCATCTTTGCAACACAACTTGAAAGGAATGGTTTTACTCAATTTGGGAAAATACAAAACAGACACATATTTCTGGAACTTCAGGTTTATCCTGGTATATATTTGATGTCTGTTCTTTGTGGCTCCGAATTTGACCAGTGAGGAAAGATTCCTTCTTGTCAGCTCCTAGAAGTGTATGGGTAATCACTCAAAAAACCCACTGAACACATCTGATGTGAGGCCCTAATACTGTGTGGTTCTTTGTATACAAAGGCCCGTTGGGTCATAGCACCCTCCTCATTGAGGTGGGTGGGATGGCCTGTTTGGTCTCACTCTCCAGTTTGATCATATGCCAGTTATTGAATATATTCTTAGGTTTAAAGAGTCACTCAACACAGACATGCAAAATAAAAAGTTAAAGCCCCTCCCCCACTCTTCCCCAACAATCCAGATTAGTTGCTATCAGTTCAGAATTTATTGTTTTACTAATTTATGCATATGCATACACATGCAGCATTTTTTTTTTTTAATTCTAGTGCAGTTAACATACAGTGTTATGTTATTTCAGGTGTATAATATAGTGATTCAACAATTCCATACATTAATCAGTGCTCATCAGGACAAGTGCACTTCTTTTTTTTTTTTTTAAAGATTTTATTTTATTTATTTGACAGAGAGATAGAGCAGGAACACAAGCAGGGGGAGTGGGAGAGGGAGAAGCAGGCTTCCCGACGAGCAGGGAGCCCGATGTGGGACTCGATCCCAGGACCCTGGGATCATGACCTGAGCTGAAGGCAGACACTTAACAACTGAGCCACACAGGTGCCCAGGACAAGTGCACTTCTTAATCCCCATCACCTGTTTCCCTCATCTCCCCACCCCACCTCCCCTCTGGTGACCATCAGTGTGTTCTCTGCATTTGAGTCTGTTTTTTGATCTGTCACTTTTTTTCTTTGTTTAACACACAACATGTTTTTAACTTAAATAGAATCATCCTATTTCTATTGTTCTGTAATTTGTTTTTTCAATTAATAGTGTATTTGGGAGATTTTTTTCAGGGTAAAACATATGGATCTATGTCATTCTTTTAAAAAAAAACTATATAGGGTGACTGGGTGGCTCAATCAGTTAAGCGTGTGCCTTCGGTTCAGGTCATGATCTCAGGGTCCTAGGATCAAGTCCCGCGTTGGCTCTCTGCTTGGCGGGGAGCCTGCTTCTCTCTCTCCCTCTGCCCCTCCCCCTGCTCATATGCATGCACTCTCTCTCAAATAAATAAAATCTTTAAAAAAACAAACTATATAGAATTCATGGTAACCGCATTATTTATATAATCATTCTCTAATAAATGTTAATTTCTAATTTTTCACTTCTGCAAAGAATGTTATAATAAATATTCATACTTATATATCTTGTGCATGAATATGAGCATTTCATAACATTACAGGCACTTCTTAATATGGCAGATATTGTTCTTCAGACTTAGCAAATTTTACTTCATGTAACCCTCACAGCTTTAAGTGGCAGATATTATCATTCCCATTGATAGGTGACAAAGCTGAAGCAGAGATTATTTGTTGCTCTTGAGATTGGGGCCTTTTTTTCCCCACTAAATGTTCCAATTGGATATTACTGGTTTATTAAAAAACTATTGATTTTTATATATCAATCTTTTAAATAATCTTTACATTGAATTTACTCATAGGATTTAGTAGTTTATTGATTGCATTGACTTTTTTAAAAAAAGATTTATCCATTTATTTTGAGAGAGAGAGCACATGCGAGCATGCTGGGGGGGGGGTAGGCAAGGAGCAGAGGGAGAGAGTGAATCTCAAGCAGACTCCTTACTGAACACAGAGCCAGACATGGGGCTCAGTTGCACGACCCTGAGATCATGACCTGAGCCAAAATCAAGAGTCAGATGCTCAACACACAGAGCCACTCAGGCACCCAGATTGTGTTGAAAAAAAAAAACAAAACAGTTTTATTCAGGGATAATTTTCAGACCATAAAATTCACCTGCTTTAAATATACAGTTGATCATTTTTAGTGAATTTACCAAGGTGGACAACTGATAGCATAAACCAGTTTTAGAAAATTCCCATCACTCTAACTAGATCCCTAATGGCTATTGGTAGTTCACCTCTGTTCCTGCCTCCTTTGGTAAGCAACAAAGCACTTTCTGTTTTTGTAGATTTGCCTTTTCTGGACATTTCATTTAAAATAATCATACAATATGTGGTCTTTTGTGTCTGGCTTCTTTTATTTGATGTCATGTTTCAGGTTCATCCATATCATAACATGTATAAGTATTTTGTTTCCTTTTATTACTAAATATCATTCCATTACATGGATAAATTTTATTTATCCATTCACCAGTTAATGGACTTTTGGGGTTTTCCAATTTTGCTTATTATGAATGATATTGCTATAAATACTAGCATGGAAGTCTTCGTATGAACATATGTTTTCATTACTTTGGGGTAGGTAACTAAGAGTGAAAGTACTCGGTCATATAGTAAATTTATATTCAACTTCTTCTTTTTTTTTTAAAGATTTTATTTATTTATTTGAGAGAGAGAATGAGAGAGAGAGAGCATGAGAGGGGGGAGGGTCAGAGGGAGAAGCAGACTCCCCGCCGAGCAGGGAGCCCGATGTGGGACTCAATCCCTGGACTCCAGGATCATGACCTGAGCCGAAGGCAGTCGCTTAACGACTGAGCCACCCAGGCGCCCTATATTCAACTTCTTAAGCTACAACTGGACTATTTTCCAAAAGGCTGTACTGTTTTACATTTCCACAAACAATGTATTTCCATTAACAGTGACTATAGCTGGTAACACTGTATTGTATAATTGAGATTTGCTAAAAGATAGACGTAAAATATTCTCACCAGCAGAAGAAAGAGGAGGACAAGAAGGAGAGGGATGGGGAAGTGGAGGAGGGGGGAGGGGAGGGGGAAGTGGAGGAAGGGGGAGGGGAGGGGGAAGTGGAGGAGGGGGAGCGATTTTTCTGTGGTCCTAGCCTGTAAATGGCAGAGTTAAGAATCACACAGTGATCTTTCTGACTCCAAACCCCAAACTCTGAACTATGTTCAGTAACTTCAAGATAATTAATTATCAGTGATTCTCTTGGTGACAAAATCAATGTTTCTAATGATCTATTTTTTTAAAAAGTCTTAAATTTATATGGATAAAGTTGTTACCTTTTTTGGGGAGGTGTTGTTGTTGTTGGAAGAAAGACAAGACATCAGAAGGAAAAAACTGGGAAAGACATTGATGGAATGGACAGGTACAATGACAGCAGGTCAGACACCTCCTGTCCCAGTTCCTGCTGATCCTGCTGCCTGAATCATCATGCACCCACTTCCCTCTTGGGTAAGTTATATTCTCCCCTTAAGACTTACCCCATGAATGTCACCCAAGAAGATGGCAGCATAACTGACTACCCACCCATTGTTGATATGAGAAGGTTTTTCACTTTCAGGGGGGAGTTAGATCATCTAAAATCCAGTGACAAAGTCCTCTGTTCTCTACCTCGAACATCCCTCCTGACACAGCTCATCTAATGGTCACTGCCCAATGCTCTCCCACCCAACCCAGTAATATGTCCTGGCCACAGGGACACCAGAGAATGCTCCTGACTGCTCTCTGGATGCTGTGATCATAAAATATGATGTTATGTATATCTCAGGGGTCTACACATGATTGATCGCGTAGGTAACAAGAACATACATATCCTTTTACTCTAGCAGTGATGTGCAAGGCTAACAGCATGAACAAGGGGGATTGTGAGTCTGTCCCTGCCACAGGACCCTCCTCTGTTGCTCAGGCTCACCTGGCTTATTTGTACTCTCAAAGAGAAAACAGACCACTTCTCCTTTCAGTCAATAGACCCACTTTATCCCAACATTCCCAACACGCTCCCATTTTCTCCCCTTTGGAAGTGACAGACCAGTTGGTAGATCAGTTTAGAAATGGATGGACATGAACTCAAATTAAACTCCTCAGCTTAACTACATCTATGTCTAGGATATTTTCCATTTAGATCTGATACTGATAGAGAATTATCTTTCTCAATCCTAGCAGTATCCAACATGCTTAACATACTTAATTTTTCCAATGCGCAAAATAATTCAAACATTCCCAAATCCTACTGAACAATAGCACAACATTTGAAACTTACTCCCAAGTCTGTCACATGCTGTGTTGACATGGCATGATAGAAAAGCTAACTTGGATTACAGTAAGTTTTTTTCTAAAAAGCCAAAGCACTTGGTCCAGCTGACGACCCTGGGTGTTTATTTATTGATATCCCTGAGTTAAATACCAGCTTCACAAAGAGTTTCCACAAGACTTACTTCACTTTAAACACATCTAGAATAATCTGTATGTGCAAATAGAGTGGCAGAATAGAATGGATTTTCTAATATTAACATGGATCATTTGCTTAAACCCTGACTCTTAGCTGAACAAATACTTTTCAGCATGCTTATGAAAAATATATATTGCTTTTCTCTGAATCCCTTGAAATTTTAGTAAAAAATGCCAAGAATTCCCTCAAGGAAAATACATGTCTGGAGCATAGCAGCTGAAAGGAGACAGGATGCTTTTAGAACAGAAAGCTCCACATCTCTCTTTCTTGGACTTTTTTTTTTTTTTCTTAAGCAAACAATGTTAAATAAACCAAAAGAATGGCCAGGAAGAAACCAGAGAAGGCAGCTGGAGATACACTTTGCATTTTTCCTCCAGTTTCCAAGTTCCACTGGTGAAACAACATGTGGCTGTTGGAAGCCCCGCTGTTCCTGGTGTTATTTCAACAACACTCTCTTTGGCTCTTACCTGACATTCCTCGGTGAAGTTGAAGGGAATATCTTCTTTTCAGTCACTTAGATTTTATAAATATTTTGGATACAGTGTATGCTTGGGATAAAAACTCTCATTTTGACCTCAAAAAGTAACGTGTTTTCCCTTGTTAAAAAGTGGATGATAAAAAAAGACACTTTCATTAGAAGAGAAATCTCAAAAGACGCAAGTGTAAATCTTTAATTATACTGTAGTTCATTGTTCTAATGAGTTTGATGTTGATGAGAATAGGTATGTTAATAGAAACATCGATGTTTTTGAGGAAAAAAACCCTTTTCAACATGCTCTCATATAATTAATATTAATTTGGGGGTGCCTGGGTGGCTCATGGGTTAGACATATGCCTTCGGCTCAGGTCATGATCCCAGGGTCCTAGAATGGAGCCCTGCACTGGGCTCCCAGCTCAGCAGGGGGTCTGCTTTTCCCTCTGCCTTCCCCTGCTTGTGCTCATGCTCTTTCTCTCTGGCAAATAAATAACAAATCTTAAAAAATAATAATTAATACTAATTTTCAAAATTCCTTTGAATGCCACTAACTTTTGTGTGAAATGTTGAATTAGCTTATAATAGTAAATAGAATAAGAGGTATTAAGATATTTAAATTATTTAATATCTAGTTTACAGGAACTCACACTGAAGCAGGGTTAACTGTCATTCTATATACTATAGGCAAAATGTTGTGAATAATTGTTCAATTCTTTTTTTTTTTTTAAGATTTTTATTTTTATTTATTCATGAGAGACAGAGAGAGAGGCAGAGGGAGAAGCA
The DNA here is from genome assembly GCF_011800145.1 of Mirounga leonina. NCBI lineage: Eukaryota > Metazoa > Chordata > Mammalia > Carnivora > Phocidae > Mirounga > Mirounga leonina. The sequence goes on along the minus strand of NW_023270865.1, from coordinate 5,220,784 downwards.
GGCTCCCGAGGAGCAGGGAGCCCGATGCGGGACTCGATCCCAGGACCCTGGGATCATGACCTGAGCCGAAGGCAGATGCTTAACCATCTGAGCCACCCAGGTGCCCAATAATTGTTCAGATCTTAAAAGAAGTTCTATGAGCATCTTTTGGATACACCCAGTACTTCTCTTGCCAAAGGTCCCCCTCTTTGACACAGCAAATGTAGAGCCAAATGTACAATTTAGGAGAGAATAATATGGAAGGGGTTAGCAGAACCACAACCTGAAAAACCTTTCAGAGGAAAAGCCAAATGTGGCAGAATCTGAAAGGTGACAATGTGAACCTGACTTACACTACCCTGGGATCAGCTTCCCTTCTAAAGGTCATGCTGTTGCTCTCGGAAGCCTTGAAAAGGCTGAGAAATGTCAGTGCCTTTGTAACTACTACCATTGCCAGCAGCAAACCACAACCTTGAATAAGAGCACACAAAGTGCATCATTTTCTCATCAAGAAATATGGAGGGCGCCTGGGTGGCTCAGTCGGTTAAGCGACTGCCTTCGGCTCAGGTCATGATCCTGGAGTCCCTGGATCGAGTCCCGCATCGGGCTCCCTGCTCAGCAGGGAGTCTGCTTCTCTCTCTGACCCTCCTCCCTCTCATGCTCTCTGTCTCTCATTCTCTCTCTCGCAAATAAATAAATAAAATCTTTAAAAAAAAATTAAAAAAAAAAAGAAATATGGAGAGGGGCGCTTGGGTGGCTCAGTCGGTTGGGTGTCCAAGTCTTGATTTCCTAAGGTCACGAGCTCACGATCATGGGATCCAACCCTGTATCAGGCTCTGCACTCAGCGGGGAGTCTGCTTGAGGAGGCTCTCTCTCTCCCTCTGTCCCTCCTCCCACTTGCACGCTCTCTCCCTCAAATCAATCAATCAATCTTATATATATAAGATTTATACATATATGAACATATACACATAAGCATATTGTTTATATGTATGAATAAACATGTTTACATTTTAAAATTTAGGATTTCTCCCTTTGAGTGTTAAAAGCAGCCACTAACTTCATAATTCTATAAACTCCTATTTTTGGTGCAAGACACATACCAAATTGTGGCAAAGATACCAAGTTAACCCTTCCACCTAGTGGAAAGCAGCTTCTCTCCTCTTAAGGAAGATCCTACTTAACTCTGTATATTCTGCAAATAAGTATTCTGTAATGTGTATGTAATCCTTAAGATGCACTAAATTTAAGAAATGGCCACTCTCTGAAACAATCATTGCAGAAAACAGTATTTAAAATGTTGACCCGGTTATCTGCAGAGAATCCTGCTCTAAGAGAACATTTCTTTGTATAACTGATGGGACTTAGATGTTTATAAATCTCCATCAGGAGTCCAAGAGAGTGTTCTTGGGAAACACAGCCGGAATATAATGGTGTGATCCATCTTATGGCACAGAAAACCCATTCTCAATTGATGATATGTCTTCGGCAATGTCAAGAAGAGTGGAGAAAGACAAATGTCATATGATCTCACTCACATGCGGATTTTAAAAAGCCAAACTGATGGAAACATAACATAGAACAGTGGTTACCAGGGGTTAGGGTATGGGAGGAGAGGGGGAGGTGTTGGTCAAATGGTACAAACTCCCAGTTAAAGAGGAGTATGTTCTGGGGATCTAATGTACAGCATGGTGATTATAGTTAATAATACTGTGTGATATACTGAAAGATTGCTAAGAGTGTAGATCTTAAATGTTCTCACCATAAGAAAGAAATGGTAACTATGCGACATGATGTAGTTGTTAGCTGATGCTATGGTGGTAATCATTTTGCAATATATCAATGTACCCAATCAACAAATAGTATGCCTTAAACCTAATACAATGTTATATGTGAATTATAGCTCAATAAAGCTGGAAGAAAAAGGTGTCTGAACATGTGGTCTTCCAAATTCCTTATGAATTCATGTTTAAGGGGACCCTCTCCCCTCACACAGACACCCTGTTCAAAAGGGATGATATGTGTAAACAGAAGAGTACTCTAAGTGTGGGGTATGTGTTGGTGACAGTGATGGTTGGGGGACAGAAGGACAGTGACCCACCCACCTTTTTAAGAGCCATCTTCATAGATCCTGGTAGTGCTAAGGCATCTTGAAATCCACTTCCTGAGCATATGGCACAAAGAGGCAGACGTCATTTCTTGTATTTTACAGGGAGATGATATGTCACAATATGACAGTTTGTCCTTAGGATGATCTAACCACTTATTTGCCTCCATTCTGAGCTCACCAAACATTGTCAGCTTGATTCTCTTATCGACATGTGTGCTTGGGAGAGAATGCACAGATCCCTTGATAAAAATAATTTGGTCAATACTTCCCATGGTAAGTTAACAAATAGGCATTTTATTTAGCAGGTAGGCTCTTTGGATACTGAGATATAGATGCTTTATTCTTGGTCCAACTTTTTATGAATTTTGTTAAAGTTTTTGAACTTGTGGAGTTGATGTCCAATCTCTACACAAAGGGTCACAAATTTACATTCCTAGAGGAGCAGGTAGTTAAAGGTATAACAAGGGGCAGGTTGGGGACCACAGCAAAATGAGACTGTTTGGCTAGAGCCAACAGTAACAACCACAAAGAAACGTGAAACCACCTGTGGGCAGATCCTGCTTTTTCAATAGGAGATAAATACCCAGATTTTTGTGGGAATACTACTGATATTTAAAGATTAACACAAATATAACAACCAGCTGAGATGAACAAATCATGTTTGGAAGCCAGATCTGGCCTATGGACAACCAGGAGTGACTTCTGCCCCAGGCCTTTTTCTAAAAGGACGCAGTCCTGATTGGAGTTCTGGAAGTTTTCTTTGCTTACCAGCACTGTGTACCTCATCTGAAAATGACTAATGAGTCTCACGAATTGAGGTGACATTGTACAGTTCAGCTAGTTTCACGTCTTTCATCTTAGATAAGTTAACAGAAGGCATTGAAATAAATAATCATGGTAACAATTACAAATAATATTTCTTCTGCACACACATACAATGTTGTAATTATATATTCATACACACACAGCTGTAGAGTCTATCCATCCAAGGAATATAATTTGTTCTTCCTATGTTGCCATTTCTAACTAAAAGTCTTAAGATGCAAAGGTCTGTAGTGACTTCCATGGGCAAAGACTCTCCCCAGTACATACCATTTTAGTTAATATTTCTAGACTTCCCACAAAGTCATCTTTCTCTATCACAGCATGTAGAAAGGCAGATGGATTCTGTTCCTTCAATGAATTGAATGCATGTTTCAAAAGAAAAGTCTATGGCAATGCCTCTGTAATGCTCTCAATAGTTCATTGTTTATTGTACCTGCAGAGTTTTGCATTGATCTTATCGATTAACCTCTCCATGGGTGTGTGTTCTTGCTGACCTGTTTGATCTGGAATGATAGTTATGCCCTTATCCATTGCCTGGATCAATCATTGTCTCATCTGTGTTTACTGCCTCACCGGATGCCCAAACACTGTTTCTTTTTCACTTTTACGTACAATAAAAATATAAAAGAAAATCAATAAAATCAGTTTCTTCTCAAAATCTCAAGATGAAGCAGAGTGTGGAGGGTTCCACTGAACTGTTCATTCAATGATGAATCTTCCAGGAGCTGCCTCATTCTGTCTTGCCTGTGATGGAAGGTAGCTCCTGGGAGGGGGGTCTGTTTATGAGGCTGTGCAGACAAATTGGGAAAAAGGAGTCACACCTAAGTGTTGTCGCTTCACTCTCCTGGTCTATACAGAGTATGGTGTGGAGGGAGATGAGGGAGGGATGGGTTTACAACCTCTCAGTCCCAATTTCTTTCTATTTGCCACAGTCGAGAAGCAAATGAACCCTACTTTTTTTTTTAATCTTAGAGAGAGCGAGAGGGGGAGAGAGAGAGAGAGAGAGAGAGAGCACTACTGGGGGGAGGGGCAGAGGGAGAGAGAGAGAATCTCAAGCAGATTCCCCCCTGTGCATGGAGCCCAAAGCTCAATCCCATGACCCTGAAATCAGATCTGAGCCAAAACCAAAAGTCAGAGCCTAACTGACTAAGCCACCCAGGTGCCCCTGAACCCTACCTTTTTTACTACATTTCTTTCTCTTTTTTCCTCCTTATCCATATCCCCTTTGTTCTTGAGCAACCAATGTATTTGGGCTCTTTTGACACTTGCTCCCATAAACTGAAGCATGTGGAAAGGAACCATGTTGGAGAATTGGTAATCCAGTGGGCTAATCACCCCATGGTTTGTATTTTAAGAGCATAGAATGGGGAATTACATAATTTGTTGGAACTGGTTCCTAAGGGTCATACCTCTGCCGCTATGCTTTTTAGATGAGGAAATGAGAGAGAGAGGGAGAGAGAGAATGTTGTTGGGTAGCCTTTATTATCATGTTGGAAATCACATCATGCTCTATAGCCGATCTCTAGAAGTTCTTTCTGTTGCATAATTAAAACTGTATTCTGTGACCATCTACCATACAGTATAGTGCATTTAGATAACGCTATTGTGTTATATACTTAACGTTTTCTAAGAAGGTAGATCTTATGCTTCTTACCACACACTAAAAAATACAATAATAGGGAGAGTGGGAAGAAACTTGGGGAGCTGATGGATATGTTTATGGCCCCAATAGTTGTGATGATTTCATGGGTTTATACCTATCCCCAGGTTGTATACATTAAATATGTACAGCTTTGCATGTGTCAATCATACCTCAATAAAGTGGTTTTAAAAAAACACACCATGAAGGTAGCTGCTTTCTGCATTATGCACAACAAAGGAGTAAATAATAAGAAAATTCTTGATCAAATTTTATCAAGCCAGGGAAGTAGTGGTTTTTTTTGCTAAATGATGTACCAACAAACAAGTACAATTGCCTTAAAGACCCCGATTGACCATTGTTACCCAGCAGCTGACATTAGTCTAAGATTGTTAAACCCACGGAGACCTCTGTCTCGAGCTGCCTTGTTTGGTGCTGCACTCCGAAACCCCATACAGTGTACCCAGGATAGACTGAGTGAATGAACGAATTGAAGAACACCTATAGCCCATGGAAGGGGAGAATTGCAACAGTGTCCCACACCCAAACCCACAAGAATGACTCTTCAGATGAGAAAGCTCATGGAGGGAAATGTCCTTACACTGAAATCTGTATTTCTACAAATCAGGGAGATGAATCTGCATGAAGTGCAAAATCCATGCCTCAATGGAAACCAGAGCAGAGCCAACCTCCCTGTTAGCTCAGTTCCATAGCAGCGGGGTGACTTTGGGTGGAGAACCAATCTCTCCAAGCCAGCGTGTTTATCTCTAGGGTGCGAGTGGTGCTTACCTCAAGGGAGACTGTATTAACAGCAAAAGTGATATCTGAAACATGAGCAAACTCTGCACTCGTTCTTATTCACTTTTCCTTCCCACTTCCTATTTTTTCTTGCAGCACTCCCATCTTTTCCCCTCAATACGTGGATCAAGAGACCTTCACATCATTACTGAGAAAATCACACCTTGTGCTCCATCGCCTGCCCCACTGCTCACCTGTCATGTGACTTTTGACAAGTTACTTGCTTTCTTTAGGATCTCTTCTCAGTTTTTAAAATCTTATTTATTTAAAGAAAAAAAAATTTAAAGTAGGCTCCACACTGGGCATTCAATGGACTATTACTCAGCCAAATGCAGGGCTTCAAATCAGGACGCTGAGATGGAAAATAATCCAGCTAAGAAATGGGCAGAAGACATGAACAGACATTTCTCCAAAGAAGACATCCAAATGGCCAACAGACACATGAAAAAATGCTCCACATCACCGGGCATCAGGGAAATACAAATCAAAACCACAATGAGATACCACCTCACACCAATCAGAATAGCTAAAATTAACAAGCAGGAAACAACAAATGTTGGCGAGGATGCGGAGAAAGGGGAACCCTCCTACACTGTTGGTGGGAATGCAAGCTGGTGCAGCCACTCTAGGAAACAGTGTGGAGTTTCCTCGGGAAGTTAAAAATAGAGCTACCGTATGACCCAGCAATTGCACTACTGGGTATTTACCCCAAAGATACAGATGTAGTGAAAAGGGGCACCTGCACCCCAATGTTCATAGCAGCAATGTTCACAATAGCCTAACTGTGGAAGGATCTGAGGTGTCCTTCAACAGATGAATGGATAAAGAAGATGTGGTCCATATATACACTGGAATATTACTCAGCCATCAGAAAGGATGAATACCTACCATTTGCATCAACATGGATGGAACTGGAGGGGATTATGCTGAGTGAAATAAGTCAAGTCAAGCAGAGAAAGGCAATTATCATATGGTTTCACTCATACATGGAATATAAGGAATAGTGCAGAGGATCATAGGGGAAGGGAGGGAAAACTGAATGGGAAGAAATCAGAGAGGGAAATCAACCATGAGAAACAAACTGAGGGTTGTGGAAAGGGAGGTGGGTGGGGGGGATGAGGTAACTGGGTGATGGGCATCACATGATGTGATGAGCACTGGGTGTTATATGCAAATGATGAATCATCGAACTCTACATCAAAAACTAATGATGTACTATAACTTGGCTAATTGAATTAAAAAAAAAAAAAGACGAGTTAAGATCAAGAGTCAGACGTTTAGTTGACTGAGACACCCAGGAGACCCTTTTTCCTTATTTTTAAAATGCAAGAAATGATACAACCTGTAATGAAGTACATTCATTAGAGCCCACTGTCAACCTCATTCTACCTTCTTTCCCTTGCGGAATTATGGCTGCTGTATTTGTCAGAGTCCAACCAGGAAAGTAGGAACCACTGTAAATATGTACGACAGAAGGACTTTCATTCAGGAGATTGGTAAGTCGATGATAGAGGAAGTCAAGAAGCCAGCAGAAGACTGGGGGAGAAGCAGAGATCGGCCACAGCAGGCAGCAGGCACCCCGGGGGGAGGCGATGGTCCAGGAGGCCGAGGACAGGGGAAGTGCGCCTGGGCCGGTCTGCTGGGCACGAGCTGAGACAGAGTCGGAGAAATACCTGGGCTCTACTGTTCTTCCCACCTCCGTGTTTCCTGTCATGGGCTGAATGAAGTCAGGAGTCAGTTGCATGAGGAAATGCAGCCCAGGGTGGAAGCCAGTGATCCTGGGAGCGGGCAGAGCCAGAGGGGATGGAGGATGGTGGGATTGCCAGCTCGTGGCACTCCCATCCACCACACACTGCTGACCATCACAGAAGCCATGTTCGGAAACAAGAGCCCCAATTCAGTAGATAGAGGCATGCAGAATCATTTAATATGGGGTAAAAATGTTTTTATAGGTGGCAGCAAAAGACTACTGGGATTCTGCTGTGCCTTATCTCTCAGTTAAAACTTGGATTTCCCCAAATATTTCCACTCATTGTAACTTTAAAGAACTGCAAAAACATTCTTTTTGGACTCTTGGAATGCCATCAACAGAATATTCCCTCAGTTTTTATAAGGATGGTCAGCATGAGGGGAAAAAAAGCACATAAAAATGAGTTTTCAGTGGTTCAGAGTGTTTCTCTGATAGTTTCTAGCATAGTATTTTGAAGGAGTTTCGTTTATTTCATTAAAAGCATAGGTAGGTCTAGATTTGTTCAAAGACAATTCTTCCAAAAAGCCAGTTCCCTGCTGTCTTGTAAATTCTTGTAATCTGCTGTTTTACAATCAATTCATGTCTTTATTAATTCAGTATTTGTCTTGAGCTTTATGTGATACATGAATATGAATAAGCTTAAAGAGCTCAGGCTTTATTTGGGAAGGAAGGCAGGGCAAGAGAACATAAATGATGAGATATAATATAGCAAGAGAGAAATTATGTGTTAGGAGGACTATACTCAGGAACCTGGAACTTGAGGGGTTTTTTGTTTTGTTGTTTTCACTTCTGTTTTAGCATTCGAGCTAACAGCATGAGGACATGGATGCCTTTGGTGGGGGGGGTTACTCTGCGCACCATAGGTACCATTCAAGAGTTTGATTTGGTGTGTTCAGCATTGGATTAAGATCACTCTTAACACATTCTTTCACTACCTTCTTAAAATTCCAAATCAATGATTTTTCCAGCAATCCCCTCACCCTCAGACCCCCATTCCAGCGCCTGCCAGTACCTCTCCACACTGGTGCCAGGGTAAGTGACCGAGAACATACCTTGACAAATGCTAGGTTTTCCCTGAGGATGGAAAAATGTAGGCAGAGCTGCAAAGACAACAGCTCTTCAAACACGGATGTCTACAAGCACCTCATTCCCAAACTTCTTCCTCCCCTGTTTTTCATTCCTAAAGAGTTATATCAAGTTTGGACTATATTTTGATTAGTTCCCCAACTTCTTTTCATGGGTTTCTTAGCCTCCCCTTACCCCCAGAGCTGCAACAGGGAGGTGAGAATACTTGAGACTAGAACGGGGGATCCTACTTCACTTTTCCTCTCCATTCTCCCTGAGCAGTGAGGATAAGCTAGGTTTGTGTATAGTGGTTCGTGTGGGTGAATGAATGAATGAAGAAGAGAATGAAAGAAAGAGTCAGGGCAACAAAGCAACTGCAAAGAACTTAGACTTTGGAATAATAGAAATCTGGGCTCCAACCCACCATCTTCTCATTTAGGAGAATTTAGGAGAACTCGCACAACATCTCTGAGACTTTCTGCCTGATTTGTTGGGATAATTAGTGATGAAGAATTTAAAGCATGTCCCAAAAGCAATGACTCCACTATAAATTCTTAAAAGATGAAGGTTTTATTCCATAAACATGGGGATTTTTATGTGGTGCTTTAATATAGGGGAAAAGGAAACCAAGAAAATTTGGGGGTTTTCCAAATGTATTATAAAATAATAACTGTTTCTTGATGTCTAATCAACTAAAAATATTCAAATGTGGTCACAGCAATTTCTTGGCAATTCCTTTCCTGGATTTGGATGGGACATAAAGGTACGAAGAAGGACTGTTGCAACTCCCCTTGACTTGAAATGGGAACATTTCTTTTGGAGTCAGGACAGGAAAACTCTGCTCTGAGAAACTGGGTCCTTAGTGTCAGGTGAACCTGATAAATCTATGTCACTGCTTTATGGAACTCTATTGGCTATAATCCTGGAAACAAATACATTTTTCCTGACAGTGTCTCCAAATAGACTGAATCAGCTCTCCCAAGCTCTCTCAAAAACACCTTGGGTAGCATCCAGAGATTTCCCTTCCCATTCAAGTGTTAGGACAGTCTTCTTAGACATCATGAAGCTGATGATGAAGTCTAAACAAAATCTGAGTTTCTCATTCACCATTTCAGCATGGGAGTGGGAATGGGATGGGGGTTTCTCTAGACTAGGAGGGAAGGTGTTTAGGCTTTTTAGAACTTTCCTTGTTTCATCTCCATCTCTGTCTCTCTGGGCACTTGTGTGGTCCTCTGGAGACATCCCTTCCAGGAATAATGGCTCTGCACAGGTTCCTACTCAGGTGATGTCCCACCAGCATGCCTGTCTGCTGAGGGTGCCACCAGGCAGGCTGCTGGGCAGGGTACTTTCATGGTCCCTGGCTGCCTACCTTCCCAAGGCATAGAAGAGAAAGTGACTCTTGGACCAGCCATCTTCCCATGTTCGGGCTTGTCCAGGCACTGTCTCTATGGCCCGCAAACATGGGGGTTGGGCACAAGTCCAGGTCTTCTACTAGGTTCTTCACACTGCATTTGAATAGGGTGGGCATTTGCTGTGGATCAGCAAGCATCCAGCCAGATTGAGATGCCATCCTCCCTTTTTTGTAAGCAACCCTCCCCCTATTTCTCTCTTGGCTTCAGAGTCTGGAAGGACAGGAGCACGGGCAGAGGAGGGAAATGAGGCCACTCCTCTACAGCTCGTCCCTTATAGCCTCGGTCTTCTCTTAGGTGGTTATTGAGGATGAAGCTCATGAGAACGGTATGGCTATCCCTGGGCCATTCCTTTGGGGATGTTTCCATTCTTCTCTTTAGAATATGGGGTAACATCACTCACTATTCTCAGCTTCAAGACTTTGGCCAAAATTCAGGACAATAAGAAAACTCTCAGTCTACATTAAGTCGCATTATGAATGTACAATTTTTTTCTGTAGGGACACTAGAAAACAGACAGTCACTGCAGCTCACCCGAAAGGATGGTGTAGGGCCCCTGAGGGTGTGTACTGCTGAAGACTGAACTTTATTCTCTTTGCCTTGTTTTTCCCACAGTCCAATGTCTTCATTTAATTGTTTTCCATCTGTTCTATCGTGATCTTATGTTGAAACAAGGTAGGATTTAAGTAAATACATAAATACTACCACTGTATGACAAAATATCAGTCACTGACTTTATAAAGCATAAATCAAGAATTCTGCATTATTATTTCCATTTTACAGGGGGAGAACTGGATGTAGAGTTAGTCTGAGTTGCTCAGGGTCACAGAGCTGGTGACCAGCATTTCAAAATACGGACACTTTCCGGTTCTAGAGTCTGTGCCCTGGACACTGTATTATAACTACAGTTTAAAAGGAGTAACAAGTAGGACACATCCTTGATGATGTGCCTGACCCAATTTGGGCAGGCCTTGCTATGGAATGTTGTCCTGTCACATACCTCAAAGTAGATTAGGCATCTGAAAAGCACGGGTTTAGCTTGACTTCTATTTCCACTGTTGGAAACTGTACTGCAGACATAACTGAATCTATGAACAACATTCTCTCTAGAAACCCATGGCCCTTTTTGTCCCTCCCAAGAAAGGGTGGGAGCTTTGAGGCACAGCTTGTCAAATCAAATGCTCCTAGTCTCGGAAACACTCAGGCGCTGGCTCCTGGGAGGGCAGGCAGGATGTCGTGTAGGGAGTTTGAGCAAAATTCTTTGTATTGTCACAGGCTCTGTGAGGAAGAGGGACAACTTTCAGCAATGGTCCCTTCCTGCAAAATCTGCCGCTTTTACACATATTTGGCAGAAGTTGAAAGCTGGGGTACAATAAAATATGCTTGGTGTCTCCCATTACTGGGGCAAGAAGGGAAGAAGAGCTTTTCCCACATCCTCCCCACTTAGGGAAGGAACAGTGTTCTACTTTATTAAGAGGAATTAAAGGCCAGCGCCAGCCTGTGGACAATGTGACCTAGGTCACATTTATTTTTAAATGAAATTTAAAAATAAACATATGTGAATTTTCCACCTGTCTGGGAAGGTAGAACAATTTTGTAGGACTCAGGAAATCCAGGTTTTAATACAGCTTCTTCCCCTAGCATGTGATACATTTTATTTAATTGCTCTGAGACTGATTCTCGCCCCTAAAATGGTGCAGAAAGACCAGCTCAAAGACACTTAACTTCCTTTAAAGTGTTTTTATTTGAAAAATGTCAACTTCCAAGGAAAGTTGCAACAACAGTACTGTGAACTTCAGAGTCTCATTCACCCGGATTCGCTGACACTACGATGCTTCTCTCTTTTCTGTGATGATGATGATGATGATGATGATGATGATGATGATGATGATGTAATTTTTAGTGTTTGACACAGTGTTAATTGGAGACATTGAGCCTTTTTGGGTCTAACTACTTCTGTGGACCACGTCTTCCAAAACCACGATGCAATTATCAATCAGAAAATTCACACTGATACCCTGGTACTATATAATCCACAATCCATACTTTAATTCCATCAGATGTCCGAATAATGTACATTGCAGCAATTTTTCCTAATCCAAGTCCAGTCCAGGATCACACTTTGGTTGAACTCAACATGCCTCCTGGGCCTCCTTTGATCTGAAATATTTCTCCTATCTTCTTTGTCTTTTGGGACATTGATCTTGTTGAATTGTAGAGCCAAGGTTTTGCGTTAGCGCCATGCTCCCTCACGTGCAGATTTGGGTTGGGCGTTTGGGGCACAAGGAGTGAGGTTGTGTATCTGTGCATTAGCTCAAAGGCTGTAAATCCAACTTGTCTCGTTGTCAGTGACATTCACTTTGATGACTTGGTCGAAGAGGTGTCTTCTGGGGTCCTCTGCTGCAGTGACCACTTTCTCCTTTGTATAAATAGAAAAGAAGCTTTGGGAAGATTCTGTAAGGCTGAGCACATATCCTCTTTCTTCATCAAACTTTCATCAAGGAGTTTAGCTTTCTTTGATGAGTCAGGCCTTAAACTATTCAGCACCGAGATGGCTGCAAAATGATGATTTCCTATCCTTCCTTCTGCATTTGTATAGTGGTTTTCTGCAGTAGGAAGAGGTTGACTCTGCTCCACTTAGTGAAGCTGCTTGTTGTCTGTTTGTGTTTTGTCACTCTGGACTTGTGGTTGAAACACTTTGTTTGACCCAGACATTGAGGTAATGATGCTGAAGCACTATTTTCCTAGAAAAAAAATGCACATACTAACAGACACGTGCCAGAGTGCATATATTGTTTGGATTTTGCTGGATACTTGAAGTCCATTTATGGGCCAAATCCTAAGGTAGTCATGGAAATTTGCATAATGGCTCTAAAATGCAGTGATACTTCTGTACCTGTTGAAATTATTTACAAGGAAGCTGATGTTAGGCCTATTAAAATGAGTAGGACAGATGCATTCCTAACTCCTCAATTATCAGATAGCTTCTTAGAAAGCAGGTAATTTTGGTTTCGTTTATGACTATCACTGTACAAGTGCTTTCAACACACTCTTAAAAGCCATACAGTTTCCCTTGGGGCGCCTGGGTGGCTCAGTCGTTAAGCGTCTGCCTTCAGCTCAGGTCATGATCCCAGCGTCCTGGGATCGAGTCCCACATCGGGCTCTCTGCTCGGCGGGAAGCCTGCTTCTCCTTCTCCCACTCCCCCTGCTTGTGTTCCCTCTCTCACTGTGTTTCTCTCTGTCAAATAAATAAAATCTTTAAAAAAAAAAAAAGCCATACAGTTTCTCCCGAATGCTCAGAAAGCTAGAGAAACCCTTCCCTCGGCTCCTCCTTTAGCCTTTGGGTCCCTGCTACTCAGAGGGTGACATAGGCTCTGTTGATGCCATGAAGTTCTTCGAGTACTCCAGTGTAGCTTCAAGTCACAGTCATTCCAGGGTGCGCACTGGAGAAGGTGGCAGGAGCAGATCCCCCACGAGGGCCATCTGTAAACAATCATACCTTTATTCTAATGGAGGGGAAATACCATCAATGCCAGGAGCTGATGACTTTGTCTTTCAGGCTCTGAGTCAGGTAGACCAGAGTTCCAGACCCAGATTGGCCACACATGCCTGAGTAAGCTATTGGACAGCCCTAAATCTTAGTTCTCTGACAAGCACAGTGGGGACGGGCATCACGACTGGACCAAGTGTCAGGGCTGTGGAAGAGAGGAGACAAGGGCTGGCAGTGACTCAAAGCCTCACCAAAACTACTATGAGCGTAATAGTTCCCAGTTCCATCATTCATTCACTCGCTCCTTCTTTCCATCGTGAAACATTTGCACAGAGATAATATGTGCGATTAAGATGGCAAGTATCAAGCCCAGCTTCCTCTGTATCAAGGAAAAAAATATCAACTGTTTATAATTGATATGATCCTAAATATCTTTAAAGAATTTTATTTATTTGAGAGACAGAGAGAGCACAAGCAGGGGGAGGGGCAAATGGGGAGGGAGAGAGACAAGCAGACTCTCCACTGAACAGGGAGCCCAACTTGGGGCTTAATCCCAGGACTCTGAGATCATGACCTGAGCTTACATCAGACACTTAACCCACTGAGTCACCCAGGCACCCCGATCCTAAATATCTTAATGATTTCTTCAAGGAACGCTACTTGAAGCTTTACTAATATCCATAAATTTGGGGGATATGATATCTAGAAATGCCTTGTCAGCTCACATTACTATCTATTGTTCAGATCATTTATCTCTACTAGTTCTCATTTTTTTCTAAGGAAGCTATTTTGGGTAATCATCTTATTATCTTTATTATTATAATATTCTTATTATTTTAGGATAAAGAGCAGATATTTCTGCTGCTCACACTTCCTTTCATTGGCAGAAAATCTCTGCTTCCCTGACAAAGTAAAATGAGAAAAAAATGGAACGACTCCAGATAGATGCAACCAGGTGAGGATGGTTAGGTGACTGAGCACCAGTATGCCTTCAGAAGTGAATGACGTATTCAAAGGTGTATCCTTATGTAGCAAGGAAGACACCAGATCTAATTTACCCAGATGAAGCATTACATCATTACATCAAGGTCTAATTTACCCAGATGAAGCATGAAGACATTATTGCTATCACAGTTTAGAAATTGGGAAGAACAATTTAAAATTTATTTGACCCTTAGCAATAGTCAATATTAATTTTTTTCCAAGTCCTTCAATCCTTGAAATATTAAAAAAACAAATATTATGTCTGAGGAAATTCAACACCAGATAGAGTTTACATCATATTGTCTGAGAATTGATGTGTTTGATAGTGGGTGGGAAGGAAGGAGGTTTTGTTGGAAGAAGTGGTGGGGTGGGTCCATGGGGTAAAGGTGGGTAGGGGTAGGGGTGAAGAGTGGGAGCTAGGGGTGGACTGTGAGGGATGGGGTGGGTGGGAGGAGGGTTGGTAATGAAAGCACTCTGGATCTGGAGTTAGCATCTGGCTTTGTAATTTGTTGATAGTGCAGCCTTAAAGGGGGGGAGAAAGAGTCTTGTGTCATTTATTACATAGGCTAATTGTAAAAATCAAATAAGGTAATGCAGAATGTTTACATAAACTGTAACATGATGGACAAATATAGAATATTTTAGGAAGGATTTCTAAACTCAGAAGGAATACCATATGATCACCATATGGTGTTAACATTGTCTCCTTTACGTGAGTGCGTAAAGAGAGAATTGGAACAGCATTGCCTGTAAACACTTAAACGTGAATAAATTTCTAGTTCTGGAACACTTGCCATATTGGAATGTTTTCTTGAGACAATAGAAAAAAAACGAGCATTTACCCACTAGTTCAATCGGTAAGCATTGAATGAATTCCCACAATGTGTTCAAGTACCTGGCTGGGCCCCGGGGATTCAGAAAGGTGAGCACAGCACTTGGACTTCAGACTTTTAGTGTCTGGGGAAAAGGACAGGCAGTAAGGGAACTGTTCCAATATGGCAGGTTTCTTCTTCTCCAAGCCCCTGGCTCTCTACTACTTAGAACATTTACTTTAGAAAACTTGCCATTGGAAATCCTTTTTCTGCCCTTTTGAAATGCGGATCTTCTCCCCGACTCTTGCCAGTTCTAAGACCGACTAAATGTCTTTCTCAGGAACCTGGGAACCATGCCTGTGAACTGTGGTCATCAAGGAAGATATGGCCCCTGCCTCCCAGTCTCTGTAGGAGGGTGGGAGCCTAACTTTGATAAACACCAATTAGCAAACTCAGATGGCCTAACCTCATTAGCCACATGCCCATAATGTCCTGTAATGCTTTTCTTTTCTTTTTTTTTTTTTTTAAAGATTTTATTTATTTATTTGAGACAGAGAGAGAGAGCACATGAGAAGGGGGAGGGTCAGAGGGAGAGGCAGACTCCCCGCCGAGCAGGGAGCCTGATGCGGGACTCGATCCTGGGATTCCAGGATCGTGACCTGAGCCGAAGGCAGTCGCTCAAGCAACTGAGCCACCCAGGCGCCCTCCTGTAATGCTTTTCCAGCGGTTCTCCCCAGGGTTTCAAAACTATGTCCTCCTTCGTGTTTGTACAATTGCCTTCAATCTCTTCTATTGGAATAGAGTCTCTCCCCTACTGCAGTAGTCTAGAATAAAGTCTTTCTTGCCTCTTTTACTGACCCAGTGTGATTTTTCTCTTGCCAGACAAACACAGAGGAGTGAGAACAGAGCGATGGACAGAGAATTAGGACAAAGACGGATGAACCATGGCTTCCGTGATCACCGGAGCTGCTTAGATGCTGAACTGCAGTCTAGCTCCATGTCCCAGGGTCCATGCTCCCTGAGCTTTTGGGTACCCCAGGTTGCTCAGCTGTATCTGCCTTGTTGAGAGGCAGCATCACATGAATAAAATACCTAGTACATGGTTCAGCTATTCAAAATACACAACTACTCTGAGATGAACAACCACAACTTACCAGTGAATGATTCAGAGAGCCAGGGAAGAAAGCTTTTCCAGGGAAGGCAATTAGCATTGGCTTTGAGGAAAAATGCCTTCTTTTTTAAATACTGAGGGATTGGAACTTTTGTGCTCTGGACCTTGGCTGAGGAGCCCCACGAGAGCGGACAGAACCACAGAGCCCCACGAGAGCGGACAGAACCACAAACAGAACCACTCGAACAGAGTATTTGCCACAAGGAAAGATATTTGTGTTGGTCTCATCAATCATTTCTGCATTCCCTATGGTGTGCCTTGGGGAAGTAGCTAAAATTCCATTCCCGTTTTTCTTCTTCCATGGACCATGGGACCCAGCAGCCACCTGCTGATGGTGGAGGATGGACCTAATCTTATCAGTAATCGCAGTAGATTCCAAGTCACCAGTGCCTCACGACGGAGACTTACCTGACTGGACATAAGAGGGGCATCAACTGGCATTGATGCTTCTGGTGGGTGACTGTGCAGCCGGAATTGAGTTGTTTTGACAGGCTTCCCTTGGCAACTCACTGTCCTTAGGACACGGACAGCCATTGACCTTTGTTGACTGCAGCCGCTCATCGATACGCACCAATGATTTTAAAGCCTTGAGATGTTCATTAGCGTGTTGGTATTTGACGGCTCAACCCACCAGCTTGTCATACAATAGCACCCCTATGGGGTCGCAGGCAGCTTTCTCTTTCTTGCTGCTGGTTGCAGGGCTGTTCTTTCAGCGGGGAAACTGAAGGAGTAATATCTCATAATAATTTCTGCTCAAATTGTATTTTCTTAGCTGGAGCTTCTGATGCTGTGCATCTTCTGAATCTTTCTTTTCTTTCTTTCCTGGCTGCCTCCAAATGATTTTCGATCCTTACAAGCTATATATATTGAAGTTTCTCCCCAGTCACTACCTGAAAGTGCCCAGGTGCTTTTGAGGAATGAAAGATTTCTCACCTCTGGGAGGGCATCCTTCAGCCCTCAGCAGAAAGGGAATGAGCCGAGTCCTTAGGAGCTTCCCTGGACCCCAAATCTGAGAAGGCAACCAAAGAGCTTATGCCAAAAAAGATGTCCATTTAAACATGACATCAGTGCATCCCCAAATTCTTTCTGTAACATTGTCCCTTTTTTTAAAAAAAGATTTTATTTATTTATTTGAGAGAGAGAATGAGAGAGAGAGAGCACATGAGAGGGGGGAGGGTCAGAGGGAGAAGCAGACCCCCTGCCAAGCTAGGAGCCCGATATGGGACTTGATCCCGGGACTCCAGGATCATGACCTGAGCCGAAGGCAGTTGCTTAACCAACTGAGCCACCCAGGCGCCCCGACATTGTCCCTTTTGAATACCAGTTTTCCTGTAGGAAGAAAGGCGTAGTGCACATGACCAGGCTTAGATAGGCTTTGTGTTTAATACCAGCCTGCCACTGAGTTGTGTATTCAAAGATGAACAATCTAGGCTGTAGGCATGTAGGTAGACTTTAACAGAGAATCTAACTGGATTCCTCAACACTCAAACGATATAAGTGGAAAACAGATATTTTACAAATGCCCATCTCTTGACAAAATTCAACCTTGATTTGTTCCATTGAACAGACTTGAACACATTGAAGGAGAGTCCACTTTGCAGAACTGGATATCATTTCTATAAAAATTTTTCTTCAATATTAAATCCTGAAGTGAAAAGTTGTCCTAAATTAGTTGGTCAGTGCCTTCATGTAGAAATATTAAATAAAAATATTAAATTGGACACCCTATAATATTCAAATCAGTGAGTAGAAAATAAACTTCAGGAATCAAGTAGTCAAGTCCCTTACCTACAAACAGGTGCTCGTTTTAATTTTCCAGGATCAAAAGATTTGATTTGCCTTCCACCCTCCCATCCCCCTGTCCCCCATATGATCTTCAGGAAACCCTCAGCAGCTCATGCGGGTATCTTGGTCAGCCTGATGGACAGAAAGTTCTTCTTTCCTTACATCTAATTCTCATTTCTTCTATCTTAATTTAAACATTATGTGGACTTACTTTAGCTGGTAAATAAATAAGATATTTGCCTTAGGCTGCCATACCAAGATATCATGGATGGAATGGCTTAAATAACAGAAATGTATTTTCTTCTGATGCTGGAGTGTGGATGTCAGTATGGTTGATTTATGGTGAGAAGACAGCTGCCTTCTAACTGGCTCACGTGGCGTCTCCTTGGCTCAGGAGGGAGATGGAGCGCTCTGCCGTCTCTTCCCATAAGGGCATGAATCCCTTGAGACCACGGGCCTGCCCACATGGCCCCAATCAACCATAACCATCTCCCAAAGGCCCCATGTCGAAGTCCATCACGCTGGGGTTTCAGGCTTTCACATAGGAACTTCGGGGACACATAAGCATTCGGTCCTAACAACATCCTATCGAATACTTTCTTTCCTTTGGGTTTTATAAGCTTGAAATTCTAAATATTTTAAAAGATTTACTCTATATTCTTTTAGAAAATCATTAACGCCTACCTCTCAGCTCTATGTAGCTCCTCCCCATCTTTTTTTATTCTTTTTTTATTTTATTTTTTTATTATTATGTTAATCACCATACATCACATCATTTGTTTTAGATGAAGTGTTCCATGATTCATTGTTTGTGCATAACACCCAGTGCTCCATGCAGAACGTGCCCTCTTTAATACCCATCACCAGGCTAACCCATCCCCCCACCCCGCTCCCCTCCAGGAGCCTCAGTTTGTTTCTCAGAGTCCATAGTCTCTCATGGTTCGTCCATGAGGTTTCCCCTCTTCATTCTTCCCCTCTTGCTATCTTCTTCTTTTTTTTTTTAACATATAATATATTATTTGTTTCAGAGGTACCCCTCCCCATCTTTTAAACATACGATTCTACAGAACTATTTATAATACATGTATCTCTATACATGTGTGTGTGTGTGTGTGTGTGACCAGCATCTGAGAAAAACTGCATAGCTGGATTCATACTTCACTGACTACATCAAAATAAACCCCAGAAGAATGAATGAAATGTAAAAGAGAATGGGATTTTCAAACATTCAAACTTGGTAACACTGACGGAGCACATAGAAATGTTGCTAAGAGCCTCAGGGAGGTCTTTTTAGGCAAAAATTCCAAAACTCAAGTTACACTGAAAAATGTTATATTTGACGACACAAAAAATTAAAATTTGCTGCATGGAAAAATAAATGACAACAATAAAGTAAAAATCAAAGTAAAGCAAAACGATATAATGGAAAAATGTTTATAACACATATGGTAGACTAATGCCTTTAAGACAGATTAGCAAAAACAAAGAAAACTCAAGCCAATAGAAAGTCAGTAATAAATGTGAAAAAATATTGTAAAATACATAAAAAGAAACTCAACTTTGCTTATTAAAAAATGCAATAATATAGAAAACCCTAATAGATGAAAAGTCATAAGCAAAATGGAAAAAGTTAAAAAAATACAATAAGAACTAACTGAGACACCATTGTCAATCATTAGATTAACAAAGAAATGTATTAAAGTCTCATAAGTATGGACAAAAGTGTGGAGAATCATTCTGATGTGTTGTGGTAGAAGCATTCTTTAATATCACTTCTTTGAGGAGTAATATGGCAGTAATATTATCAAAATTTAAGAAGCACATACTCTTCTACTGGGTGCCTCTCTTATAGGGGATTCTCCTTTGGACGACTTTTGTGGCAAAAAGCTCACACACACAGGGACCCAGTGGGGTGCTGGTTGGAGTGGCAAAGCCCGAGAGTCAATACCACTCGGTTCTGTGAATCATGCTTATTCAGTAAAATTCCAGGGGACCTTCTAACAAATGGGGGAGGCTCACCTTTCTAAAATTACCTTTCACTGTGTGTCCATGGATTTTCTTTAATTACTCATGATGTGCATGCATTACCTCAAAAATAACCACAGCAACAACAGCCTTGGTGGTATTTTGTGGGGAGATGGAGAAGTTTGCATCTAAGAGGTGACTAGTAAGAAACATTTTACTCAGCGTTTCTAATTAAGCACATGTCAGAACTATGAAGGTTATTGTCCTCAATTAGCCCTTGCCTATTTCCTGCTGTCCACCTGATGATACATAATGCTTGTTGAATGGATTGCAAATATGCACTCGTGATCTCCAGGGTCTATTTCGTATCTTTTATTCTGTGTTTTCCGTAAACACCTACATTTGCTGCATACTCACGGTATGCCAGGCCTTTGCTAGGCACGGAACACAGACATTAAAATTTGAAAATGGGAGACCACATAAAAGCACAGTTGGCAGTACTTCCTCCATTTGAATACAACATTCTCCAATAATTAAACCATAAATGGGGCAGCCTTGAAAAAATACTTTTGTACCTCTCCATTTCCAAAATTTGAAATAATTTTAAATAATTAAAAGAGTAGTTTGAGTAATGTAATAATCATATGCTACAATTATTTTAATAATTGAGGTAATCTTTTTATAATGTAATAATTTTTAATATGATAATAATTATAATAATTCTAAAGAGCTGGAAGTCATGAAACAACCAGGGTACTGGATTTTGCTTCAGAATCATATTTGCTCTTTTCCTAAAATTTATATGGGCTTTTTTGTTTTACTTCTTTTTCTTTTCTTCTTTTTTTTTTTTTCTGGAATGTGCAGCTGAGCTCAACTAGGTCAAGACAGTTAAAAAGAAAATCATTTTTAGCCACTTATCTTAGCCAGAAAATCTGTTGAAAGTGAATTCACTGCTGTTCAAAAAAAAAAAAAAAAAAAAAGCTGTGTAATACCAGTTTTTAAAAGTACATGGTATTTTGGATTCGATTTTCTGGAACAAAATCCAGGTGGGGGAGAAGTCCTCACTGCCTTCTTTTTTACATGATTCTGTTCTGACTCCTGTGCTCTCACATCCTGTCCCCTTATTGATGTAGACCTGTCTATGTGGATTCCATTCATGTGAATCCTGATCAAAGTCATTCATCAAAAAGCAACTCATTAAAAATAATGTAATCAATACCTATTGTAACCTGCATTGTCATACTGTTGTTTTCACAAAAAGAGTGAAATTTAAAAGAAATGGGCTTGAAAAAAAGTGACACAATCCTCAACCTGCGAGATTCCAGACCACATAGTTCTTTGTGGCTGTGCTCCTGGAGATGTGAGCATCCAGATACATTTTTCAATAAAAGATGTAATTAGGAAACATCACAAAATCATGATGTATTTGAGCTGACTGGAAGCAATTCTTTGTTCATTTTCTCTCTTGCACTCTGAGATATTAACCTTCAGAATATTCCCCAGTAGACCAAAGTCATTACTTTCATAGAAAAGGCCAGTTCATCTAAGCCATGTGGCACTGTCCTATATTTACCACCCAGTAGATGCAGGCTCTGGGCGGAGCTGGGAGGTTAGGGGTGATTTAAACACTCTAGTCTGGTTAAGTGTTGATGGACCTCCCAACACTGTGCGGTTGCCAGGAAGAAGCACTATGACTCAATTGGCCCTCCCCATGCTGAACAAGAAAGGCAAGGATGGGCGTGCCAGCAGAGGAGGAGAGCCTGAGAGACCTCTGGTAGGACACAAAGGAAAGACCAGCCTCCCTGAAAAGCAAAGCAAATGGACAGAGAGCTCTTTGGGGGTGGGGAGGCATGGGCAGAAATCAAGATAAAGGAAGAGGGAGGCATTTGGACTCTTAGAAAGGCCGGTGTTATCAACTTCAGATCTTTAAAATACACTTGAAGGCACTAAAGGACTCCAAACAATCGTAAACAAGTCAATGACAATTACAACAAACTGTTCTTAAGGAATGAAATTGCCTTAGTCATACCTATACCTACCCTGAGTTTCACTGAAATTTTTTATCCTTGCTGTCATCATTAATAGATCCAGCGATGCTCCTGATGATGTTTGTTATGTATCTAGGATTCCTCCCATGTTCTGGGAAGTGCATGTCCCATGTACACTGCATCCTCTGACCAACCAAGCTCAAGATTGCCTGGGTAATGTCTACAGCCCAAACATCAGACCTCCTACCTTTGAGGTTTGTCTTGCACTAGTTGGTGTACTCAGGTATGTTTCCAAGGCTGTACCTGGCTGCTGATTCTCCACTGGGTACATACCCCATCCGATGTTTCCCAGCACCATGTTATCCAGAATGCTTCCACACATGGAGACCAGCAGGAGCTCTATCAACAGGCCCCTGAAAAGAATCCAGAGAAGTAAATGTTGGGAAGGCCACACCTGACTTTAACTTATTGTCCCTATAACACTACTCTAAGTCTCCCAAGGACCCTTTGGGTTTAATGAAGAATAGGGTTTATAGAAAGAAAATTAGAATGTGGGAAGAGAAATTTATAAACTGTGAACTCCAAGTGAGTGCTCCCTTAATTCAATGAAAAGGCCCGAATAGAAGTTAAACTGTGTGCAAGAGAATCTTGTGTTTTGCTTGCTGCTGATGTATCTGCCTTCAGCAGAGGACATTTCCCATTGGACCTTCGTAGAGATATATATCTCCCCCGACTAGGTGGTCCAAGGACAAATGAATCCCTTGCAGAAACTTTCCCCATGTAGTGGGTTGGAATGTGTCCCCAAAAAAGATATGTCCAACTCCTAAAGCAGAGGAAGAGATGAGGAAGGATCCTCCCCTAGAGCTTTCAGAAGGAGCATGGTCCTGTTAACATCTTGATTTCAGACTTCTGGCCCTTCAAACTATAAGACTAGGTTTCTTTTATCTAAGCCATCGATTTTGTGGTGGTTTCTTTTGGCAGCTCCAGGAAACTAAAATACCCCCAATCTGTGTTATTTCGTCTGGGCCAGACTAACACTAAGGAGAGGGTGGAAGCCGGGAGGGACAGGTGGGAGGGTCTGAAGCTTGCGGGGACCAGCTGAGGACAGACCAAAGAAGGACAAACCTACTCTTGTGCCAGGTGCTCCAGGGTTAAGCATGGATCCCATTCTGTGTAGACATCGGACTGGATCAAATTTGACTGAATCATGATTCAGTGAAATACTTCCCACGAATCTGAAAGACCAACATAAATTCTAAAAGGTGGTATGGTCTAGTTCCATCTTAGGAAATAAAAACTTTCCCCTCAATGCAGCATGATCTTCACATACTCCTGCCCAGAATGGAAATTTCACTTTACAGTATTAAGCAAAGTAGAGTCTTCCCCTAGCCTGCCCTCCACCCATACCCTCCTCTGGCCTTGGACTTGCCCTGGTGCGCCATGGAGATAATGACGATGTCAAAAATAATGGTATAAGTAAAAAGAACGGCAGGAATGGTCCATTAAAAAAACAAAAACAAAAACAAAGACCCGGGTGGCTCAGTTGGTTAAGCATCTGCCTTCGCCTCAGGTCATAATCCCAGAGTCCCCAGATGGAGTTCCACATGGGGCTCCCTGCTCAGCCGGGAGTCTGCTTCTCCCTCTGCCTGCCACTCCACTCATGCTCTCTCTCTCGCTCTCTCTCTTTCAAAGAAATAAGTAAAATCTTAAAAAAAAAACAACAAAAAAACAACCTTCTGAGGCAGGCAATTATTATCCCCATTTTATAAAAGGGCTGAAGAAAGAAAGGGACTTGCTCAAAGACACACTTGGCTAGCAAATGGGAGGGACTTGGTCTCATGACAGAATCTACACCTGTATTTGGAGATTGTCATGGGTTGAACTGTGTCCCTCGAAAAGGTATGCTGAAGCCCTAAGCCCTGCGAATGTGGCTTTATTTGGAAATAGGTTCTTTGCAGGTGTATTCAGTTAAGATGAGGTCATAGAGTGGGGCCTCATCCAATAGGATTGGTGTCCTTCTAAGAAGAGGTGACTAGGGCACCAACACACGGAGGAGAAGGCCATGTGAGGACACAGACACAGAGAGAAGATGGCCACAGACCAGGGGACCCTGCCGGCAGCTGGCAGAGGCAAGAAGGCACCTTCCCCAGGGGCTTTGGATGAAGCACGGCCCTGCCCACGCCTTGATTTGGGTCTTCTGGCCTTCAGAACCGAGAGAAAATAAGGTTCTGGTTTTTTGGGTTTTTTTTTTTTTTTTAGCCACCCAGATTGTGATACTTTGTTACTGTAACCCTAGGAAACTAATATAGAAATCTAGTGAATTTTCAGAAATTACCAATTTTCTTTTTCTCTTCTATTTGTGTTTAGATGTTTTTAACAGAAAAACAACGGACAACCAAGTAATGGGGCAAGTACCCTGTACTCACCCCCCAGGTCCCAGAAATAAAAAAATTTCCAGAACCCCAGAAGCCTCCTGCATATATAACGTTCTTCTGAATTTTATAGTGAGCATTTTTCTTTTGATGTATGTATAAATTCTCTTAATACCTCGGTAGGCATTTTATTTCTATAGTTGGGTTTTTGCCCATCTTTTATTCTTGTAAAAGGATCCATACAGCATGGATGATTCATGTGCTCATCAGTATAAAGATGAGCAAAGGCTCACCTGGCTTGCTTGGCTCACCGCTGTCCTTAAGATCATCCCGACACTCCACAGACAGTCCAATAGACTGAGTTCTCCCACTTTGCCCCTCTTCCGGAGTGCCTCGCCTGTTACTCTCTCTCTTCATTTCCATAGACATTTTAGAATCAGCTTGTTAAGTTCCATTTGAAAACAGCTGTTGGGATTTTTATTCTATTTCATTGAATCCATAGATTATACTTGGGAGAACTGATATTTTTTCAATATCAAATATTCTGCTACATAAACATGTTATAACTTTCCATTTCCTTACATCGTAATTCCTTCTTAAACATATTCCACAGGTCACCAGATTGAATGACTGGGCATATTTTATCAGAATTATTCTTAAGCATCTGCTATTTGTATGCTACTTTGCATATATATCTTTAATTTCGTGTTCTGTTTGTTTCTCAAATATGGAAAGACTTGTTTATTTCTGTTTATTGGCATAATAGCAAATATGTTACACTTATAAATTCTAATAATTTATCATTGCTTTTGTTATATTTTCAAGATATAAACATTTATATCATCTGCTAGTGTTTGCTTTTATTTCTTCCTGTCCAAATCTTCTACATATTTTTTTTTCTTTTCTTTTCTCACTGTAGAGGCCAGGACCCCTACTACGAAGTTGACTAGAAATGGTAAAAGTGAGCATACTGGCTTGATCCCAATCTCAGAAAGGACCATTCCAACATTTTGCCGTTTAAGTGATATTTGCCATTTAAGAAAGCTAGTGTTTACTGCAGCAGTTTTTAAAAATACCTTTCTAAGATTAAGGGAATTTCTTTCTGCTACTGGAATGTGACAATTTTTTAAAAATCATAAACAAATGCTGATTATTATAGAATGCATTTTCTGCATCTGTTGAGATGATCATACTATTTTCCTTCTTGATTCTATTCATGCGGTGAATTACAATATTGATTTTGAATGATAAACAGCTCCACATTTCCAAACTCTAGAGCCAGCTGACCATGATATCACATATTCCTATATATTTACGATTTTTAAGATCACGTTTTTAAAATGTGATTGCTGTTTTTAAATTTTTTTAAACGTGGGGCCTGAACTCACAACCCTGAGATCAAAGACCCGAGATCAAGACCTGAGCTCACACCAAGAGTCAGAAGCTTAACTGACTGAGCCACCCAGGCACCCCTAAAATGATTGTTTTTAATCATATGTGTACATACAAAACAAAAAACTTCAAAAACTATGTATATGCAATAGATAAATACTTCCTTTTTCCATTTTTGGGAAGAGATTGTGTAAAACTATTAAATATCGCATAGATTTTATTAGCGATGCTATTTGGGCTTGGAATGTTCGTAGCTTTGGTAATCTGTTCTCTTATGAATGTGTCTGTTACATCCAAATTTTAAATTTACTAAAATTTTGTTTTGTTTCGGTGATAAATACAAAAGGAAAATAATTGAAAGAGAAGTGATTTTATAGAAAGTCAGACCTGCAAACAAAGTGGAAAAGGGAACATAGTATAGTGTGAGTTCACGAAGTGTTAGACCAGATGGGAAGATGATAGTTCAACAAATCAAACAACCAAGCCATGGGCATTAACGACAAAGGAAAGCTATGAAATGAAATGAGCATCATTCAAGTTCACGTCCAAAAGGCCTCCTAATGAAAATTAAGTCATCCTGGAATCACAGGTCTTTATCTCTTAAACGAGCAGTGCCTGGATGGTTCCTTCATTCTCTGGCACCCGCCATAAAGCAAAGAAAAGCATACCGTGATGTCTTTCACTTTTAGAGAGGAACCTGTTTGTATTGACTTACTTTTATCTGAAAACAAAAAAAAACAAAAAAAACAAAACACAAAATTGCCTATCAAGTTGACCTTGTTTAGAGAGAAGATCAAGTTCATCTTTTTGAACACATATCAAACAGAAAGAAACTTCAAAAAGCTTGAGGCTGCAAATTCAAGTACCCACATTTGCAAAAGGTGAGTAATCTATACTAAATCCATCAAAGCTTTTTGCTCCACAAAATGTAACTGTTTGAAGTCAAGGGCAAGTGGTTTCAGTCCACTGTTGAGCAGGCTCTTTGGCAGTAGGAGATATTTCTAATTGCCAACCTCTGAAGTAGAAACTGCTATAACAAAGGTGGAAATGTCCATGACAAAATCTTAAGCAAAATTTCTGGTGCACTGGCAAGAGGAAATTAGAAACCAAAGTGGTTAAGCTTGAGAAATAAATATCTGGAAACAACAAAAAAAAGGAGGATGATGTCCCATAAGCTAATCGTTATCCAGTGCTTCTGGTCCAGGTTTAGAAAGCAATGGTTTCAAAATGTGATAGAAGCTAGGCGAAGGATAAGCCTAGAATGAGGAGCACAGTGACAGGGTGGTCCTGCATACTGCTGTTCTGTTGTGACAAGAGTTTAAACTGTCATCGGGCGCCTTCCTGTCTCAGCGGATACAACATGTGTTAAATCTCCATGCATGTTGTGGATCCACTCGTCTGGCCACGTGTCCAGACGCACCAGTGAACACAGGAGGCAGATATTTTCAGAAGTGCTCCCATCTTCAAGGAGAACATGTCTTTCTCATCACACAAATTACAATATCCAAAAAATAAAATTAAAAGGAGTGACTCATTGTGGGCAAGAGCGAAACTGGTGTGTGAAGAATCTCCTGAAGAGGAAAATGATAGCAGAGGAGTGAGAGTGACTTGAGGATTCCCAGGGCTGAGGTGGAGGAAAAGAAAGAACGTGAGAAACACCAGCGTGTGCTGAGGAAAATGAGGAGGAACGTGGGAAAGACCATGATGACTAAGATGGAGAAAGTGGGCAAGCCAGTGATGACGTGTGAGAGAGGACTGACTCAGGTCCCTGAACCAAAGTGGACAGTGGTAGCTGAATACTTGTCCAACAGGACAAAACAGGTCCCTCCTGGCTCAGCTTTGCCTGTTCTCCTGAGGAATGCGGTCCTTTTGAGTCTTTGTCAGGGGCCAACGCACCTTCCTGGAGTCATCAAGTGCTGCCCATGCCACATGTCTGAGATGTAGCTCTGTAGATAAAGGTTTTGTTCAACTGTTCATAAGTTCTGCCCAGTAAATAGAAAACACATATGTGTGTGTGTAAAAGTGATTGACTCCCCAAGTCATAACATGTCA
Source organism: Mirounga leonina (assembly GCF_011800145.1). Classification (NCBI taxonomy): domain Eukaryota; kingdom Metazoa; phylum Chordata; class Mammalia; order Carnivora; family Phocidae; genus Mirounga; species Mirounga leonina. The sequence continues at coordinate 5,193,198 of NW_023270865.1, read as the reverse complement.
AATATAAGCAAAGACTTACATGTATATATTATCCATGAATTCATTTTTAATAAGATAGCTCATGTAGGCAAAAGTATGATGCAATAAGCAATTTCAGACCACGATTGTGAGGATGTAAATTAATACAACTGTTTTGAAAAATATAAGTAGAATTTACCAAGATTCTTAACGTTGATATTCCTCTTCCCTTGTCAGTGCTAGCTCTAGGTATTTATACCGAGGAGATGATTTGTTGGAGTTGCACGTGAATACTTGTGTTGAGAGGTTCATTGAATTGTTTTAGAATTAGTAAAAGGATAGAAACAACCTAAACATTCAAAATAGTTGACAAGTTAGGCCAATTATATATATGCTGCATCACTTCTATTGATAACAAACCACTACAAAACTTTGTGGCTTAAGATAAAAATCATTTATTTTGCAGGTTGACAGTTTGGGCTTGGCGGTTCTTCTAGTTTCTTCTGGATTTGGCCCTCTTCGCTGTTTTCAATGTCATGTCTGGTGCCTCGGTTGGGAAGACTGGGATAATTGGAGCTCTTCTCCACATGGTCGTCATCCTCCAGCACGCTAGCTTAGGGTTCAAAGAGAGCAGATGGAAATGCACAAAGGCTCTTGAGGCCCAGCCTCAGAACTAAAGAATGGCTTTTTATTGGCTAAAGCAAGTCCCGGTTCAGTCCAGATTCAGGGGTGAAACAAGTCATGGATTCCACCTCTTCATTTTGGGATTCGACCACACGGAGAAGTGCCCATTTTGGGATTCGACCACATGGAGATTCTCCTGCATGGCTCCTGGATCCCAATTGCTAACATAATCTGTATCCATGAAAATAACATCTGGGTGGTCACTCTCTGGAAAAACTTTTGTCAGTGCTAAATGAAAAGAGCAGGATGCAAATTTGAATACGCAACATGAGGGCAAAACAAGCTTATTATAAAAGCAGGAAACAATATACCTGGAAGTTAATAATAACTCTATTTTGTTGGCGGAACTATGGATGATTCTTCTGTTCCTCTTTACATTTCTGTGTTTTGAAAGTCCCAATATACTGTGAACATTTGTACACGTATGTATGTACATGTACACACACACACGCGCGTGCGCAGAAACAGAGAAAGAGACCGAACATTTCAGCTTACACTTTCTCTAGATGTATATATATTGTGTGGTAGAGTTGCGGGTAGGGTGAGAACATTTTTAAAACCCATTCTGGCCACCTCGCTATTTACGAAATAGTCATTTACTCCTTCTGATTGGGAAGGGAAAAACAGTCTACATAACTGCTTTCATATAATGTGTCCCAAAACCTTTTTAAAAGTTACAAGCACCATTAGAAGAGCACATATAATTAAAACATAAAGAAGGAAACAGAGAACAGAAGGGATTTAATGCAAATGGAATTGATGCTTTTCCAAGGATTTAATGTTCTAAATATAAGTGTGGTTGAATTCTTCCTCCGAGGTAGGCAGAGCAACAAATGAGGGCCCACGGTCCCCAACGATGCTGTAATGGGCCGATATAAGAGCAAAGAGCATGAGTTAATGTCTGGGGAGGTGAAAAACCACAAAGAATACCGCAGAGGGTACTTATTCCAGTTCTAACAGCTCAAACCACAGGCAGAGCCTAGTGGTCAAAAAATGGAGTGTTTGTAGTAAAGGAGGACTCCAATCACTCTTAAAGTTTATGATGAAATATTCCAAATAAAATTTATTATAGAAAGAAAGAAAGAAAAAAGGGGCCACCTGGGTGGCTCAGTCCTTAAGCGTCTGCCTTCGGCTCAGGTCATGATCCCAGGGTCCTGGGATCGAGCCCTGCATCGGGCTCCCTGCTTGGCGGGAAGCCTGCTTCTCCCTCTCCCACTTGCCCGCTTGTGTTCCTGCTCTCACTAACTCTCTCTCTTTGTCAAATAAATAAATAAAATCTTTAAAAAAAAAAAAAAGAAAGAAAGAAAAAAAAGCCGGTAGCCCAGCAAGAATTAATTAGTAATTGATCAATTCATTGATAAGTGCAGCAGCCAAACAAGTGTGAAATCTAAGGCTGGTTGAAGTGTAGTAAAGTAACAAATGAAGCTGGGTTCCATGTGCACTCAACATACATGGTGCCCACTTCCTAATACAGCGAGAATTTCTTTCCATTTTTTTCCTTGTTAATTCTTGGATAGAATTTTCTTTTCAAATTTTATTTTGTTTTTAATTTTTTAATAAAATATCCATAGCCACCAGCATTTACATAACTAACACTATACGATAATGCTCATACTTCAGCCCATGACTATGACTCCATGCTCCCTGCTTCACGTGCTGTTCCAGGCCTTACGAAGAAGAACGGACAATCGTTTGGGGTATTGGGAGAACAAGGCAGAGGCAAGTGTGGTTCAGTCAGTGAGGAAGAGGACAGATATTTAGGGATTCTTTAGTCCGAGGAAGAGAGTTTAGATTTGACTTCCAACATGATGGAAACTCATTGGAAGGTTGATTGTCTATGGAGTGATGTCATCTGATTTAAAAGACCATTCTGGAAATTTGCATGGGACAAGAATAGAAGTAGAGAAATGAGTCTCAGTTATGGAAATGAAGGTGATGAAACAGGGTCCTATTTGAAATAGATCATGAAGGTATTACCAACAAACTTGGCTAATGGACTAAATGTGGGTTGTGAAAATTATGAGCCACACAAATTGTGTGTTTGGCCCAAGCAACTGGTTGGAGCTAGCATTCACCGAGATGAGTGGTAACAGCTTTTTGAGAGGAAATCAAAAGATTTTTATGAAGACATGTTAAATTTAAAATGCCTATTAGACATCCAAGCTGAGATCACAAGTTGCCTGTAGGATTTACAAGCCCAAAATTCAGAGAAGATGGAGGCTGGAAATAAAAGTTGGGGAACCATCCATATATAAATGTGACTGAGTTAGATCACCCAAACAATAGGTACCTAGAAAGTAGTAAATCATGGAAACGTAGCGATTAATCTTGTACGTGGATAGAAGACATTTTTGTGTTGACAGAAACTATTAGAACTATATTATAACCATGTAACTTCTCTCAGAATTTATCTATGCATTTGATGGCACCTCAATCAAAATCCCAACGGATTTTGGAATGCTCATGGAATCTGAGCCTCTAATTCTGAAGTGTGTATGTACTTACGTTAAGTGCTTTTGCGTTTGGGTAACAGACAATCCAAAATTGTTTAGGAAAAAGGATCATTGTTTGGATCAGGAATCTCAGTGATAAAACTGCATGAGACTGGTCTATTTCAGTAAGTCAAGGTTTCTTGTGCTTTGAGTTTCTGGGGTGCATTTTCCTCTAGATATTGTCCCTCATCTTCATGTTGGTTCCCTCCCCTGTGTGTAGAACTGATGTTGCTGTCCCAGCTCCATGATGGAATAGAAACCTGGCCCACCTGGGGAAGAAATGCCTCTTACAGAGCAACTTTCTTTCTTTGTCCTCAAGACAAGGTGGCTCTGTCCCTGGAACTTCCAGGTAACCTCTTGCCCAGCCTTGACCGGAATGGGGTCACATGCCTATGCCAATCTCAGGGCTCAGTGAATGTCTCCAATCCATCCTAGGTTTGGGGCTCTGTCCTGAGAAAACATGGGCTGCATGGTGGAGGGGAGGTACCGGAATGAAACGTGGCGTATGCTAGGGGGAGTAAAAAGGGCAGTGGATGTTGAATAAGATACAATAATGTATATTACTATACCAGAGGAAAATGCACACAAGAAGCAAAGATATGTTTAAAAGAATAGTGAAGGGGCGCCTGTTGGCTCAGTCAGTAGAGCAAACAACTCTTGATCTTGGGGTTGTGAGTTCAAGCCCCACATTGGGGATAGATTTTACTTAAATTAAAAAAATATATTAAAAGAATAGTGAGGAAGAATTTGCCCTTCTCAATGACAAAGCAACCTGTGTAATTATAGTGGTAAAAATGTCTGCTATTGGTTCCAGAACGGACAAATGAACTGATTAAAGATAACAGACTGAAAATTTACTATATGATGAAGGAGGCACTTAAAACTAGTAGACACTAATGGGTTATTCAATAAATGGTATCATATGATTGACAATGCATTTAGGAAAAAGATAAAGTTAGAGCCCCACTGCATAACAGACAGAAAAATAGACTACAAATAAAGAGCTTAAGATAGAATATGTGTGTTAATTCAAAAAGAAATGAGAAAGTTTTATACAGTCTTCCGGTGAGGGAAAGCATTTCTGAGCAAGTCACAAAGCCCAGTACCCATAAAGGAAAATGCTGACAGATTGTACAAAATGAAAATTGAAAATATTTGTGTGACACAAGATGACATTCCAAACCTGAAAGGTAGCCAGGGGGGAAATATTTGCATACTAAGGGCATAAGTAGTTATTTAACAAATATCCAAAATACCAAAAGGGGGGTGCCTGGATGACTCAGTCAGTTAAACGTCTGGCTCTTGCTTTTGTCTCAGGTCATGATCTCCAGGTTGTGAGACAGAGTCCTGCCTTGGGCTCCACACTGGGTGTGGAGACTTCTTAAGATTGTCTCTCTCCCTCTCCCTCTGCCCCTCCCCCTGCTCGTGCTCTCTCTCTCTCTCTCTCTCTCTCTCTCTCTCTAGAAAGAGAAAGAAAGAAAGAAAGAAAGAAAGAAAGAAAGAAAGAAAGAAAGAAAGACGGAGCACAGACATACTTCTAAGTCAAAAGTTTTCAAGCTAAGAGAATTTCCTCCTCACAGCTGACCCTTTTTTGGAGGGCTTTCAAGAAAGCCGTCAGCTGATAGAAGCCCCCCACCCCCAGGAGGCCCCCAAAGACTGACAGATACAGGGTGCACAGGACCACCCCTTTGCCTCAAAGGAGACCTCTCTGTGGTGTCATTCCAAATCCACCCCTGCCCCATCTGATGCATCCAAGGCTAAACTTTGAGATAATTCATTTCTATCAGCGTTTTCTCTTCCCTATCCTGCTTCCCTCTCTCACTCTCTGAAGAGCATGCTCTCATGAATCCATATCCTGATCCAGTGTGCAGACAGCATCCATAGCTGGAGATCTCCCAGCTCCTACTGTCTCATCCTGCCCCCTTCATGTAAAAGTCACTCCAAAGGGAAGTTTCCCTGACCCTCCAGGCTAACACAGTCCCCTCTGTTATATGCCCCTAGCATCCAAACTTCTGTGAGAATACTTACATTCAGCTAACTCACAGATTCCGTCTTGTCTGTTGGAGACTCATTTCCAAACTGAGGATAAGGAACCATTAGAGGGTCAGAATTCTACTTGGTAAGACACAATCAGCATTTACAGATTGTATAGACTAGATTAGAATGGACAGAAGAGAAAAATGTCAAAGAGCGTCATATAAGAAAATAGTGAACATTGATTTGTTGAGGGTTTCCATGTATGTGTGTGTGTGTGTGTCTATTTGTATTACAATGTATAGAATGTGTATTTTTTCTTGTGGTTCAGAGTCAAAGCATTGACCAGCCCTTGTGCTAGACTGTAAACTCTATGAGTGCAAAGTACTTAGTACTAATTACTTACTGTACTTAAATATTACAGCTGTAATAATATCTAAGCAGTAATAATATCAGCAGTTATTACTGGGCTAGATACCATTCTATATGTTTTTTACATATCTCATTTCAAACTCGCAATAAATTTAGGAGATGCCATTATATGAATTTCACATGTAAGGAAACTGATGCTTCAGTAAATACTTTGTGGCAGGTGGGTCAGTATTTTTATTATCCTTCTATCAATAATAACAATAAAATTACAATTTGAGTGACAGCCAGTACCAATTATTAGTCTTGTTGCCAGTTAACTTATTTATTCGACAAGCTTGCATGGTGTGCATACTCTATTCCAGAGTGTACAGTGGGGGAAGGGAAGATAAGATGTAGTTCCTGGCCCTGAAGTACTCAAAGTCTAGAATAAAGTCTCAGAGATTAAGACAACTTCAAGGCCCATAGAGAAGCCACCTGGTGGCATGAATTTTGAGGAGTTCCTTGGAAGAAAGCAAAGACCTCCTAGACTGAATGCAGTAAAGACTCCTTTACTCCTCAGCAAATTCTGAATTCTGGGTAAGTACAGATGCAACAGCCCTGTAGGTCCTAAGGGGAAGTAGCCATCTATAGTGGGACATGAACGACAGGTTCTTCTTCAGATTTCTAAAGTTGCCTCCTGCTTTTGCTCATGGACTTTGGCCTTGGATAAACTAACACACGAGGGTCATGGTATCTGGCTTGGTGAGTCCACAAGAGCCAGGACTCCATCCAGAAACGCAAGAGATTGATCTCTGCATGGTAAACTGAAACTGATGGGAAACAGGAGACACAAGATAGCTGGGTGCACAAACCCCCTGCTTTCTCTTCCTTGCACCTTTTGGAGGAGTCCTATGCACTGAGGGAGCACTCCGGCTGCATGGCCCATTGTGTCCCCTTGTGGCCAGCTATGAAGTGGTGCCCAATCAGTAGGCAGTCTGCCAGGCTTCCTCACACCTCCCCTGTTCTGCACCTGCCAATCTTCCTTTCAGGGTCTGTCTTTCTCAAGGAATGCAGCTAATACACCATACATCCCAAACTGGTATGATGAGAGCAGCCTCAATCACGAAGAAGAGATTCAGTAGAAACTGGATGTTGAAGGACAAATTCAGTAGGAGTTGTCTAGCCATTATCTGGCTTAATTTTTTTTTTTTTTAGCCAACTCATGGGCAAGAGGATTTGGATGTTAATATCAATGCAGTATTGCATATTATTTATGGGTTATAGTACAAAATCACAATTATATAGGTATTGATATAATTAGGTAAGTGGGCCCCAATCAATTCAGATTCTGGGCACGTGAGTAGAACCTTGGCACATAAGTAGAATAATCTAAAGACTGCCCAATTAGGGATTTTCCTTGCCTGCATGTGTTACAAATCACAATAGAAACGTCTAGGAAGCATAAAATCCAGCAGGACAAATCATTCCCACTCCTAAACTCAGTTAGCGGAGCCTGTTGGAACAGATTGGCATAATAAATCAACTGGATTTGTGAGACAAAACTGGTGAGCATTCAGGAGTTTAGTTGGAAAATGGTTATATGCAGTTTTCATCTTCCCTAGCAAAAAAGAAATGTAAGTGTCTTGTCTGGAGTATAATAATCTGATTTTACAGTGTTGCAGTAAAAACTCTTTTAGAGAAGAGAAAAGCTGTCAGGTAGGTCAAGATTATTCTCAAGAGATTATGAACCAGTAGAGAGACAGAGCCTTGGAGGGAAGTCATTCTTGTCTTTCAGAAGAAACAAAGACTTCAGTAGGCTTGTAGAAGCTGCATTGGTAATGGACCGCTCTTTTAAATTAGGTATTGCCTCAATCAATGTAATAAAAATGAGCTCATTTTTATTAATGAAAGGTATGGAACATTATCCCTGATATTATTGATCTAATTCCTAAGCCTTGAAAAAGAAGGTGGAGGTTTTGAAGAGAAACTCTAAAACACTAATATGTCCTAAAGACTTACAGAGATCCTCTTGTCATGATTGTGGGACATATCTCATCAGTTATAATAACTTTAGATATTAGTAACTGACATGAAAAATATTATTTAGAGCATGCATTCACAATAAGGATGCTGTTACCTTAAGGGGAAGAAAAGACGTTTTTGCGGGGAGAGCAAAAAAATCTTACTCTAATTATGTGTAAAGCACAGATATATGTGGAATACATCAACATATATAAAGTGTACCTGTGGTATTAAAATTTCATAAAAAGGGCAATTAGAGAAAATGTATCTAAAGATTTGCATAGGGGGATTAAAATGAAAATAGGGGCACCTGGGTGGGTCAGTGGGTTAAATGGCTGACTCTTGATTTTTGGTTCAGGTCGTGATCTTGGGGTCCTGGGATTGAGCCCCGCCTTGGGCTCTGCACTCTTGGAGTCTGCTTGGGATTCTCTCTCTCTCTCTCTCTCTCCCTCTGCCCCTCCTCCTGCTCAAACACACACACACTCTTTCTCTCAAATAAATAAATCTTTAAAAAAATAAATAAAATGAAAATAAAAGGTTCAGAAGAACTGTTTTAGGGCATGAAATGGGTCTATAAGGAAAACAAATTCAATTCAAAATATATGTATTGAAAATATATGTCAAAAATGCTATATTATATATCAAATGTTTATTATATATTAAATCATAATTTAAATTAAGTAAATAAATTAAGTATATTATATATTGAACAATTATAATTATTAAAATATATATACGAAATATATGTTAATGTCTATTAAAAATACACTGCTGTGTTTGCACTGTGCTAGGCACAGGGAGAAAGAAAACTGGAGCTCTTTTAGGAACAGCATAGAGGTAATAAAATATTGAGACTGATTTTTTTTAAAGATTTTATTTTATTTATTTGAGAGAGAGAGAGTGAGAGAGGGAGCACAAGAGGGGCTAGGGTGAGAGGGAGAAGCAGACTCCCGGCCAAGCAGGGAGCCCGATGCGGGACTCGATCCCAGGACCCCGGATCATGACCTGAGCCGAAGGTAGATGCTTCACTGACTGAGCCACCCAGGTGCCCCGATACTGACGTTTTTAAGCCACGAAAGCAAACAAATCATTTTGCATGTAAGTGTGGATATGCATGGGTGTAGGTGCTGACACCAGTGAGAGAGGCCGTGGGCACAGAATGAACCTCATGTGATGAAGAGAGGCCAGAGATAGAGATGGATGCATGCGCGTGTGAGTGTGAGAGTGTGTGTCTGTGAGTGTGTGTGGGCATGAGTGTGTGTGTGCGTGTGTGTAATGAGGTAGGAGGGAAGAAGGGGAGGAAGGAAAGGAGAGATGACAGACAGGCAGACAGACAGGCAGACAGAATAAATGCCCATTGAACAAGTTCTTGTCTAGGAAAGCTTTCTGGGAAAGGTAAGTCATCCTAAGCCTTGACAGGAGCACGGGGTTCGGAATTCCGTGTGAGGAGAGAATATTCTGTCTGCAGATGAGGGACAAGTGCGTGAAGTGGGGCATGAAGGTCAGAGCCAAGGGCATGCCTGGTGGCAGTGGCGGGCAGTGCGCGTCTGGCTGGGGCTGAGGCTGAACGCTGGTTGACAAGGTGGCGCCAAGCTGGGGACAGCTGAGGAGCTTCAGTGCCAGGGGAGCACCAGGCTGGGGAGGGCCCAGGCACCATCTGAGGGGCCTGGGAGGAGAGGATATGGGAAAGCGAGCGCGGTGTGGGCAGAGGGACCTGGCAGCTGGGGTGCTCAGGATCCAAACAGAGCAGGGATGGCGTCCCAACGAACCACTTCAGGAATGACTGAGCAAAGCGCTGGAAGCCGGTGGCCTGACATTTTGGCTTTGATGGGGTGACTGCTAATTCCAAAATAAAATCAAGAACACATGGAGCGTGCTTTTGTTTGGTGTGTGGAAATATGACAATGAAATCAAGAGCACTCAGGAGGCTGATGAAATCAAGTTTTCCACCAAACCAAGAAATCAACGAGGAAAGAGAAAGGATTTTAACCACTTCTTCATTAAAACCATGATTTCTCTTCTCCACCCATGGCCTCCATCTCCTTCTGAGGAAAATAGAAACAAAACGAGACACCACCTCTTCTAACTAAAAAAAGACCTTTCGTGTAGTTTAAGCCTATGGCGTGCTGATACACGCTAAGCCACACGCTCAGGACACAGCCACTTACGTCAACTGAAGTCATGCTTTCCGCTGAGATGTAGGATACATATATTGTATTACAGAGCTGTATCTATTGCCTATTTTCCTCTTTCCTCAAAAGGACATCTTAGGTTGGAAGAGAATGTCATTCTAGATGTGCTTAGGAAGAGGAAATGTCAGGAAATCTACCAAATTAACCAAAAGAGAAAAGAAAAGAATCCAGAAATGGAAAGACCATAAATTGGGGTCTATGGCACTCCCTGAGTTAACGCACACCCGGAAGTGACTCATTATTCCCCAAGTTTTGTCACGTTTGCTCTCTCCCCAAAGTTGAGGACTGTGGAGATCAGGGACAAGTCCGCTGTGGCTGAGGGAATGCAGAATGCTCGGAGTGCGCAGTCTTGTTTCACACTCGGTACCACAGAGCCAAGGAACAAAGCCAATGGAACGGAGGGTGGGAATTAGCATATTAGGTAAACCACAGAGACTTACAAAGTAGACGTGGATTCAGGCAGGATCGGTAGCTAGAGACTGCCTATATGGTGAGACTTGAAAATCAAGTTACAGAGAGCTAGCAAACAGAACAGGTTACCTTGCTCTCCCTTCCCATGTGGAAGATGAGGAAATAGCAGAGGGACCACAGGAGACAGAGGGGGCAGGGCATAGGCAACCACAAGGTCTAAATAGCCTCTTGGAGACACTGCCTAAGCTCCTTCCCTCTGTCAAAGGGAAGCAGGATCACTCGGGGCTGTTATAAGGAAAGATGGGACCTCTGGAGAGATTCTCCAGCCTGAGATCCAGAATTTTTCTGTTGCATGATTTTCATGCCAATTAAGATCCCTCCAGAGTAAGAAATGTCCATCCAGACCTTAGCTGGACATCCCAATTCCCCTTTCTTGGCATCCTAAATGCTTTCTGTCTGTGAGAGAAAATGTATCCGATCCTGTTAGGAATTCTCACCCTGCATGAATAAAACAGAAAGTATTAAAATTCTTATAAAAAGAAGCTCCGATCTACCTCTGGCAATAGGAAAGATTCATTGACATCATAATCTTCTTAAAAGCTAACCTGGAAGGGTCAGGGAAGAGGGGAGACGGAAAAAGCTTTTATTCCTGGAAAAAAAAGTCTAAAATAGACAGTTGAAAACAATTTTAACTGACAAATTTTGAACAAATTGTTTTTATATTTGCCTTAGAGTAGAAACTTCTTTAAAGGCCCAGTGGTGTTGAAGGAGAAGCTGTGTTTGGAAGAATCTTCTCTAAGAGCAATTGAGACGATCCATCCCAGTCCCCTTGGAGGAAAATGGAGGGTGGCGTACCTCTAAGGAGGATGTTCAGCATGCTAGAGGGGAAGGAACAAAGACAAGAATCCCAAAGCAAGAAGTTCTGAGTCAACAGTGACCCCAGTCAAATCAAAGAAATATTCTGAGCTTGTGTGGCCTAACCTGTTTATTGGAATTAATACTTGGTGCTTGTTTTAAAATGTGTCTCTACAAAGTCTTCCGTATTTCTCCCTTTCCAAACTGGAGTCTGCTTACCCTTCACCGGAGTGCCGGCCGGACTTAGTGAGCTGCTTCCAGCAAATCCCATGTGGCACTTGTGATGGTGTGTGAGTCCTGAGTCATGAGAGGCAGCTTTCCCTTTGAGCTCTCTCCTGAAGGACTTGCTTGGGAAAGCCGGCTGCCATGTTGGGAGGACACTCGAGGAGTGGGCCTTCTCCATGGAGAGATTTAATGATGAGGAACCGAGGCACCGCCCTTAGCAACTGTGGGAGGGAACTCTCTAGAAGGGGCCCTCCTGTCTAAGTCGAATCTTCAGATGATTGCAGCCCCAGCCAACATTTTGAGTACACTTTCCTAAGAGTCCTTGAGCCAGAACCTCCCAGTGAAGCCTCTCCCAAATTCCTGATCCACAGAATCTGTGAGATAATAAATGTGTATTGTTCTAAGTCGCTAAGTTTGGGGATATTTGTTATACAGTCAGAGAGGTCTAAGTAACAACCCAGGCCGCTTCACAGGAAAAGCATGAAGATTCAGTGAGACAGTGTTGGTGTAAGGACTGTAAGGACTTGTGCAAATCCATAGTGGCCACAATCTGGCCTGCATGCTCCAGCCACCGTGGTTTTGAGCATGCCTGGCACATAGGCTTATCCCAAGACTATAACCCAGCAAGGCAAGGGCTGTGTGGTCCCCATTCTTGCCCAACGCTCTCTCTGGCCACTGATGCTGTTTCTGAGACAGAAGAGCTGGTTACCAATTATCTGCTAACAGAATGAATCAACACATTTTGAGCTGATTATTCATATTCTTCTAACTCCAGCTGCCTCTGTTGTAAATTAAAGGACTCAAAAGAAACGATCTGAGCTATTTTTCCTGGTCCTGCAATAATTCCGAAATTCAGTAGGCAGAGGTTCACATAATGCTATTTATTTTAATTTATAAATAAAAGTACTTATTTACGGATGTTTTATTTATTTATTTTATGTCAGTAAAAATAAAGAGCTCTTGCTATTGGTTCTATGCCAAGGACCATATTAAGTGTTATGCAGGTAGCATTTTATTTCATGCTCTCAACAGCCCTACGAGGTTGGTACTGTTATTGTGCTGATTTTAAAAATAAGAAATCTATGGCACAGAGAAGTGATATAACTTTCCCGAGGTTACACGGATGGTAGACGTGAGCCTAGATTTGAACTAGGGAGACTGATCATTATAATCCAAAGATGAGCCTGTTTGAAGCCTTTTGACTTTGTGGAATGGTGAACTGATCTGTCTTCATGCTGGATGATAAGCCAAGGGCAATTCCTTATGAATATTCATACTTCCAGTGCCTAACACACAGCAAATTCTCAAGCAGTGCTCATTCGTGAGTGGATGGTGAGTGAATGAACGGACACACAATGTGGTGTGGAAACACCTTTAACTCACCCTCAATGTGGTTACAAAAATTATGGAAAAATTCAATATTTGGGACTCTGTGGGCTGTTCACTTATTATTCTTCAGTTACTGGGGCTTCTACTAAGTGTTATAGGAAAAGCCCACCTCTTAGCCCCGTCCCTAAACATGAGTGTTACTTTATTAAAATAAGTGAGTAATGTATAGAATTGTCAAATCACTATGTTGGACACATGAGACTAATATAAAATTGTATGTCAACTATACTTCAATAATGAAAATTAAAACTACATTTAAAAGATGAATGAATTAAAATTCAGAGAAATGTCATAACTAAATTTAAAGTATAAGGGATGGGGAAGGTACCTTTCATAAAGTTGTAGGATATTGGTGATTTGACCCACTTCCTATCAGGTCTAGTACAGATTTGCTTTTCTCTCTGAGCTTCAGTTTGAGGTCTGGGTATTAAGGGTGCTTTTTCTGTGGCCCAAGTGTTCCAAAACAGTCACTCTCTGAAGTGAAAAGATCCCATAAACTTTGCCCTTAGTCAAGGCTATTATCTTGAACATGGAATTGGGGAAATTAAGAATTGGTGAGAACCTACACTTAAGAATTTGGAAGTTTGGGGGCACATCTGACTCATGATCTGAGCTTAGTTCTTGATCTCAGGGTCATGAGTTTAAGCCCCACATTGGGCTCCACACTGGATGTGGAACTTTCTTAAAAAAAAAAAAAGAATTTGGAAGTTTTAATGTAGCTTTGATTTGAATATTATAATTCTCTTAGAATTACTAAATCCTATTTTTATGGGGCAGATCTTTAAGTCCTTGGAAGAGATGGCTTCCAAATGACATTATAATAGCAGTTGTACCATTAAGATTTTTTCTCTCTTTCAAAAATGTAAGGTAAGATACACACAAAAGGCTTAGATGAATGATTTTGGAGTGGGAGAGCCATCACAGATGAGAAAAGACCGACAAGCTAGAGCCACATGTTCAGTAAGGTTATGAGGGTCAAACATAGGAGCCAGTTTCCAGAAGAGAGTGCAATCCTGTAAACAGAAGTAGACACATCATCTTGAAACAGAGAAAGAATGATGCTAATTAACATGAAGCCCTAGTCCACATAGTCAACTGTATTTCCATAACTGTGTTTTGTATGAAATTTTCATATTGTAAGTGTTTTAAATTGTGGGAATGAAAACATACCACACCCCAGCCCTGACCCTATAAGTCATTTTTGCTCAGAGTTATGTGGATTCTCTGCTTTTCCTTTGGCTTCTCTATACCTGAGTTATTTACTTTGCTTCTTCATTAATTTGGTAGACTTTATCATTTAAGTTTTTGCTCAAGTAGGGCTTATAGAACTGTATATCCTAAAGTGTTTCTTGTTTAAATGACTTTATTTTTCAGGGACGGTGACAATAACAGCAGATGCTAATAGTCTTTCATTATGTTGTTTTTGGGTAATTTGTGCATATCAAACCCTGCCCTGAAGTAGTCAGCCCACCCAATACCTTCAGGTTGGCTTCTTCTCTTTTGTCATTTGTCCTTGAACTTCTCCTCAGAATGGCCTTGATGGAGAAGAGTGCACATCAATTTGTGTGAACCCAAGTGTGATTTTCCACCCTGCAGATTCGGTTCTTTACCGATTCAGAGTCTACGGTGATTTTACCCTCAAGGCTATTATACTAGTTCACTGCAGTCTGTTTTCCATATCTACTAGCTTCTCTGATTATAATGACATATTTTTTTAATTAATCTTCAGCCATCTCTGATCATCTCAGATCCTCTTGGTGAATGATGTGGCTTTAGCGTGGTGATTTCCCTTCTCTTCCTCACTGTTCTGTCTTCTTTATTAATTCAGAGACAATATTTTGTTCTTCAAATGTGTTTCCTTGTGCTTGTCATCTTCCTTTCAATCTTGTTCCCTTGTTTGTTCATATTGCCCTTGAGCTATTATTTCCTTGCATGCATATCTCATTACGTTGTCATGCAGCATGACACCATCGTGCCAAATTCTCTGGTGCTTCCTGAATTTTGTTTTCCTTTTAACTTCTTAGTCTGTCATTTACATGGTGTGCTCCTTTCTTGTATGTTCTGTGATGAGGTGTGATTGTAGAATCCCCACAGAATTCGTTAAGCTGCTCAGGAGTGAAAGGCTGTGCCAGCACATTCTCCTTGCTCTGATGTGATATTGGTGATTTGACCCACTTCCTATCAGATCTAGGACAGACCTGCTTTTCCAGCTGAGCTTCAGTTTGAGGTTTGGGTATAAGGGGGTGCTATTTGTTTTTCTGTGAGGCCCAGGGGTATGGACAGGAGGAAGAGAATCTGGCTAAGGTCCTGTTCTCTTTTTTGCCATGTTGCTCTGTGTCTTAAGTGCCCTATACCTACTCGGTGCTGGGAGATGCCCCAAAGCCTCAGACATGGACCCCAAAGGGTGAATTATGGAGTCCTTACTTCCCTTCCTCACTTACCTCCTCCTGCCCATTTTTCCCCAGCAGCTCTTTCCAGTACCCTTTGCTTAAGAAAGATAAGGTTACCTCTCAGTTTGAATTTCCACATATTTGGAAGACAGAAAGGAGTGGGCCGGCAAGGGGCTAGAAAGGAGCACCTGTCCTCCTTCCCCAGCCCAGCCCTGCCTGGTACTCGTCAGCCCCAGCAAGGCTGGAGAGCCGCAGGAGCCCACATGAATTAGCAGTGCTGCCCTAAGGCTGTGTCTGCTGCCATCTGTATCGTAGCTGACCTTCCACATCCAGGTCTATAGATGTCCTCACTGCTCCTCGAAACTGCCACAGCCCCCCAAGCAGTAGCGCAATGGCCCTTCCTCAAAGAGCCCCTCCCACCCCTGGCTGAAGTGATTCCCCTCGATGCACCTGTCCTACCTATGCACTATTCCCTTCATCTCCCCATCAGCATCCACAGCCATTAGCAACCTTGCAGGTGTATGTGTCACAGGCACTAAAACGTAAGCTCCACGATGCGGGAGGTCTGGTCTGACCTGTCCAGCACTGCATTTTTACCACAACTCAGGATTTCCTCATCACATGAATCAAATGCACTTCTGAACTGTCAGTCGGGTCTGCAATCCCAGGTTCCTGCTTGGCATTGGAGTTCTCTTCTAGCACCTGAGCTCTACCCCTGCACTCACATCTACCTTGGGACCTTTTCAATCTTCTTGGTCCATGATGTCCCCCTTGGGTCCCTGTCAGCTCTGCACACCTACCCCAGCCAGCAGCCATTCCCATAAAGGCCGTCACCTGAGGACTCCCCAGCCACATGCATCTTGGTGGCTATGCCCCCCCCCCCCGCCCAGTGATTCTTCAGATCGACCCTGACTTCACCTCATCATGCTGGACTCAGCAAATGTACCAAGATAATGAAGACAAGATGACAAGCAAAGAGAGGTCATAGTGGCCCATTGCTCTAACTTTAGCTCACTTCTGAAACTTGTTATTCCTATCCATACTGGAATAGCTTGGATAGCCTAAGTCAGAATCCTGGAAGGTGCTACGGCCACAGGGGAAAATGTGCCAACGTGCAGCTCAGTATTTCTTCATTTCATTCTGAGCTCCCCAGTGCTGAAGGAAGGCGAGTCAGCCACTCTCATAGAACATAATTCCATATGTTTTTGATAGAAGAAAGATTTAGGAACAAAGGACAAATTCTGCTTTTGTTCTCATCTGCAGCAATTCTTTGCAAGAGCATCTGTCCCTATCTGGAAGAAACACCACTGGTTGCTTTGTGGTTGCTTGGAGTATTTTTAATGGTTCGTTTTGGGGTCAAGCCCAGGACAGGCCCTTTCCTGCTCCACCCCACCTCCAGAGGGAGTGGGAGAGCTTTGGTCTCTGAAAGTTGTCCTTGTTTGGAGGAATCTGCATGTCAGACTTGCTAGAGAGAGTGACTGACCACAGAGATGAGATCTGAGAATCCGGATCTAATTGTACAGCTGGATGGGAATCCCTGCAGGAAAAACCCTCCTTTCTTCCCTCTTCTCTAAATGACAGGCAATTTCCTCTAGTAGACTCAGTCCTATCTTGCTAAATCACTTCCAGACTGGCTTACCTTGACTTCACAGGACTCAAATAGGGAGGAAATAGGATTGCCTCGCTTCTCTGTTGTCTTCAAGAGATCAGATGAAATTATTTTAAGTTCATATGTTTAAATGCATTCACTTGCCAGCAGGAAATAAGTTTCAGAAGGAAGACTCAGGTGGAAAATATGGGATCAAACACAGCAATAATGGTCAGGCCCGACTGATACAGAGTCCTTGCTCTCTGTGCCTGGACAGCCAGGTTGCCTTTGCTGTTCTATTTATAAAACTCACTCCTGGAGAAGTCACTTTTAATGCCTGCTATAAATTGGGAATTGGATAACTTCTAATGCTATTACCTCTCAGCAATAGAAAAAACCACTTTTCTATAGCTTTTTATACAAGTAAGGATGGGTTCCCAGCTCTACAAGAAGCAGAGCTTTGTATCATGAGGATTTATATGGCAAGTCAGCAAACACACCTCACAGAGCCTGCATCATGTGCCTGGTCCAATGCCAGCAGCTGGAAATCAATAGAAAAATTCAATTTGTCCTTACCCTGAGGTGTGCACCATCTAGCAGGTGAAGGTTGCTCAAGGTGACTGTAAATGATGAAGGACAAGGAATTTCAAACTGAATTCTATTTTCATGAAAGGAGAGCTAAATGTTGAAGTTCTATTTCATACTCTCTATCTCTTACTGCTTAGAATATTATTTTTTTAAAGATCCATAACCTGTGAAGATTCTTCATGAGCTATTGAAATTGTCAACTCTCTATTTTAAAATAGAATATTTAGTTACTGGGTCATAAATAAGTAACTTTGTAGCTACTAGTAAACTGATCAATAAAAAAAAAACTAAGTAAATAAATAAGATCTAAATAACTAAAGAAGAAAATAAATGAGCTTGAGCATTTATTTAAAAACACTTTACCAGACAGCAATTTCCATGGTCAGACTTATTTTTAATTGGATGGAAGCCTGGCATTCTTTCATTAACAGTAATATTTGTTAGGATTTAATACCATTACCTTCTTTGAATATTACCTTTTAAACATTTATTATGAAATAACTATAGACTCACAGGCAGCTGCACAAACAGTGCATAGATTCTCATGAACCATTTATTTAGCTTCTTCCAACAGTGACATTTTACATGAATGTACAAAAATATCAAAACCAGGAAACTGACCTTGGTATAATCCTGCTCACTAGACTACAGACTGTACAAATTTACAGTTTTAACATACACTTGTGTGCTTGTGCATGCATGAGTGTGCTAGCGTGTGCAGTACCATCCTGTGTGATGTGATCCCACCTGTGACCCCACCACAGTCAAGATGCAGAACCATTCTGTCATCATGAAGGCACTCTATCCCGCTACCCTGTAGAGTTGCACCCCCCACACACCCCCGTCCCTGTCCCCTGGCAACCACTAAATGTTCTCCTACTTAGATTTAATTTTAACCATCCTGTTTGGCCCACCACACTGGCTTGGATCTTGATGAAGAGTTTCATCCAGACTGTGCTTGGCATCCAGACGAATTAAGCATTAAGAGAATTTCAAAGTGGGACACAGTGACCTTCTAGCAAACTGAAGAAGGTAATTCATTTACTTTGTTGTTCTTTTCCTTTTTTCTAATAGAATAAATTTTGGTTGCTCCTTTTTGTAAGTTCAGAAAGCAGAAGGGCCCTCAGAGACAATCTAGAGGGAAAAGATCTATCTATCATCTATCTATCCATCCATCATCCATCCATCAACTATCTATCTATCTATCATCTATCATCTATCTATCTATCTATCTATCTATCTATCTAATCTATCTATCTATCTATCTATCTATCTATCTATCTATCACCTATCTATCATCTATCCACCCATCCAAATATCTATCTATCCATCTATCTAAAATAAAGGTATAACCTCATTTAAGTTAAAAACAAATCTACTCCCCAATAATTTAGCAAACCATTTAGCAAAATATCAACTTTAGGGATTGTGAAGAAAAAAAAAATTGGTTCCAGGAACTTAAGAATTTCATAACATCCTAATTCTCTAAGATGTTAGCAATAATTCTAATTCTTGGCCTGATCTTCAAGTCTTTTTCATTTACATAACCTCATAACATTTTCAAATTACATGAGAAGTTCCCAAGGGAATTTTTGGCATTCATAGACCAAAGAACCAAAATGACATGAAACATCTGGAAATGTGTAACTAAATGAGTGATTTTAAAAATATTTACACTCAACTATTTCACAAGCTTACATTTCCAAGATATAATTATTTTTACTTATATTGCATATGCAACAATAGTATCATAATATGTATATTATATATTCTTATTTATATTGATTTATATAACCACATAATATAGCCACATTAATACATAATAGGGTTATTATACATTATTGAATATTATTACTGTATATATTTTATTATTTATAATACAAGTATGTAATATAAGACACTATCATATATGTAGCACAAGTATATATTATATTAATTTTATATTAATGTTTTTATTTTATATATTTATTATATGTTATTACTATTTTATCACAGAAGTCATTTGGCAATACATGACTATGAGGGCCTCACTGTATACATTTTGCATTTAACACGTGGAGGGATGTTCAGGCAGTTAGCCTTGCAAGTGACACCAATATTGTACTTCACAGTGAAACAGAACTTGCATCTCCCACAGGGTCTGGAGCACCTGAGTATTTAATTTATATGTATTCATTTTTCTTTTTGATTATAAGCTTGTTTAGGGCAAAGTCCTATTGTTCTTTGGATCCAAATAACAGTTTCTATAAGATGCATAACATATGGGCAAGTTGGACAAGTAGCTGTTAGAATATTCCTACTGGATTCAAAAATAAAACCCAATCTAAATATTGGGTGTTTTCTTCTGTAAAGGCAGCAGGTTTCCAGTGTTACAGGAACAGCTGAAGAAAAATTTCTTTGGAGTTGGTCCCTGTCCTTGGTGCTGAGCACGGCTGACTCTGCTGGTCCAAAGACTAATGCCTAGTAAAAATATTTTTCTTACACAATATTCTAATAGATACTATTGGTTTTTGCAACTTTCCTAGACCTGAAACCATGAGATACTTATCTCATCGGTGTCAAACATTTGATTAAGCTTAACTATAGTATAAAGTGTCTTTTCTCCAATATTTTATTTAGAAAATATTCAAACATAAAGACAACTTAAAAGAATTGTGTAAAAACATCAACATAGCCACCTCCTAAATTCTATTTTTTTTTTACTATTTTTTATTGTGTTTGTCTCATCACAATGTATCCATCTACACATCCTTCTATCCATCTATCAATCAACCCTAATTTTTCAGCACAAGAAAATAGGTTTTTGGCATCAATGCACATCAGTCTAAACCCTCACACGCATTTCATCAACTAATGTTTCATATTTCTTTATAGTTCTTTTTTATTAGAAGATGTTACTTTTTAAAAAAGAAAATAAAATCCATTTCCCCACAATTTGGCATTCTGTTATGAATAGTACAAATAAAAACCCATCTAATACCACTGTTGTTGACATATGCTGCTAGGTGAGATTCTATGGTTATAATTCCAGATAAAGTAGTTTGCACATCTCCTGGATGCAGACAGGTAGGAATGTTCTTTATCTTCCTGAGAGGGAAGTCTGGGATATGCTTTCCAAAGACTCTCCTCACCAAGTCTACTCAGGATGAGGTTATCCTGAATCTGTCAGGAGCCATAACTCCTCTTTCTACCTGAATGTGGAGGGGGGCCTGGTGGGCCCCACAGAACTTCCAGGCACTAATGTGCATTCCCCTACTGAGAAAAGGACTTTGAACAACAATGTTCTCTGTTCTACATTGAGCTCACGCTTTCTTTATGTGTAACAGATGTGTTTCCTTGTGTATTCCCTCTGGCATGTGGCATCTGAAGTTTCTTATCACTGGCCTGATTTTTTATATGAGCTTTCCTTAAAAGGGGTGTTTTGCTAATTTGAGATTACATAATAGAAATGAAAATGTGTATGATTCCTTGTCATCTTTTTTTTTAAGATTTTTATTTATTTATTGAGAGAGAGAGAATGAGAAAGAGAGCACATGAGAGGGGGGAGGGTCAGAGGGAGAAGCAGACTCCCCGCCGAGCAGGGAGCCCGATGCGGGACTCGATCCAGGGACTCCAGGATCATGACCCGAGCCGAAGGCAGTTGCTTAACCAACTGAGCCACCCAGGCGCGCCGATTCCTTGTCATCTTGATAGAAATTGGCCTTCTGATGAAATTTGCTTTGGATGCTCAAGGGAGGCCCTTCTCCCAAAGATGCATGGTTCCTAGATCAGACTTCCAGGCCTTTCCCAAATTCAGATCCACTGAATTATATGACTTTCTTTAAGTTTTTTCTAGAAGGAAATAAAATATGTAATTTAATAAAATTCTCAGCTAATTCCTTTGTGTATTTCCTTTGAACTACTTGTTTTTGTAGGCCATCTTCAAAAGGGTCTAAAGATTACCATTGACTTTGCATTAAAAAGATTATTTTAATAATACCAATACTGTATAATATACATTAAGGGCTAAAATGTACCAAACACTAAGGGACTTATGTATATCAACCTACTCAATCCTTTTATCGATCCTATGAAGTGAGTACTCTTATCTTCAACACTTTACAGCTGGGGAAACTGAGGCCAGGCTCAATAGGATAATTACTTACCGAGGGTCACAGAGCCAATGAAAGACCAGCTGTAAACTGTGTTATCTTGTTCTATTTGCTCTAAACACACTATGCCACCTCTAAAACTAAGTCATAAGGAGACCTTTCCTGAGAAAGAGCTTCAAGGATCTTAGTTTATAGTGTATCATTTCATTATTTTCCAGCATAGTCCACCGATCCTACTTCCAAGTAGCTTTAAGGTAAGGAAGAGTCTGTCTCCATTTTTGATGTGTCACCGCTGACTTCTTCCTAGACCTTACCCTACTTTCCTCTTTTGCTTACATCTGTACAGACTGATAATAAACCTGGGCTATGCCTTCATCCTTTGGCAGTGGTAGGAGTGTCTCCCGCACATGGGGACTTTCCTCCAGTCCAACCCCCAGCCACTCCAAAGGTCAACCTCTCCTTCCCCTTTGTCCAAGCCAGCCCAAACTGTAGAGTGTCATAATCCTCAACACACAAATCAAGTTTTGGGTAAAGGGTTCATCTGTTCTCTGTGGAGTGACCACAAAATATTTAAAGAATTTTGATTTGGCCTAACTTTTAGGTCCTTTTTAGTTCCATCATCTTATAATTATGCAAAAAGAATAAACTAAGGCAAATTAAGATCAGAGACATAAAGTGTTACTATCCCAAGACTGCTCTTTATTACTATTTTCTCTAAAGTGCTTTTCATGATTTTTCTGTTTCAAGCCCTAGGTCCCTAAACATCCTTCAGTCTCTTTATTATGTTTTCACCTTCTGACTGACTTGTGATCCTGGTGTGAAGGCAAGGTTTACATGGTAACCACAGCCCACCCTGCCTTATGCGGCTGTCCTCTGCCACAAGAAGGCCAAAGCATCCAGGCTGAGGAATGGCAGGGCAACAAAGAAGGAGGAACCTGAGCCCTGCACCTCTTCATGGAACACAAAATCCACCTCCTGGGTTGCCTCTGGATGGTCACTGGTGTCTAAAAGGTAGAAACCATCCAACCTGTTCCTCTTTTCAGCTGCCCACCTTGTTAATAGTGTTTATACCTACCTTATGGCTCAGGACAAAAATTGGAGAACTTATCTTTAGTTTGTGACCCACATTTGGTGAAATTACATACTAATCCATGTCACCATCATGTCATCATGCCTTAATACTCCAGTGGCCCCCTAACTGGTCTCTGCTTCTCCTTGCCACCCTATCCTCAAATCCATTCTCCACTTAGCAGCCAGAAGAATCTTTCTACAAAAAAAAAAAAAAAGTAAGTCCAATCACCACTCCCCTGATAAGACCATATGATAATTTAAGTTTTTACTTTACATAAATCCAAATGCCTTCCCCCAGCTTATTTTGATAGGATTTTTTGATATGCCAGAATTTTGTGCAGGGAGGATTAATTACAGCTAATTGGGTTATAAGTCAATATCCAAATGACTAAGGATGATACATTTTAAAGCTCAGTTTTCCTTAATCTTTTAAGTTCCAGTTGTAAACCTGATTAATAATCTAACAAAATAAAAACAATCACCTTCTGATTCTGATCATGATGAATTTCTATGATTATGATCAATGTTAGACTGGCTCAAGTCCACACCAGAATAAACTCCCTTAAATGATTTATCATTTGCGAACATATTTAAGTGAATTTCTTTAAAATTTCTAACTATGTTTATAAAACTAATGATCTATATTCACTTTGATTACTTCTAATAACTGGGCAAGTTTAAGACCATAGCAAGTAAGCTGTCCAAGAATTAACTCCCATGTGCCTAATATTGCAAACAGCAAACTCTGGCCCAGAGGCCATGCCGACCCTGCTACTTGTTTTGTAAATAAAATTTCACTAGAACACTAACACACCCATTTATTTATGCATTATCAATGGTGGCTTTTGAGGTACAGTTAACAGAGCTGAGTAGTCACAACAGAAACCATATGACTCACAAAGCCTCAAATCCTTACTATCTGGTCCTTTACAGAAAAAGTCTCCCGACCCTTGATCTAAGATATATATAGCAAATCTCCAATGGTGCTGAGTAGACTCATACTCTTTACAAACTAAATCGAGTTCTCCTGACGGTTTTCAACTTAAAATGACAAGTTTAGCATTTTGACACATTAATCTTTTGCCAATATTTTCTTCTAAAACTTTTCAAACATACAGGAAACAGAGAGTTGTACAGCACTCACCACTCTTTCCCCCATCTAATATCTTCCTATGTTTGTTTAACCGTATCTCTATTGTTCTATTCTCTCATCTGTCCATTGATTCATGTCTCTCGTTTTTCTCTTTGGATGCATTTCCAAGTTACAGATTAGTAAATTTCACCAGTAAAGACTTCAGCACCTATATCCTTAACTAGAGTTTACTATTTCTTATGGTTCTTTTTCCTTTTATTTTTACTTGACTATTAAAATGCACATATATAAAACACACCATTTGAAAAGATCTGACAAATGTGCACATATTAATTTGGAAGAGGTTATTTTTTAAATTTTAATTTATCTATAAATTTAAATTTAGTAGTATTTACTCTTTTAGTATACAGTCTTACAATCTTTTTAAATACATAAAGCTGTGTAAATGTCATCATTTGCAGAAGTTCTATCAGGAGAAGTTCTATCACCCCAAATTTCCCTTGTGCTGCTCCTTTGAATCAACTCGTCCTGGCACCTAACCTTTGTCAACCACTGGTCTTCTTTCAGGGGTTCTTTTTACTGTCTGACCTCTGCCTTCATAGACCTTTGTCTCTTTCAGAATGTCACGTGTATGGAAGGACAGATCCCACTTTTCTCTCCATCTAGAGAGGCAGATTCTGAGCAATAGTGAGGTGCCCAGTCCAGCATCAGAATTCCCCAGTCCAGATCCCAGCTCTGTTCATCATGGTTCCTTGGGCAGTTCCTTTTCCTCTCTCTCCATGACTCTGTGTCTTCATCTGCAAAGGGGAGATCATAACAGAACCTGCCACACAGCATTTTCTCAGATAACAAATTAAAGGTCTGGGAATAGTGGCAGACACCCACTAAGTGTTACAGAAAACTTGGATATCATCATTATCATTGACCCATACTGTCCTGTTTTCTAAAATGCCAAATTCTACTAAATATTTCCTATGTTTTGAATAGCTCATATATATAAATTATTTATATATTTAGCACACAATATTGACATGGGGTTAATTAATTTCATCATTTTATTTCATACATTTAATTGGAAACCCTTCTGATATAAGATAGACACCTACTAAAGAAAGGGTTTTCTCATTTTGAGGGATCTGAGACCCCACTAGAATGGTCATATCTGGAGAACCACAGTAACTTATAGGCCCTGGGGTTTGAAGCTGCAAAGTGGAACACGGAAAACCATACATCCTGGGTCATACTCTGTACCACTGTTGGACACTCTGAGCTCATTTTATAATATTCATGACAACTTGACAACATGGCTCCTATAGGGGAATTTGACGGGGTTCAATTTCTCTTGGGCTAAAGTTACTTACTGATGTAATTCTTCTGTAACTTCTTTTAATTTTATCATTTAAGCTGAATAGCTGAAATTCGGCAATATCACCACCCTTGATTATAGATGACTTCCTTCAGCAAATCTCCTACTGTCTGGTGGAATCCTGTACATATCTACCACTCTCATAGTTGTTCTAACAATCTAGTTAGGTTCTGAGTGTTTCGAAGTCCTGAATATTCCAGCCCCTCCCACCTACTTGGCTTCACCACCTTGTGCAAATGACTCTCCTTACTTACCTTCCTGGGCCACTGTCCCTGTAACAGACCAGCCAGTTCCTAACACCAGGCACCATCTCTTCAGGCCATTGGCTCCACCTGGAATGCTCTCCTACATCTGTATTTACAAGAGTGGTTTCTTGTCATCATTCATCCTACCTCTTCAGAGAGGACATGCTGCCTTATGGATCATTCTTCTTTTTCCTTTGGATTTTATGTGTATTTCCCATCTTTCTCTCTTCTTTGCACCGTATCTGTGAAAGTGAAGTCTATATCATTCACTGCCTCATCTCTAGAATCTAGAACACTGCATGGAACAGAATAGGTGCACAGGGCATACTCAATGAACAGTGAATGAATGAATGAGCTGACAATCTGCTTTGCATTTTTTTTTTTTTTTGATGGAGCAATGGTGCAACATTTACTATTGCTAACATTTCTCAGGAAAACAAAAGAAAGGCTAACCTGAATAATCCCTATGAGTTTTAGGTCTATTTGAACCATGTGTATTTAACAGCTGTACAATTTAGGAAAAGTATTTGCATGGGTAATGTGATCGTCTCCTTGCCCAAACTGTTCTTGGACAGGCAGGATTATGTCTCTGAGACAGTGGCCTCAGCCCAGGTGGCTGGAGTGATTTTTATCTGATCTGGGCTCCATCTCCTTGTTTGGTTTGCCTAGAAGACATCCTCTGTCTCTGTAGGTAAAAGGCTTTGAAATGGAAATGAAGGAGGACCTGGTTAAACTAACCACAGGACATTCTGTGCAAAGCACTGAAACTTGAATGATCAGTGATGCCAATTAAAACACTAAGAGGCTCTGCCAAAAGAAGTGTTAATAAGACGGCCCAGCAGAGATGTACATGGCCACGTCTGTGGCCTCAGGGCCTGTTAGCTTTTGTGGGAGAGAGCAATCAAAATTTATGAAATTCAATGAGTAGACTATAAATATAGCTGAAATCTAACAGAAAAGAGTAGAAAAACAAAAAATAAAAAAGTAATAGCCGAAATCAATAACATGGATCTTGATTATCGGTTTGGGAAGCATGCAAGTGTGTTTTTAAAGAACTTCAAAGTCACATCTCCCATAAGAGAGTTTCAAATTTTAGGACTAATGGAATTTGAAATACTGGTTGTAGTCCTCATTTTTTGTTTCAATCTGGTTATATCTTCAGGGAAGTAATGACCAGCTGTGTCCAGCACTCATGTTGGTGAGATAATGTTTTCATGATTTCAAGTGATATGAATTTAGCATTATTTGAAGGTAGATTGTCACCAGCTGCCTACTAAGGATAATGCACAGTGCAGCTGAACCTGTGAGTAACTGTAGCATCTTGATTTCAAGGGTGCCATGTTGAGGAGGAAAGGATAGGCACCAATCACTATTTGAACTGTGAGAGTAATTACAACCCCCCACTCCAGAAAAATGCTACATTCAAAGACTTGATCCAGCCTTCTACTCCTCAGCATCATGGCAGCTCAGCAAAGAATTCAAATGTCCCAAGAGGAGTGAGTACATCAAAGGCAGGCACACCCCTGGCCATGGTATCATGGGATCACAAAACTAAATCAGAGTATAAAAGAATTTTGTATCATAAACTAAAGGAGAAATCATAATAAAATCACCATAGGCCTTAGGCCTATTAGCAGTAGACCTATTACCAAACTGTTCTTGCTACTAACATCTTCAGAGTGAAATGGAAAATTATAGGCTTGTGTTAAGAATCTCAAAATGCCACACAAGAATTTACTGTAATGGCAAACTTTATAAGTCTGCTATTTTATCTATGTATAAATTATCTCTAAATTTAAGCATGAGCCCCAAATGTATACCCTTGAGGACCCAAATGGAAAGATGATGATCTGAAGACAAAAATGAACACTTGGAAAAAGATCTAGGTATCAAGTTGGGTGAGCTTGAACCATCTTAGGTGTGAAGGGTTAGATGTCTGTGGCCCAGGAAACTTCCCTTCTGTTCACCAACATCTGCAGAAACTAGCCTTAAGCCTTAAGAGAAGGGAAAACAAAGATTTTTTTGTACCGAGCCATAAGAGGTGGAGCAGGGGATGGAGACTCATGTGTTAATAACAGTAGCAACAGAGTATTAAGCTGAATTCATTCTCTTGTCTAAATTCACGGCCCTCAGGTCCAACTGTGCTCGTGAGATGCAAATAAGGGGAGATCACAATTTTCTTTGAGAATTTAGGGGTCAGAACGCACGAGGCCTGACTCCTCCTCTGTGTCATGAGGACAGACATTTTGTTGCTGGACCTGTTTTGAAAGCATAAGCAGAACTATGGTTGTATTAGTTGCATTATTAACTTAGGTCCACGTTCTGTTTTGTTCCCTACTTAATTATGTTTTATGCAACTCTTAACCCCACGCTCGATCAGTCATTAACTTTGCTTTTTTTACCCCTACTCTCTGTTTACACATTGATTATAGAAACCTAATGGGGACTGAACCATAACATTTGTCTTGAAGTCATCCGACGTACCTGATGGTACCAGGCCCTGAATGGCACCTCATCATCCAGAAGAGTGTATACCTCTAGTTGTTTCTAGGCCCTCCCTCCCTGAAGGTTTTAAGAAACCCCTCATCCTCCTCTCATGTATTCACCTCTTTCCCCAAACACGGATAAGCTATCCCTAGGCTCAACAGGGTAAGGCAGCTTTGGGAACAGTCCCCAGCCTTCTCACTGGGCTGCCCTCTGATAATAAAGCTTTCTTTCCTTCCCAACCGGTGTCTCAGACATTGGCTTGAGACAGAGCAGAGACTGGACTCGGGTCTCCTCAACCCTGTTGGCAAAATCCAGCGTTCCTTGACAGCTGAACCCCTAGGCCCCTTGAGTAGCATATCTTGCAACATATTTTGGAACGTGGAAGCAGTATGCTTACCAAAGGTGGACTCGACTACAAAGACTGGCCAAGACTGAACCAAACCAATCTGTGCCAAGGTGGACCCCAACGCTGCCTTTTCACTGACTTTCCCCCTCAGTCTAATACTAAAAATCACGCCCATGGGTGGACATTGAACATGCTAATGAGACATGTGATGCATGGCCAAGCATGCTCCACTGTGCCTGGACACTCAACTTTCTGTGTCTCTACCCAACTCTACATAATTAGACGTCACTCTTTTCCCCAACCTTTGTTAAGAGAGCCAGCATGAAGGACCCTTTCCTTTGTGCTGTCTCCCCAGTGCTTGAGCATAAGCGCCCAATAAAAGCATTGCCTGGCAATTCCCATTTGGCCCTAGTCTGTGTCTGTTGCTTGGAGAGCCCAGGACCCAAGCCATACTTGGCTTGGGCAAGTTGGACTTCTGTAACATCACCTGGGCATTTCGCTCCCATTCGTGCAGAGGCAGTTACATGCTGGGGTTTGGTCAGTGGGGTCTGTGCTGCCTTCCTTCTCAACTCCCTGAGTCTCACAGAGGCCGGCAATGGCTTCATTCCCTGTCACCCCCTGCACAGTGTTCAGAACCCAAGAGATTCTTTGTGAACCAATGAACATGAACAAGCTTCTTATTTTGTAGTAAAATGTTTGTGGGCCATATGTACAAGAATTTTAAAAGTTCAACCACAGCAGCAGGAGGAGCAAAAATTCAGAAGATAGTGAAATAACTTGAATGTCTGACTACCTTCAGAGTTTCTCCAGAGCCAATAAGAGGTATCGTGTGCCCTGTGGATGGTGAAAAATCAGTTATTATTTCTTCAGGGCTTTGAAACCGGGTCTTGCTGCCTTGGCAAGGCCCTCACCCACCCAGATGAATCTCATAGCCAGCGGGGATGTGGGATCATAGCCACTGCGGATGTGGGGATATGGGGATTCAGGGATGCGGGACAGGCTGGGGAATACAAATGGATGGGCTGCCTCAGGGGCTCCTCTGTAGTGCAATTCTGAGTCCCAAGGAGACACTGAGTTGCTTGGTCTAAGATGAGTAATTATAATGATTTTCCATAAAGGCCGGAGGAGCAGCGCTTCAAAGGCTATCTTCTCTGAGCGACCATGCCCAAGGGTTTGCGGATGGCCAGGGAGCAAAGCAGGAAGCTCTCAGCCCCACCCAGCTCTTGTGGGAGGAAGGTAGGAGTTGAGGGTTTGAGAGGACTGTGGGTTGGGCTTTCGGCCGGAGCCCAGCCATTGTTAAGACATTGAATCAGGCTGGTGCCCCATGGTACCCTGCTCAGGAAAATCTAAGATTTGCAGCATCCATCTGCATAGAATTAGACAATAACTGCTGCTCTGTGTTTGCAGGATCATCCAGGAGAGTGGGCATATCACCTGCACTGTACTCACGCTGCTAGGCTACCTCCCTGTGAGTGGTTCCTTTTAGGTCCTATGTCTTTTTTCATGGAAAACAGTGCTAAATCTTGTCCCAGTGTTGCGTTGTGTTGATAAATGGGTCACATGAAATCTGAAGGACGAAACCTTCATAGAGCTGAGCTGAGAGAAAGCAGAGACGATGCGTTAGAGAGGGCTACTTTCACAAGAACAGTTTGAGACTGAATCCTTTCAGCTAGGTCTTACTGGCAAATGCACATCTGACCCTTTGTCCTTGAATCAACAGGTAGATGGATTCTTAGTTTATGGTCTTAGGAAGAAACATTTTCACTCACTTTGTTTTGCATAATGAACAGATTTTCTGAGGATCTTAAGTTAGGCTCTTCTCATACCATCACACACAGAGATGCCTTGTCCTGTAACCTGTTTATCCAGCTCCAGGAACTTTGCACCTGCTATTCTTTCTTGCTCAGAGGAATTCACCCATATCTTTACATCATGACTTTTTCTCAGAATTTAGCTCGTATAGCTTAAGCCATCTACTTTGAGAGACCCTTCTCGGTCTCTCTAAATAGAAGATCCCTTGCCCACCCACAACATCCAGTCACCTGTTAGATCTTCCTCAGAGCACTTGTTCATTAGTGAGAATATCTACTCTGTTTTCTATCTTCCCAAACAGAAAAGATGCTCCTGGGAGGGCAGGGGTGTCTATGCTGCTCACTGCTGGGTTCTTCATGTGAGCACAGAAGGGGATGCTCAGTGTATTTAGGGAAAAGGGAGAAGGAGATGCTTGCCTGTCCACATCCCCACCCCAGGGAAGCTTCCAGGATGAAGAGAAGAAAACGCTATCTTGAGACCCACCCTCTCTCACAAGCATCCTCACTGCCCCCTCACAGGCTTGGCTACATATTCCCCCTTGTTTCTAGGGAGAAGTCTAGTTTCAGGAACACTAATGACACAAGGAAGGTTGATTTCATTACAAGCAATGCAAACACGACCAACTTTGTGGTTCTCAGAATAGCTTACGATTTTTTTTTGAAACCCCCTCCTGCCGTGGGACACTTTGCAGAGCACTTTACAAATATAGGAGCCCTGTAGTTTAACTGAAATGAAGTGATGGAGGGGTCTACAGTGCTAGTCAAATTCACCTCTCACTTCCTTCTATTCCTTTAAAATCTTAAATCAAAATGGAGAAACCAAATAATGTTAATCACAAAATAACTGTTCCTGGAGTAATAAAGTTCATAACGGAAACCCAAAAGTGGTTCTTTGCTGAGGCCGACCTTAATTTCCAGGATGGGCTTTCAGGAAAGGGAACCAACAGAATCATGAAGACTGAATCTCATTTTGCATCAGTTTTCCAAGAGGTAAATATTAGCAACTTTAGTAAAATTAGACAGAGGTAATGTTGCCAAGGGGTTTCTTGATTTCTACTCCCACTGAAGGTAATGGAATTGACCCTAGATTATCTGGAATAGGAGGGTGCTTCAACCAAAACCCATGTTCCATTGCCATATCACTCAACATTCCTTAGTGGTACTTCCATAAGTGTCCTATTCTTAGCAATGTCACAAGGGAGCATTCGCTGTAGGTGTGGCAAACCCAAAACAGCAAGGGGAGATGGTTTCACTTCTCTGCTCTGAGTTGACCTCTTGCTTAGCTGAGCAAATATCATGCTCCCTGTGACTGCTGAGAAGGTGGCTCCTCTGCTAAGCTGAAAAACCCATAGACCAGGACTTACCTTCTATTACTGACTTTTTGTGTTTTGTTTATAAATTATTTATTGCTTAAACTTCTTCATACTCACCCCCAAAGAACCATAAGTTATTCTCACTTTTTCTTCTTCTTTATTTTCTTTACTAGTATTTTCTCTTACTGAAATTACCGTTAGCTGTCAAATGTGTATGTTGTTTTCAAAAAAGAAAGTAAAAGAAGAAAGCAACATTGGAAGAAGAAAAGCAGTGTCTTTTTTAAAAGAAAGGAATGTCAAGGAAAAGAGAAAAAAAATTAAACCAAACTTGTCAGCACAGTTTATACAAGAGATTACATCATATTTTAATGAAGATCTTTTTCTATAAATGAAATCATTTGGCCAGGACCATTTACCCAAATATGCAGAAAATGTACCCAATGGAACTGCCAACATAATATTGTAATGGATATTTCTGGGATATAGTCTAGCATTGTTATAAAAATAGGACAGTGTTTAAAACAAGGCTGTGTAATTGTGGGCACAAACAAAAAACACCTCCCAAAACAATATGAGGAGGGATGAAAGACTGGTTTTCCCCACTACTGGCAAGGGGAGGGCACTACCAAAATTCTCCCTATAAAGTGCCCATGGATTTGCAGTCTCTCCAACATAACAATTGGTGGCTACCTCAGGAACATGTCAGGAAAGTGGGGGGATATCGCAGGATGGATATTCTGTAGTGTGCAGCCTGTGTAGAAGGGAAGGAGAGCACTATTTATTTCTGTAACCAGAAATTAGGCAGATGAGAAATTTAGTATTTTGCTGGCTTAGCACATTTTCTGCATCTCAGGTGGTGCAACCTGCTTGTTCTTTAAGGCTGGTCAAGCTGATCTACATAAGATGCCATGGCTGTGAGATTTGGGGGGAGTCTCCTTTAGGTAAGACAGCAGCCTTTAAGGCACACTCACACCTTTCAGACTCTTTTGAGAGACAGAGAACCCCCAAAATTTAAACAATGCATGCATTAACATGTTAGCATTAATCTAAAATTTTAACACAGCTACAAGCAATTTGGAAGAACACATGGTAAGTGGAAAAAGAACCCAAGAATGACTCTGCAGAGTTACACCAAGAGTGTAAATGAATAGAGACATAGAAAAAAGATTGAAGGAGAATTCACTGGAGATGTGAAACATTAATCACACGCTATCTCTGTGTTACCAAATTATAATCAATTTTTGTGCTACTCTAATCCTAATGGTCTACAATGAGCATGCATTGATTTATCATGAGGAGAAAATAAAAACCAAGCTACTGATGTTAGTGTTTAAACATTACAAGGCTTTTTCCCTATCTTTTCTTGATCAGCCATGGAATCCATTTTAATTTTAGAGTTAGGAGCCAGCCAGGTGAGCTATGTTTTCAATGATGGTTAAGATGAAAGATGTGAGGGGCGCCTGGCTGGCTCAGTCAGTACAGCATGTGAGTCTTGATCTTGGGGTCATGGGTTTGAGCCCCATGTTGGGTGTAGAGATTACTTTAAAAAAAAAGAGAAGGTGTGAAATCTCTAGGCCAGTTTTATGTGGCACAGTGGTGCCCTCTGGTGATAGCTCTGGTGTTGTTTAGTTAGTCTGCAAATTTTTCATTCATTCACTCACTCATTCATTCCACAAAAAGCTATTCATTGCTTGCCTGTGCTGTGAATTCTGTGTGTAGTACTGAGCTGCACAAACAGGCCCCCCTTTCCCCATAAAAAAATTCAAGGGGGGACTCCACACCACTGCAGGGAGTCCTCAGAACACCTGGCAGGACCACCAAATGCATTCAGGGGAGATTGGAACAGGTATGATGTCATTTTGAGTACAATTGGCTTTCAATGTGGGAGGAAGGATATACCTAAACTGAAAGAAACTCTAGAAAATATACAGAAAGGGGGGCAGGAAAAATTTACACAGAAGAATGAGAGAAAATAAATTAATAAAAAGGAAAGAAGTGGCCAGTGTAGGGCGAAGTCAGTCAGGGAAAACTTCTTGGAGGTAAGACATCGCTCCCTCCAATGAAATAAATGTGACAGTAGACAGTGACTTGGGGGAGTATTATGATGGTGGTTGAGGGTCTTACATCCAGAGATAGACAAGGTTCTGCTCTCTGGAAGATGTATGCTGGATTACACAGGTGTCTTTTGCTCATACCAGTGTGTCTATAGGAACCCGGTTACCCTTGTCAGAGCCCGGACCAAGTATGCCTACCACCCTGCTGGTTGACAACATCACTATCACCAACCATCATCAACCATCCACCATCATCAACCATCATCAACCATCAACCATCAA